>NC_046333.1:147310122-147610122 GCF_000738735.6 Corvus cornix cornix | reverse complement strand
GGCTGCAAATCCTGTGTTTAAATGTGGGCTAAACTGCTTATGAGGCTAAGCTGAAGTTGCATTTTGATGTCCAGCTCTGCTGTTTGGCTCCTGGGGCACCTTTTGTACTGATCTGGCTGTGGTCCACTTGTTCTGGGTGTGACTAAGGAGCTGAATGAACTTCTCAAGTAGATCCAAGTAATGTTTTTCACTCTTAATGCATCTTGAAGAACTACCAGATTCATTATAGAAGTTGCTCTTTCATTCCTGGTCTCTCCAGGAAAAAAAAAAAGAAAGATCAAGGTGCTTTGGAAGACAACCTGTTTCCCTGTTATATCTGCCTGTTCACAGGATCAGGAGGATCAGATAAACTTCCTGGCTTTCCCATGCTCCACTAATACCAAATTACAATGTGCTGGCCATTTTTCCCTGTCGTGTGTTGAGCAGTTTCAAATGAGGTAGATTAAAACCATTGCACTTATTTATAACAGTTGCAGTAAATTTTAGGGTAAAGCAGGAGGCTATTGGGCAGCAGTATTTTGTTTCTTTCCCTCTTTGAGTTAGGGCTATGGAACATGGGGAGCTGATATTAGGTTCTGGCAATTTAAGTCTGTTTAGCAAGGTTCTTAATAATCTCTGCATGTATATCACAGAGAACCTTTTGCATATTGCTTTAAATAATTCAAAAGTTCTCCAATATTGTATTAAATAATTCAAGAATCGGACAGGCTTTGTGATTAATGATGTGTACCTGGAATTTCTGCAAACACAGCAAGGAGTCAAAGTATGCTCTAGATACAAGTGTCCTGGCACAAGATCCCACTTACCCCTTGCCAAGGCAATAGTATGTATTAGAAAATTGGATAAGCGCCTGCTACTCAATGGAAAACTGACTGAGGCCAATGGTTAATGTGGCAGCTGCTGAAAGAGTCTGTTCTTTCTGACAGACAATACTAATTTGGCTGAGAACCTCTATTGTCTTCAGACTCCCATTTTTAATCTTCGTGAATAGTATTGGTGTCTGATGTGAAAATTAAATGGAAGTATAAATACTTCTGCGGGAGCTGGGCGTTTGTCCTCGTATTTCACCAGTCTTGATTTGAGAGCATGGAAAGGGTTTGCTTTGTAAAGCAAAGCACATAAGCTTATTTTGCATGGTAACTTAATCCTAAAGGGCTTGGAAGTTGCTGTTATTCCCAGCTGTGCTGGGTCTGTGATCATGAAAAGTACCTGGAAGTCTGTTGTCCTTTTCCATTTGTTTTTATAGGGGGATACAAGTGGAGCATCATTATTAAGGCAAAACCCCCCTAAATGCTAGAATTACTGAGTTTTCACCCTCAGTTGACACAGCAGCCACTTTCCCTTCTTAGTACAGATGAAACAATTCTGATTTAGACAGTACTATCAACAGTTTTTCCCAGGAAATGAATAGATTTCTGTAACCTCAAGGTATTTTTTGGTTAAAGGATTTCTCTAAGACACAAAGAAAATCAATGCTACATTGAGGTAGAAATAAAGCAGACAAATCCTCCTAAATATACTTTTTTTTTTTTTTAAATAAAGGATATGCTAGTGAGCAGAATGGAATACCCAGGAAGCAGAGTACAATTATGAGCACTATTGGAAATACTCTGTAGATATCTTTATGGGAGTCTGATATGAGACTCCCAGCCCAGCCACCTCAGTGAGCAACCACTTTACAAACATCAAAAGGACCAGCTGATTTTATTGGATTTTGGATATTTTCAATGAAAGACTCCACAGGGGATGTACTGAGATGTGTCCAGCTTTAATATTTAAACATATTCAAGATTTCTAGAGGAAGAGACAGAGAAATAAAGAGGGCTGCTGCTGTGGCAAATGCATTTGGCATGCCATGGCCAGTATACCCTCCTATATGTTCCTCTCTGCTCCAGCAGCAGCTGGTGGCCTAAGGGCCATTTGGATAAGGTGAGGGACTGCTGGAGTGAAAGCTCCTCTGGACTCAGGCCCAGAGGGAAACCAAAGCACAGGGGTTGAATTAAAACCTTTGTACAAGCTGAGATACATGAAGCCACACTAAAGTGAAATAGAAATATAGATTTTTTAACTTTTAGTAGAAATATATGCTAAGTGCCTTAAACATTAAAAAGCTGTAGCAGAGACCTTAAACACAGTTGTTGCTACAGTAGTGTTACCTTTTCACATAATTCTTTACTTTAGACAAAATATAGATAGAATTATACTGTTCACATTTTTTAGACAGAGTGTTCACATAAACAATAAGAGCTGATAGAAACTGTACATGTAAATCTGTGTAATACCTATGTAACGCTTGTGTGAGATTTATGATTGTTAGAATTAGACCAGGATAGGTTAAGAAAAGAAAAACTAGAATCGTGTGTTAATCTTATTGGTCAATTAACAAATATAATCCACACTTCTGTAAGAAAAAGTTTATGGAGCATATAGAGCATATAGAAGAAGAAGAAGCTGGTTTTGCCTGCCGTTGCTGTTGCTGTTGCTGCTTGCCTTTATCGTGAACCCCCTTCGAACTCTGCCTTCAAGAAGGCTATGAGACTATGAAATAAAGAACTTAGCAGAACAGCAGCCTCCTCTGCTCTCTTACCCTCGTCTGAGAAGGAAGGGTACCCCATCAAAAGCTCAACAAGCCTGGATGAAACACATTTTTACAGATGCTGCACAGGGAATATTGACATTAGATATACAGCCTGCAACCTGGGGAGCAGGTTGGTGGATTGGTTCTTGGGGTTTTTCAGTCATGGTTTTTGTTGCTTTTGGTGGTTTTTTGTTGTGTTGTTTTTGTTTGGGTTTTTTTAAGAATGTGCATCTCAGAAAGAATCTCAGGTATTTAAGGGCAGGGACAAAACCCAAGGTGTATCAAATGACTGATACCTAGAACAAAGCTCTGTATGCACATTTGCATTTAAATAGTGGAAGCTATTGCAAATTGCCCACACTAGTCTTTATTTCAGTGGTTTAGAGATCCACGTTACAATAAACTTCAGCATTTTTTACATAGGCTAACTGCAAAATGCTGCTCATTGTTTCTTAATAAAATGAAAGCTTGGAAAGATGACCAATTAAGGTGTCTCTGCGAAAGTCTCAGGGGTGAAGCATCTTCCTTAAATAAAAGGGAAATATGCTAATTTTCCATCCCTGCAGATTAATTGAAGGAGCCATAGTATTCTTTTCGTGTTTCAGGGCACAGCAGGTGGGAAGGGAAGAGAGAGGATATTGCAGGTCAGCCACTTTAGGATTTCGATGGAGAGTCTGCCTTTTGTAAAGAATGAATAATTCAACCACCCACACCACATAACCATTTAAATTACAGTCTTCCTGTTATTGTAAAGCAATGTCTCAAAGGAATAAATAAAGTTGACAAAAATAGTCTTCATAAGGGTTGACACTGATTACACCAGACTGAACACCCTCCCTCATGGGGCTCGTCCACCTTTAAATGTCATCATGAGATGACACCTGTCTATCCTGCTGTCAGTCTGAACAGAGAATAAGTCTCTGTTCCCAGTGGCTTCTTTTCCTAGCAAGACCAATTCTAAGTCAAAAAGCACAGGATGACAAATCTTAAACCAGCAAAAGCTGAATGTTTTTTTATTACTCACTCTGTCTCTTAGTAGGAGGGGGAAACCGCTAAAGAGAGGAGTGAAGGGGAACTTCATGGCAGATAAATTTAAAACAAATAAAATGCTGGATGTTGGTTCTGTAAAATTAATTTCTGCAGAACATCATGTAGGAGAATGAAGTGACAGATATTAGGCAGAAATTCTTTCCTGTGAAGGTGGCTGGGGCACTGGCACAGGTTGCCCAAGGAAGTTGTGAACTCCCTACCCCTGGAAGTTCAAGGCCAAGCTGGATGGGGCTTTGAGTAACCTGGCCAAATGAAAGGTTGTCCCTGTCCATGGCAGAGGCATTGGAATCAGCTGATCTTTAAAGTACCTTCTAACCCAAGTCATTCTATGATTCTGGGACAGAAAACATTGTCCCAGCTTTGCATTAATTAGCAGTGGTAATTCATAGCCAGCTGTCTATCAAGGACAACTGACCTTGTGGCTCTGTGATTCACAAAACTGGTCTGTTGGCACATATTTGGTTTTTTATTCATTTTTATTGTTGATTGTTCATCTTGCAAGATAACAGGCTCAGAAGACCACAGGTACTTCCATATCGAGTGAAATCAAAGGCCTAACAAGCCCTGAAGGAAACAGCCTGTTGAGAAACCAAATCATGGCTGGCCTCTGTGACATGGCTCATCTGAAACAGAGATGAGAATGATATTCACCTTTTCTGAACAAGCCTAAAAACTTTTTCCTTGGTCAGAAAATAATTTATTTCCTGATTACTTCCAGTTGTTTTATTAAATTTCTACCATGGAGAAAAGAAAATTCCAAAATGTGATTGTTCATTGAAACAGATTTTTTTTCCTATTTTTGCTGCAGTTCATATTTCATCTCAGTACAAGAAATTGACATAGTGCCCTCATGCCTCTTTCTCTTAGAGGGTGCTTCAGATATTAACAGTTCATTTGCCACAGAGCAGCTTAACTGGCCTCCCCTGCCCAACAGCACAAAAGGGAATGGTTATTGATACCCTGTGATACAAACTGATATCCCCTAAGGGCAGCATATATATTTATGATTTATATCATGGCTTATTTCTTACTATTAGAACGGTTTTCTGTGCTGGTAGGAAATCCTAATTCTGCTCCCATATGGACAGCTCAGACAAAGTTCCTGCCTGCCTATGCTCCTTCCTGTACACAGCAAGTCGGGCAAGACACAGAACAGCCTCACTACCGTGGGCAGGAGAGGGAAGGAAACAAACACACTTCAGGCTCCCACTTCACAGGTGCTGCCAGGCTCAGTGTGGTCATGATGCTGTAAAAAAAAAGCATATCTAAATAGACATGCCTACACATAGTCACAAAGAATATTGCATCCGTTAGCTCATGGGAAACTTCAGACTTATATGATGCGGCCTTTTGCTGTTAGCCAGTCCCTCTCCCTGTGTGCCATTTCACTTCTTTGAAGCACTGAAGATGTACTTCAATCCAGACTATCCAATTCAGAAACTATATGTGTATAAATGAAACAAGGATCTAGTTGCTCTGAGCTACGTCCAAATCTAAATTAAGTTGCTCTTACCAAAGAACGTGTTCAACAGCAGCAGGAGCACCTTGTTCATATTTTGCAAGTGTTAAAAAAGAGCCTTCCCCATTTTGTGCTAATAAAATGCTATTCAATAACTTCAGGTAAGAACTACAAAGGATTAAAACAGTTTTACATCTCTCCCAGCTCCTCAAACAGCTGTGCTATGCTGCAGCTGCACACATTGCTCAGACAAGATACAGCAGCAGGTAATTCTGCAGTCATTGGCCTGCAACATACCCCAGCATCCAGCAATCCCCTGGTTAGTCTGGGTTTTAGAGGAGAAGCAAAATCCTCTAAGCTAAGTCCTCCTAAGAAAAAGGAAACAAACCTATTTTAATAAACAAATATATTTGACAATAGGATTATCTGAGTTTCTAAGGTTAGCATCCTGTCTTCCTCAGAAAGGCACTAAGCACACCTAATTAACACTATAAAAGAAACTAAACATATTGGTTGGGTACTAAGATTTTCTTTGCACTGGTTGCATTGTCATGGCTAAATAAAAAGGACTGATGTCTGGCTTTAAAAATGGAGGAGGGAGAGGAGGTATGGTGAGAGAAAGGAATTACCCATTGATTTATTCTTTTACTTAACAGCTGAGGAGAATGAGCAATTTAAGGTCAGCAGCATATTGTTCAGCTGGCCTCAGAGCCTGCAAAATTACCAGCACTGTGTGTTGCAATAAATTGCATGCTTTTGTCATCCCTGTTTGCTTGAAATATGTGTGAAACGAAGAGAGAAATAGCTAAGACCAGCATTAAGGACTGCCCTGATCTGCCTAGAAGGTGAATGGAGACAAAACAGTCTGTTTTGTTGTTGATAGGAGAGCCCCTCTAATGCACAATCAGTCCCACTGCTTTTGTAGCTGCTTCCTTCCCCGGTACCAGGGGCACACACAGCCACGTGGGTCAGGAGGGTTGCTGGAAATCCCAGCAAAACTACTCCTCCCAGTTCTCTCCTTCTGTACCCCAGTGATCCACCCCAAAGGGCTCATGTTTGATTCTGCACAAAGTCCGTGTGCTGTCCTTGTAGTGCTGCAGGCTGCCCAGCCATCATGCCTGCAGAAACATTTACTCTAACAGTCCCTAAAGAACTCACCCTGTGCAGAAGGGTAAATTAAACACGGAGGTGTGGCTCAGCTAAGGCACTGCATCACACAGTGAGAAGGTTACTGACAGTCCAAGTAACTTTTCAGACTAATGACTCTCTCATCAGTCCAGGAAAACAGGTCTTATTGCTCCAGAAGGTCATACTGGCCTTTATTTTCCTCCTGGTGATGCAAGTGCTGATTATAGTGCAGTATCCAAGACAGGTAATTCATGTCAAAAGGTGCAGAAAGTGGCTTTGCTTATTGATGTGTTGTCATCGCAACGTTCAGCCTTTCTGTTCATAGCTATTCACGTGAGTTACAGCAAACAGAGCCTGTGCCTGGCATTAACCTGCTCCCCAGGCAGCTATTACTCAAAATGCACAATGGCCTGCGGGACACCAAGAGATTTGCCATTGCTCTATTGACCAGACACAGCCTTGTACTGCACTGTGTGATGAAGTAGTGTCAAAATAGCATTCCAGGCCATTCTCCTGGAAAAGTCAGAAAGCCACAGCTTGGACAGGTGCACTCTTTGCTGAGGCAAGAACTGCCTGGATGGCTGGGCCCAGGGAGTGATGGTGCTGCATCCAGTTGGTCATTGGTGTCCCCCAGGGATCAGTAGTGGGCCCAGTCCTGTTCAATATCTTCACTGATGATCTAGGTGATGGAAACAAGTGTACTCTCTGTAAATTTGCAGACAACAGCAAATTGGGTGGGAATGTCGATCTGCTAGAGGCTGAGGGCTCTGCAGAGGGTTCTGGAGAGATTGAATTGATGGAACGAGACCAATTGTATGAGGTTCAATAAGGCCAAGTGCTGGGTCCTGCCCTTGTGTCCCAGCAAGGCCCTGCAGTGCTCCAGGCTGGGGGCGAGTGGCTGGAAAGATGCCCAGCAGGAAAGGCCCTGGGGGTGCTGGCAGACTGTCGCCGAACATGAGCCAGCATGTGCCCAGGTGGGGCAAGAGGGCCAAGAAGCCCCACGGCATCATGGCCAGCAATAGTGTGGCCAGCAGGACCAAGGCAGTGATTGTCCCTCTGTGCTGGGCACTGGTGAGGCCACACCTCAAGTGCTGTGTCCAGTTTTGGGACCCTCAGCTCAGGAAGGACATTGAGGGGCTGGAGCAGGTCCAAAGAAGGACAATGAAGCTGGGGAAGGGTCTGGAGCACAAGACTTACGAGGGTCAGTGGAGGGAGTTGGGGCTGTTTAGCCTGAAGAAAAGGATGCTTCAGGGAGATCTTATCACTCTCTACAACTCCCTGACAGGAGAGTGGCCAGGTGGGATCAGCCTCTTTTTTCACCAAGTAAGAAATGACAGGCCAGAAGGAAATGGCCTCAAGTTGTGCCATGGGTGGTTTAGATTGTATATTAGGAAACATTTCTTCACCATAGGTCATCAAGCACTTGAATAGGCTACTCAGGGAAGGCCTGGAGTCACCATCCCTGGAGATATTTAAAATATGTATCCATGTGGCACTTGGGGGCAGGATTTAGTGGTGGACTTGGCAGTGCTGGCTTAACAGCTGGACTCAATGACCTTAAGGATCTTTTCCAACATAAATGATCCTATGATTCCATGTACATGCTTGTCCTTCCCTTGTGTATTCTTCCTTTATGGGCACTGTAGCACCTAACAAAGAAAGTACCATGAACCTCCCCAGGTTTTATTTTAGGCTTCACTGGGCAACAAGATGAAGCTACCCTAATGTTGCAGCTCAACGAGCTGTGCAGCAGTGTGAGCCACAAGGTATCATGGGAGGATTGGAAATTGCTGTTTGTTGTCCCTGATCCTCTGTCAGCAATGCCTTCAGTCTCATACTGCTTCTGTGTGTAAAAGTACTTTTCCCCAGCTCAGCCATGGAAAGGCAGGAAATATCCTGCATGTCATTTACCTTTGCTTTGAGGAAAATAACTACACTTTTTACTGTGTGGCTTTGATTCTCGGTGTAGAAAAATCTTTTTCTTCACTTACATTTTACTAATAAATACATTGTCTCTGAGAGGACAGAACCTGACTCATCAATGGAGCTTTCTGTGCTGGCCCTACAGAGGCACTGGGATGTCCACATGACATCTCAACTCTATATTCTCACTAAGAGTGATGGAGGTGGGGAACCCTGAGCTGGGGTTGCCCAGACAAGTTTTGGTCATTACTAAAGGCCATTCCTCACAAACCACCTTCCCCAGGCATTCCTCCAGTCCTTGGCTTGGTCTTTGTGCTCACACATATCTACCCCTTGTTACTATTGGGGATAGAGGCTGTGGTCCCTTGCCACTGTAAGGATTAGATTCTGTGTTGCTTGTTGCAGGACAGACAGGACAGGATCAGAGCTCAGGGAGGAGTCTGTGTAATGGGCAGCCCTGCCGTGTGCTGGTTTTATCTCAGACATCATCCTTTCATGGCTTGTCTATACAAATAACAGTATTCCAAATCTCTCAACAGACAGGAGGAGAAGTCATTGCAACCCTAGGACTGAATCTGATGGGCTGCTGCACCCTTCTACCATTCCTGCAGGGATGGGGGGAGATGACTGTCCCAGCAGCCACTGTCTCACCAGCATACACAACATTTTGTGCATCACCAAACACCCTCTCCAGGGACTTATACTGAGTCCTTGGTTGCCTGGATCTTGCTTCTGACCTGGGCAAACCCCAAATTCAGTAGGACCCAAGGTCTCCAGCCTTGCATAGAGCAAGGGGCAGTCACCTCTCATGGAAACAAGGTGCTGCCCATCAGCAACCATACTTCCATCCCTACCCTGGCCACAGGTTTTAATGATGTGTTCAACCCACATAAACAATGAAAGATGCTTATGATATTAGGCATGCACATTCATGAATCTGTGACCCAGCCCTCATCTTCCAGAGGATCTTCCTCTAAAGGAAATCTCCACAGTGTCATCCACAGTTTTGGAGGTCTGGAGGAAGCTCTTCTAAGGCTACACAAAGCATTTAGCACAGCCCCACTCACTCAAAATGCCATTTGAGTAACTGACAGAGCTCTGTAAAAAGCTTTTAATTTACAGCAACAGGACCATTTTTCAAAGTTTCCAAGAATTTTGTGCATTTTACAGTGAAAGAACATTTATTGCCACTTTTATTTGTAAGCTGACTACAGCTCCATATTACTTGGGGTATAAAGCAGATGAGCAAAAGGCCTTTAAACTATTGTTTTTACACTTCTGATCTTGATTGATGTTGACACCAATTAGCAGAAAAGGAATCTTCCAGATAAAGGAAAAGAAGATTTTATTAAGCCCTAAATGCCAAGAGTCAGAATTCAATGCAAAATTCATTAGTGCTTATGGCAGGAGTCCTACCAGATATTGCCAAGGGGTTAAAGGGAAATAAAAATTACATAAACAGGATTTTCAGGACTTTTAAATCCTAGCTTGAACAGTAAACTTGTTTGAGTGATTTCAGCTTGCTGTTCTATACCCTGATATATAAAGGCTGTTCTGGTACACTCACTAGCTTTAATCAGAGGCAACCTCTACTGAAATCAGTTGTGTTCCTCTAAATGAACAGAAAAATCAAGGTAATATTTTTTCATTCAGTTCTAAATCTATTTCTGTAAATGCAACATTCATCAGGTAGAGGAAGAGGTCTTCACATGATATAAATATAAATTTTAAATAAATAAATATATAAATATATGCGTGTGTATATATATATATGGGATCAAAATCTGACTAAAATTTCTATTTCATGTACAGACAGTGACACAAAAATAATGATACTTGCCTTTTCAAGTAAATATTTTTTTGTAAAAAAATAATACTTTCCTTTTACCCTTAAACAGTTGCTCAGAAAAATAAATGAGCGTTGCAAGTTTCCTGATGTTGTATCACCAAGAAATCCCAGTTTAACAAAGCTCCAAAACCAGATTTGAAAGCTGTATAAAAACAAAGATTAAATATGCTTTTTTAGAAATAGAAATAAAATAGTTTGTACAGTTTGGAGTCCGAAGAACTTTGAGTGGCTGCTCTGTAAGAGAAGTGCCACAGCTGCCTGTTATTCTAATTCACAGGAATTCTTACAGGAACTCTGTTTTGGAGCAGGAACAAATACTTGGGCAAGTTGAGGCAGTTCCTTCCTAAGGCTTCTATTCACAGCACTCAGAAATTTACTTGAGTATTCATGTCTCTCTGTGTTCACTAGATCATGTTTTGCTTTTTTCACTAGATCATGGTTTTGGTTTTTTTTTTTAGCTCTTCAGTTTGGTAAGGAAAATCATAGGTCTCAGTTCCCAAACACCAGGCACTGCCTGCCCAGAAACACACCACAGGTTTTCATTCCTCTCTGCTGCCGGGTATCTGCTCTTTCAGTTCAAAGGACTGCACACACACAGATTTCTTGCAATTCAATTTAGCCAATGATAACTCGATTTCAACATGTCCTAAGACATGTTCTTCCACTGGCAGAGGATCCTGATGGCCATCCGTTTACATCTACTTGTCAGAAACCCCAGGGCAAATGTTGACTCTGAATTTTCCTTCCCGTCTCATTTGCTGCATCAAATGTCATCAGTGCTTTTGACAGCAGCATCCTAGACTCGTAGCTAGGAACTTATTGCCATTTCTTGCTTGCTGTGGACATTACAGGTTTGGTTTGTACATCTCTCATCTTCCAGGGCTAAGCACTGCACTTTTCTGCTTCATTATACTGGGGTAGTGCTATTCACCTGAAAAGCTTAATCCCAGATTTATTTTAAAAATCAAAGCATCCCTTTGCTGTCTTCACATCATTTGCTCCTGCCCTGCAACCAACCCTTCCCCCTTCTGCTGCTTCGGGCAGGAGTTCATTTTCCTGTAGATTTGAGCAACTTGCCACACAGTGAGAGCTTTGCTCTCTGACTGAGGCTAAGCACTGGTTTTATTATTAAAAAAACCCTTGCCGGTTGCTTATTAAAAAACAAACCGAATTAAAAACAAACAAACAAATAAAACAAACAAAAACCAAAAAAAACCACAACCAAACAAAAGCAAAAAAAAACCCCAAAATACAGATAACACTGCGTTGTTGTTAAACCACATGTTGAGAATATTAGTGAGCCTGGAAACTCTGATTGGAAAAAGGAGAATGATTCTAGAAATGGGGATATGGGATTTTATGGAATATGTTTTGTAGACCCGTACTCTTATCTAATACTTTATTGCCTCAGTTTCTCCTCAATCCATTTGGGCCATGTTATGCTCTCACAATATTTACATGTTCTGTGAATGAAGATGGATTTCTGCTCACTGATGGCTCTTGTCTAAGCTGCTTTGTTTTTTGGATCTTGATCATACTTGCAGTGTACCGATTTTATAATAGCATACCTTCCTCAAATAAACATTTAAATGTGGAGGGAGAGTTCCTGTTCAGAGAGTAAAACCCATCTAGCAAAATCTCAGAGCCAGAGCTAAATGCCACCAGCTTCCATCAGTTCTTCAGCAGCAAGTGACATATGGCAGAAACCTGTCCCCTCTTCTCAAGGATCTCAGAAACAAAATAATGAGGAGTCTCTGCCCAAGACTTAGAGACTATGAGTGCTCTGTGTGTGTGTGCATAACAATTAAAAAAGCAACTGTCCTGAGAAGCATGATGAACTGCTTCAACTCCTGCACCTCTAGAAGGATTTCTCCCTCTGTATTCACAGAACTGTGGGGGAATGTTTGAGAGATCAGCAGATTAAAGGTATTTTTGTTCTCTTTCTTTTGCTTCTTGAGGAGGAAAACATTGGAAAAAATGTGCCATGGAAGTAGAGCTTGTGAAACTGTCTCTCATAACTTTGCTGGGGAATTCCGTGGAGGACCAGAGTGAGGCATTTACAAATTTGAAATAACGGGGCATTGACTCAGTCACACAATAGATATACTCTCAGTTGGTTAATAAAATAAGAAAGAATTCTTGGTTAAAAAACTATTTGCAGGGAGTCAGGTCTGTTTCAGTCTTATGCACAGATTCTCTTAGTTCTTCCTCCATTGCAAACAGAGATGACAAGACTTCATGGGATTTCAAATTTACAGTATATCAACAAGAATATTTTAAAGCAGAGGTGCAGCGACAAGGCAAAATTTAGAACTCTGCCCCTTTTCTCACTCTAGAGTTATCTGTAGCAGCCATGTAGAGAATAGAAAATGGAATATTCCTCACAGATATTCATATATAACAGGACACCAGCAGAAATGCTTGCATTGTTATCCCTGTCAGATTCTATGAATCCACAAATCCTGCTAAATATCTAATATCACAGCTAAAGATGTGCCTAGATGTGCAAGCTGTTAGTTATCTATAAAAGGCCTCTTATCAGGACCAGCACTGACAATAATATCTGCAAATGCTGAAGGCCCCTCAGCTGTCAAACAAGAAATCATCATCCAGCTGTGTGATAAATGTAAATACAGGTGCTACGTCCACAAGCAAAATGTAAGAGGAAAAACACCCAGGTCACTAAGAATGAATCTGACCAGAGAAAAAAACATGTGAGAAAAATAGTAGGGTTATAGTTAATCTTCATCCTGTTGTCATTATCAATAGGGGACATTAGGAGTCTACCTAGAGGCGTCAGCAGCATTCCTGTTACTTCTCTCTATATGCCACCACACAGAATGGTCAGTTTTGATTGTGGTCAAATGTGAGTCACTGGCAGTAAACTTAACAACTACTGATTCAACTGGTGCTTCAACACAAGCCATGATGTGTGGAAGTGATAGAAATATGGTCATATGCATACTTTGGATTTAGTCCGTGATCCAAAATGTCTTCAGCCAGGACTGACAAAAATAAGTACAACAATCTGTATCAGGCCTCTGTCATCAGCACCATTGCTAGATGGAGACAAGGTAATACAATAGATCCCAGGAACTTGTATAATGTCTTCTAAAGACCACAGAAAATTTACTATCTGCATTATCCCGTGGCAGGGAGTTCCACAGCTTAGCTGGAAACTGTGCAAATTGTAGGAGGTAAGAAATACAAACAGGATTTTCTTGACCTGTAAAGCAACTTTTTGAGTGAGGATATTTTTCCTGAACTGACAGAAGATGGAAGTCATGCTCCATAGAACATGTAGGCATAATCCACAACAGCAGAAAAACACCAGCAATTAGTCAGAACCCCTCTGTTGACTGACAAGAAGTAGACATACTATCACTGAAGACCAATCTTCTGAGCTCTCAAAGTGTGTAAATTAGACACAACGTGTAAATTGCACAGTAAGTGACAAGAATTTCAGAACATTGATTACTTTGAGACAGTCATTTGAGGAATGAATTCTTTCAAGAAATATAAAACTGCTGCTCTTGATGGCATCTGACAACTGAGTAGATAAAATACCTTGGTTGAATGACAAATATCCCAATACTCCAACCATTTACTGTGCATTGCTGTCAGCGTGTTAGTGTTTGTATCTCATGGCAGTCCAAAAATCAGAGAAGGATGCTTCAGAGCCAAAGAACAGTGGGTTGTGTCCATACGGCATCATCTCCACAAATGGCATCAGCGTCTGATCCTAATTAAATTAGTTATCACCATTTGCTAAATGGTTCCTAATACCGGAGCAAGCTGGACTGTTCCCAAAAAATCCCTGCTGTTTAAGTGCTTAACATCACTGAGCAGTTCCAAGAGAGCCTTGGGAGGGCATGGACAGATACTCTATGCTTTTACATCCATCAGCAGCTGCTCATGACACTGGAAAAATCTGAAGTACGGTTTTATTTGTAATTATTAAATTACACAAATTGATCATCTCTTCATAGGGATTGCACACTGAAAAGTTTACATAAAGCATGTGAGAACCAGAGCCAATGGTGCAAACTGCAATATGAGCTATTAGAAAAGGGTACTTGTACCAATATTTTTGGCATCTGTCAAAATAAGCAACCAAGCTATGATCATATAAAATCTAATTTTTTGCAGGTGATTAAGCCATCACAATCCAAAATTAGGAATGCAGTTTTAAGGACTTCGTGCAAAATCATAGCCATGGTGACCTCAGCATCCTTCCTGGATATCTGATTAGTGCATCCAAAGCCAGCTGTATAGGAATTCAGGTGAAACAGATGTGATTCTCCTCCACCTTTAGACTTAATAAGCAATTTTGCACATCCAAGATTGAGGGTGACTCACCCTTGACTAGCACATGATCTATCTGGGTATCAGACTGCATTGCACACTTTACTGAAGGCCAGAGAGATCAAAATGCAAAGTAAGTGCTCGTAAGAGTTCAGTTCCCAAATGAAGGTGAGGGGCAGATGAGGAGACTGATGGCAACCACACAATGCTGTGAATTGCTGAACTCACACAGTGCCATGCAGACCTGTACGTGTGCTCTGTGTCTGAATGATCAGGGTTTGCAGAGTTATATAGGCTGCAAGGGATCAAAATTTCCTTGTCTTAGTGGTTATCTTGGATAGCAAAAATCAGTCTGCCTTTCTAGGAGTCATCCTATCATGAAAGCATGAGCTATTACCAGAGATGCACCTTGAATGTTTATGCTGGGGCTGAAAACTTTTCTAGTTGCAGCAGAAATACAGAAGCTGTGGTAGCTACATAATTGACAGTGCACAAGATAATCAATAGGGTATTTAGAATTAGCATAGACTAAAAGAAAATAAGAGAAAATAAAAGAAAATTACTTTGCCTAGTAACCTGAGAATGAATTTGACAACTTGGAGACCTTCTCACATGAGTCAGTTGGAAGAACAAGAACATGCAGAAATGTGATCATTATGAATAAAGAGAAATGTGTGAACATAGAGCCTGGTTGAACAATGCAGCACGTTGTGGTTGGTGGCATCATGAAAGAGTTGTAAAATACCAAGGATTGAGCCCAGGCAACCCACTGGTGCATCTCTGATGCTGACTTTATGAAACCTCATCAGAAAACAAGCAAAGGACGTGTATCAGGAAAAAGGAAGCACAGACATAGCTGTGAAGGCATGAAAGGATAAACAACTCTTTTATTCTCTTTCTGCAAATCACAACAAGGTAAATGACTGAAAAGCCTTTTTTGAACCCTACCAGTATGTGACAGGAAAGAGGAAATAATGCCCTAGTTGCCAAAAATGGCGAGGAGAGGAGAGGAGAGGAGAGGAGAGGAGAGGAGAGGAGAGGAGAGGAGAGGAGAGGAGAGGAGAGGAGAGGAGAGGAGAGGAGAGGAGAGGAGAGGAGAGGAGAGGAGAGGAGAGGAGAGGAGAGGAGAGGAGAGGAGAGGAGAGGAGAGGAGAGGAGAGGAGAGGAGAGGAGAGGAGAGGAGAGGAGAGGAGAGGAGGCAGAATGTCATGGTTACAATTTGTTTTCAACTCATTTTCTCTCTCCAAGGTTCCTCCTGCCCTTTAAGAAGCCTGTACTTAAAACATAATGGACTAGACAATTTCCAAACCAGGCACTTGGTATAATTCATTTTAATGCCACTCCAGTTGGCTGGGCAATACAATAGATCATCACACTGTGAGAGAACCCTTTGGTCCAGACTATGCATCAGACTGAACTTCTAGATCTATAGCGTATTTATCATGAGTCTGCTGCCACACAAGGTTATCGTGCTCGTAAGCAGTATTTCCCCATCTCAAATTTGGTTCTTTTAGACAAAATGGAGCTATTCAACATAAAAAAACCACCACCACCACCAACAAAAAAGCCTGTTCTGGCTTTGTCACAGTCACATGCCCAGAGTTCAATATCCACCATGGAACTCAGGGAAAGTATCAGCAGACAGTATGGTTTCACAAAATATTCAAGACTATCTTTTTTTTAGTATGAGCCACTGTTTAATCTTGGAAAGATGCACTGTATTGTAATTAGTTTCAGCTACACCAGATATTCTGCACTGCTTTTTCTGTTTAGAATAATCGCCATGAATAAACAGAGGATTTATTTTTTCTTAAGGTTATTCCCCTCAGCATATAAAAAGAAGAAAATCCTGCATGGTTTTGAGCCATTTTTTTCCCAGGTCCTGTGACAAAACACTTGGGGCACACCAGACTTGTGTTGACCGACTGTTTCTCTACCAGGAAACCAAGCCAAAAGGTCCAAGATGTCACAGGAGACATGTCAAAGACATGGGATCAGAAAAAGTGTTACAGCTAATTAACTTGTCTTGGAAGAAACTTGATTATTGATGTTTCCACTGCTTTCATTGGAAGTCAGTGCTCTGAAATTCTGACAAATCAAGTCATGTATTCAAACTCCTTACTGTGAACTCTGCTGCTGTGAACTTGGGTATAGGAGATTTAAGAGATACAAGTGTAACAGAAACAAAATCCACTTTTGCTCAAAGGTCATTGTCAATAATGTTATTTTTTTGTGGTCTTGTTTTCTCTTTGGCATACTTGCATTTTTGTCTATAAGTGACAAGTTTGACCAGAGCAGCATTGATTAAACCAAACTCACAGACTCACTCAATATTTCAATGATTGAGGATTGCTGAAGGAAAATAAATACTTGCTTTCACTCTGCCTTGCATTTCCAGCTAGAAGCAAAGCCAGCAGTGACATAAATCTGCTGTGCAAAGGTTTGTCTATGCTATTTCCATCTGGAAAATCTCATGAATTCCCCAAGAAAGCCTGTTCTCATGATCATCCCACCTTGTTCCTGTGAGCTTCTGAGGTCAAAAAAGCTGAGTCAAGGTCCCTTCTGGCTAACTGGATTGATGCAAACTCTCTGCTGCCTGTTTTCCTTCTCTCCTTAACATTCCCAGTGCTTCAGCTAAGGCTCCTGATCCATTACCATTCAGATTGTGTATCTATTTACTGACAGTCCTTAACTCTTTTCATTGTATCTCTAATTCTGTCTTTAAGGCCTTGTGTTGCTTCTTCCTGCCCATATTTATGCTCTTATCTCTATTGTTTCCCCCTTGTTCTGCCTTCACACTCTTTCCTTGAGCTCATTCTTTCTTCTGGTCCATCAGGACTGTATCACCCTCCTGTTATTGCTCAATTCCCTCACTTTCTAACTCCTTGACAGACTTCTCCCTCCATGTTCTGCAAGAACCAGATCTACAGTCTTGGAGTACATCTGAGGAGCACTTGTTACTCCAGCGTAAGTTCCCACTGAACTCTAAGAAAGAAGAAAACCAAGCACAGGAGTAATAGAGAAAATGAAGGAAAGAGGAGATGAGAAATGGAAGTTGAGTGGCTGGAACAAACCATGTTTTGTTGTTGCTACTAGGAAGTGACAGCAACAGTAGTAACAGTGCTAAGCTCTTACTACTTTTTAAGAAGAAAAGTGATGTTTGGAACATGTCAAAGGAAAGGAGACGGTGGCCACCAACATCTATAAGTCCCTGTCAATGGACTGTAATTCCTTCAGGGCTGCTACTGGGCAACAGGAAAACAGCATCAAGAGGGTCTGTACTGCCAGTGTTATCCCACAAATGCCTTATGGCACCCGAGGTGGTATGAGATGGCAGAAAACAAGAGTCAGAGGTGAGATTTACCAGCACATGCATCTGTAGGTGGCAGGGGGAAGGGCTCTCTCAGGCTGAGCCAGGCTCCCAGAGCAGCCTTGAGCCCACACAAGGAGAAAGATGGATTGATTTTACTGGGATACAAGCATGTAGAATGTCAGGCCTTTTAGAACAAAAACATTCTATCTAGGGAAAGATGACGGGGAATCTGTTGTCCCAGGGCACTCAACTACTATATTCCTCATCCTGACAAATTTTATGTTTAGCCCAGAGCAACAAGATTTTGGCGAAAACCAAGCAAAGCCAAGTTTCATGGATTGCAGTGCTATGTGCCAGATGAACAAGCCTAACCAGAGCAGTATGATAGGACTAGTTAGTGTTAGATAATATCTAGGGTGGCAGTTCTCAAATGGAGGTTCCTTAAATGGGCAGTGGTTGCTAGTATTTTCTAGCTCTTGGCTATACCATACCCATGGGCCTAAAGCTCTTTGAAATGATTTGGCTACTGCAGATCACCCTGCAGGATGCAGCACTGAGTAAAAATTCAGGTCAGATGGTCACAGCAGGCAACTGGGATCCAAGAGTCCTTGCATTGGCACATAATTCTCAAACACTGGCATAAAGAAATTGATGTTTTTGTGCTTCATTCAACATGAGCTTAGTTAGCATTACTTGAAATAATAGGTGGCACATTCTCTCAGAAGTGCTTTAAAGCTGTGAAAGTGTAAAGTATCATAGAACAGTAGTACAAGATCCCCAGACTGTTTCTACTGACCTACAAAAGTCAGGGCTCCTGCTGCCTCACATTTTCAGGGTAACTGCTAAAAACCAAGATCATCTATTTGTCAAGTCAACTCATTAAACAATTTGAGACTTTGTACTACTTGATTTGGGTGCAAATTTAATCAGAGTGTAGGGGTGAATCGACACAGAACACATTTCCTAACTGCTGCCTTAGGGCCATTTAGATACCGCGGTAACACAACATTGTTATTTTATAAGCTACCTGAAAGTCAGCATTACTCTGTTGTGCTGGTTTTGACAACCAACAGGGAAACTGAGCTTGGCTGCTCCCAATGTCTTATTTCCTAAGAGAGCCAGGCAGGATGGCCCCTTTCTCACTTCCAACCCCAAGTCTTTCCTGCTGAAACCACATCCCCCAGTGTGGAAGTGTATGGTATAGAATATTCAACACCAAAACTCCACCCCCTGGCATTGTAACCGTAACACTCTGTGTTCTTCATTTCCACAGTGGACACAGGAAATCTTATTCATGAATGCTTATTGATATTTCTGTATTTAAGATGCACTTAAAAAGGAAACAGAGGCTGTAAGGTGCTTAAATGTCTCTCACCTGTACTAATTCTAGTGGCAGCAGGACAAGGGGTGTGGTGCAGACATGCTGGTATAGCCATTTTTGGGGATCAGTATCCATTTTCTGTTCAAGATTTTTACATAAGCAGACAGAAGTGCAAAGCACAGGGACCTGTGTGGCTCCCTCCCATCTCACTCCTGGCATGGCTCATGCCCCTTCACTGCATACAGCAGTTCTGGTCCCATAAGTGCAACCCAACAAACTTTCACCAGGCCTCCCAAGTTGAAGCTCGAGCTTTTCCAGGGGTTCATTTTAGAATGTGAGCAAAATCAATCCTACTCATCCCATTTAGGCAGCCAGTGAATAAACCTTGTGTTCTGTCATTGCAGATCTTTCTGTTGTGTCGCACACTGCTTAGAAATCTTCTTAAAGTAACTGTATTGTTCCACTTGTTTCTTTTTGACAGTTAAAACTTCTTCCTTCTGTGTAACCACAGAGTGTTTGTTCAAGGCCTGCTTCTGTGCTGAGCAGAATCTGTGCTGTATTTACAAAGTAGAAGCCAATACAAAAAGAGCTGACTGTAATGAACAGTGTTTGGAACGAAATGTCTAATGAGTATAGATGCTATCAAAGCTGTTCTCCTGCTCAGAAGTGAATGTTAATGCCAATTACTCATGTTTCTTGATTAAACTTTCACTGAACATAAAGTACTGCAGAAAAAGGTCCTCCGTCACAAAATATGCACATTGCAGTTGAGTCAGAAGCTGGTACCAAGAATCCAGGGACAAAGTGTACTCAGTGTTGTGGTCCTTCAAAGAATACATGGGAGTACATTGGATGTGATTCATAAAAGATGTCTGTGCTGAGTATTCCACTGGATCACAGCCAAATAAGTGCACACCAGACTAAGATGTACTCTCAGGACAATGGAAATACTTCCATGAGCAAATAACTGAAAGAGGACATTTTACATGGACAAATAGGAGGTTGCACTAAAGATGTGACAGATATCAAGATCTATAACCAGAAATCATATAAACCATGAGAGTCAGTCGTGAACTCTCGTAGTTGATGTTGGGGCTACTGCCCAGTTTGACCGGATCCATGTACACTACTCTGTTGGATAAACCATTCTGGGGTACATCTGCAGCAATTTTGTTCTATGAATATTTTGTTATGATACAAAAGGGTCAGGAACCTTGCTATATTTATATGTATGCTTCAGCTCTGAAATAAGGTGAAATGTGCTGAACAGGAAGAAAAGTGAACATCAGGTTTCTCTTAAAAAGTGAAAAGTTTTATCAACAAAGCTACAGGAATGTGTGTTTGTTTCTGATCATCAAAACAGAGTTTAAAAGCAGAAGGGATGCATAAATTATCTATTCCCAGCCATCTTCTGTCTCAGGCCACTGCACTTACACGACTTCCACTGCCTGTAGTCAGACGTTTCCTAGAGCCGTGACACAGTGACACCCTAAACCCCTCTGGCACCCAAGCTACACAGAGGATGTGATGCTGGGAACAGATAACAACAAGAAAGCTTAAAGTTGAAATAAAATTGAAGGTGGCTGGTGGAAGAGCAACTTTCCCATCCCTAGCTTCAGACTGGTATAAAATCTTCCATCCAAAGAGGATCCTGAGGGTCTCAAGAGCACCCAGAACCTGCTGCACCTGCCTTTCCGCCAGCACCTGTCAGAGCACTGTTCACCAGAAGAGTTCACAGATAAATAGATGCATTATATAAAATCTGGGGGGAGAGGAGTGGCAGCAGTGGGGATGTGTCTTGTCCAGGGACAGGCAAGAAGCCATTAGCAGAGCTGGAAAAGGTCACAGATGTCCCAATTCCAAAGATTGTGCTTTAAATATTTAACTACCCAATGTTCATCCCATTTGTTATCAATAGATCACAGCACCTGGCTTAAATAATGCTTTACTCCTTGAAAATATCACTTCATAAATCTTCATGACAGGCACGTGCAGTGGGTGGGTGCCAGTGTTTTCCCACTTCTCCAAACTGGGACACTCACACATCCCAGCAGGGAGAGGCAAACTGACAAAAGATCCTCCTGCAGCCACTGGGCTGGGGAGAGCCTGAACTGCCCACAGAACTCTCTCCACGAGCCTTGCAAAGAGCAGAGCATTGTGATTTACATCGAAAGTTGTGGCTGCTTGAGGATGATTTGCAGGAAGTGCGAGAGTAGCTCTGGCCGAGCAGACAATTCACAGGAATGGTTGAGCTAAACGATCTGTGAGGGGAAGAGGGGTGGGTCGGGAGGAGGGATGCCTGGATGTCGTGCCTGCCCCTGCCGAGCCCCCGGCCAGTGCCACCACTACCGACAGCACTGCAGTTCTCACACAAATTCAAGTTAGAAGAGAAAAAGGAGAAGATTGGAAATAATGGGGGACATATGAATCATATCTGCAAGACTTCGTGTAATTTCATTTTGAAATCTAAGATTTAAACTAATGTATTCCTTGGCCAAAAGTTATTCTAGCTTCTCTGGGCAGGTAGTAATAGAAAGAAATGTGATCTTTTTGATTAAGCCAGAACATTTACTGCCACTGGGAAGTGCTGCATGTAATGTACCATGGGGACATGGTGTTTTCTGCTATTCCTGCTACAACTGCAATATCTGACAGCAAACCTTCAAAAATACAGTATATAGAACATTTCAGATAATCCTCATTAACCGCATTTATGCAATAGAGCATCTGTCTATTAAGGTGTTAGAGGTGCTTCTACTGAAATAAAATAAGTCATGATTCTGCTTCCAAACACCTGGTATAAATCCAGACAACTTGTCCTACTTTTGTAGCATTATACCAGATTTAAATCTATTCAACAAGGCTCTTAAATTTATGCCTTACTTGGGGACTTGAGTATTTCTACCAGTGGCACTGGTGCTGCTCTCATAAGGTTTAAATATTCAAAAATTTAAGCATGTGCCAGTGACTAAAAACTGACCGCTGAGGCTGAAAACAACAGATTGGTAGCAAGCTGAAAGCTCATA
Source organism: Corvus cornix cornix (assembly GCF_000738735.6). Lineage (NCBI taxonomy): Eukaryota > Metazoa > Chordata > Aves > Passeriformes > Corvidae > Corvus > Corvus cornix. The sequence continues at coordinate 147,588,170 of NC_046333.1, read as the reverse complement.
CAAAACCATTAAGGAAAATCAAAAGGCACAAGAGCTTGAGGAGGACAAAAGAGAACTTGTGATGTTGAGAAAAACAGTAAAATCCTGAAAGGAAAAATGCGAGGTGAAGTCTGGGAATATGAACCTTAATTTCAAATACTCCAGTATTTAGTCCTGCCTCAGGATCCCATCATACAGGTGTTTAACACAGAGAAGCTGAGCCTCTACCTCCCCAAAAGCTTACACCTCAGATTTTCGTACTTAATATTTCCATTCGTCTGTAGCTGATTAATCATTCTACAAATTCCATTATTATCAGCAATTTACCTTCTAGAGAAGTAAGGTGCAGGAAAGAGAAAGAACTTACCTAAGGCCTTATCACACACTCAATCACTAGGAAATAAGACCTGAATATCCATAAATATGGAAAAAATCTATATGTGTTTGGCAGTAAGCTTTTGGGGCTTTTCTTGCCGTTCAGACTCATGCAGGAAATGGAATTTTCCTGTTCCTGTCAACCTGAAATGCCTCCCAGGTCACAACTGCTCAGCTGGAAGATGATAAATACCACAGCCTCGTTTCCTTAATGCACACAAGAAAGAGATAAACTCACCCTAACCTTTTCAGTTTACTTTACTAAGTTTACTCCGGGATAATTTTATGGCCCAGCAGACTCCCAGCTCAGCCAGTGCAGGATGCTTAAGTGATCTTGTAATATGAATAGTAAATCTTAACTTGGGACCAAGCAGGAAGCTCCTGAATGCTGATAAACGTTGCTGTAAAAAGCCACTTCAGAGGTGTATGAAAGCACAGGGGAAAGCTCTGCCTGGCTGTGGGCAGGTCAGGCTGCCTAAAGAGGCACATGGATACTTGCCTTGCTGTCTGCAGGTAGGCCTTTGCCCACCTTCTCCCACAGAACACTTTGGACCACATACCTGATTGACATGCTGATTTCTTCCCTGAATAATCAACCCCCTAATTAAGCTGAATGCTGCTTAATTCCACCAGCTTGTAAATGCTGCATTCATTACGCAGAGTTACCCAGATCTGAGGGAACTGAAGAGGAAAAAAAATCTCCTCACAGAATTTCACACCCACTCTACCGGCCTGCAGAGACTCAACTTGAGGTGCAGAGTGATCCCCCTCCTATCATTCTTCAAATAGATGTGGGAAGGGGCGGTGGCAAATCACCCACCAGGAGGATCGGGGCTCTCCCTTTAGAGTGACTAAAGCCAAGGGACATGGGGACAATATTTGACTGGACTCAAGGGAAGAAGAAATAGGCACTGCCCTTGCAGGTGGTTGGTACTGATCTCCCACCTCCTTCTCTGAAGCACAGCAGGTGCTGCCCGTGGAGCAGCTGCCACCCCCAGGTGTTGTGTTATAGAGTTCCAGTATGCCTGTGGTGCTTGTGTTTTAGAGCACAAGGCTCAGGCTCCTGGCTCCCAGTTGTCCCACAGTTTGGAGAATTGGAAGGAAATATCCTCTCCCACTTGCTTGAGCAGCATCCAAGCCTTTTGTTCACATCCTGCTGTCTAGGGGAGGATGGGGTCTGATTGAGGCTCACAAAGAAATGGTAACTCAGCCATTTGGCTGGGCTACACACAGGAAGCCCTGCCTTGGCCATGGATTAGAGTGGGCGTCTCCACTGGACTCCATCTTTATCTCCTTTTTCTTTTGAGGTTGCTGAAAAAAATATCAATAGGACAGTGCCAAAACAGAACATGGAAACAGCCAGACATAACCACAGAATGGAGGGAGAGGGATCAGGAGTGGCAAAGACAAGTTCAAAGGTGGACGTGCATTTTCAGATTCTGCAGGTTCTGATTTGATGCAAAAGCATTTAGAAATTTTAGTTTAATACAGTGAGCAAGCCAAAAGAGCAAGCCAAAAGCTGAGGGAGTTTCACCTGGAGCAGTGATATTTTATTTCAGATTTCCTGAGTATTTTGACTTTCCCCACAACAGACTACGCAAAATCAGTGCAAGTTGCTGTGGGATCATTGATGCTCTCCCCTCTATTTGTCTGACCTCCTGACCTCAGCCAGAGCAGAGCTCTGCATCCCCATTTTCCCACTCCCAGAGGACTCCCTCACACCTGGCTGCAGCTCTCTGCATCTCAGCTCCTGACTTCAGTACCCACTGCAAGACAGACAGCAGGTGAAACTTTACCCAATGCAGAAGCCACTCACCAAAGTGAGTTGACTCGCATTACGTCCTCCATAATCCACATTTGGAGCTGGTTTTAAATTTTTCTGATCAAGCAGAGATCTGAAGGCAGCTGTCTCAGATCACCTCAAGTGTAGGCTGTTCCTACCTTCTTGCTTTTATAGCTCTAGGTTTCTTTTTTCTTTAAAAAAAAAAGGCCTCCAAGCAAAATGATCTGTTTCAGGTTGAACAAAACACCCATTCAAATCTAAATGAAAGCTTTTGAAAACACAGAAAGAAGATAACAGCTTATTTTAGGTTGGCCCAAAATACGCTGCCTAATCAGGTCAATACAAAGATCCTGTCAAGATTTTTCCCCACAATACCTACACTCTGGAACCAGACAGTACGATTTCTGATTGTGCAAACATGACTTCGCCCCATCTTCCCAAATTTTTATTCAATTCATTTTTTTTTTCTCTACATAGACTTCCATAAGGAGGGGGTTTTTTTTAGGATTACTCACTGAAAATGTTTTTATTAAGTTCTTTTAGAAAACAATAGTAAGTTAAATGTGTATGCATGAATTGTGAAAGTGCGTATGTTCAGACATAAAAATTTCTGAACATAATCACACTTATCAAAAATTTTCAGTGAGTAAGCCCAAATTCAAGGCTGTTTGGGAACTGCTTATATTTGCTTTATTCATGACAGCGTTATTTTATGCTGTTCTCAGTCTGAGATTGGCCTGCTGGAACATCTTTATTCACATGGAAAAATAATAAATATTAAATGCCCCAAAATCCAGATATCACCATTCAGCCAACTACCCATGGATTAAGTAAAGGTTTGGTTTTCTTTAATGACCAGCCATAATCTGTATATTTGTAAGGCACATAATAAGATCTCATAAATAATATCAAATAGAATTTAGACTTCAGGGTCTGAAATCCAAAATTAGGCTTTCCAACAGTGTGACTCTTCTCAGCAGTTCGTCTTTGCCTGTTGACTAGCAATGCTGGATAGGAGATAGGATATCAGCAGTGGGATTATCAGGCATACTGTTCCTATTATTGGCACATAGAAAAAACCACATTCTTTTAGATGAGATTTATCAAATATAACATTATGACTTATCAGCTTGGTTTCTTTTTTAAGAAAACCCTATTGCAAAATGATGGCAGAGCTAAGCAATACCTCAGTTTACAAATTTGAAGAAATTTTCAGAGAGTCTCAGGTATAACAGTGTGAGAAATGAGACAACTCTGAAAAAATTAATTTATTAAAACGGAAAAATTGAAAAATCACAGAAATTAGAAAAATATCAAAATTTGGGATCCTATGGCTCAGTAGATGGTATGCCCCAGGAGCGCAGGGATTTGAGATCTTCTGGCTGAGACAGCACTGGACCTCAGGTAGAGAAAAAGAACTTGCAGTGCTGGGCTGGCTTTTGGCTGGTCCAAAAGCAAACAAAATTACTAAAGGCTCCTTGAAAGCCGTAAGGCTTTTAATGCCCACCACTGGCGTCCACCACAGCTAGCTTGCAGAGAGAGAGAGAGAGAGAGAGAGTAAAAACACCTAAAAAAAGTATTAAAATACATCCAACACATCTTAAAACACTTGTAAAAGTATACAGTAAACACAGGAAAGATAACTCTTATGGTGTATAGGTGGTTTGAAGTTTGAAAAGGGAGCAAGTTGGTGATTTTTAACTGGGGAATTTTTAACTGGGAAGGGTGCAACTCTCTTAATAAACTACTTTGAACAATTGAAAACACTGATAATGGAACTTGATTTTTGTACCTGGGCTGATGGGTTAATTTTAAGATTCAATTTAAAAATATTTAACTCAAAATTAATTAATTAAAGCACTTAATATGCAAAGACCAAACACAAATAGGGATTTCATGTATGACAACAGGAATGGTAGTAGATTGATACTGCAGAGAAAATATGTTGAAAACATGGTACAGAGAGATGGGCAATTTAAAGTAATAAGAGGAAATTAGACTATAACGAATGCTTACACAGAGGGAAATAAACTGATACAATAGAGAATGGAGATCTCAGCACAGACAGATAAGCTTGGAGAGATACAAAAGGTATCAGAGAGATACAAAAGGTATCAGAGAGATACCAAAGGCATAGTGGGGCAGGAAAACCAACAGCAAGTGCAAAGAGACAGAGCCCTTCAGGCTTCAAGATAAACTGTGAAAAAACATGCTGAGTCCCCATTTCAGAAGCACATAAGCTACTTTATCTGTGTACTTTGCAAAAGTGAGAGAAGCAGCTGTCGAGGTTTGTGGAGGTGCAGAGGACAATAGGAAGGGACTGAAATAGTGCATGACAGTGATGGAGGCACCTACATCCCCAAGAAATGATGCACCAACATGAATCATATGAAATATCAGTGATGAATTCGCCTTCCAGCAGCACTGAAGAATCAAATTTGTAGAAATATTAGATTTAGCTTTTTCGTTCTTAATCTCCGGAACTGGAAACACTGGGGTTTTCTTGGAGCGAAACACATTCAGTGCCTTAGTGGGTGAAGAAGATTTAGTGGGAATAACAGATGGGCAGGACTGGTGACAGCTGTCTCCCTCATAAGTGGCACGAGTTAGTTGTCTCCCCTCTCTCTGTCTTTGTGTTTGCACAGGGCTGCTACTTCACAGATCTACAGGGACCAGATAAACAGAGCAAGGAGGAGACACAGGATGTTCTCCTTATTATGGAGCAGCAGAAGATGCTTTTTGCTCCAGCTGCTGGAAGACTTCTGCACAGGCACTGTGCTCTGCGCACAAAACATCTGGAGTGACGGTGTGATCAGGATCCCCTGAGTTTTCCTACAAATTATCCTCCTGCATTAATATCCAAGGAAGAAAAATGACAGAATGCAAATATTCAACTGCAAAAATGCAAACAACAGAATTTTGTTTTATTGACTTTTTTTTTTCAAGCTGGTCATTATGTGCAGGACTGTGTAGCAAACTGGTTCTCACTTCATCCACAGCCCTTCAGGTCTATTCCATGAGGGCAGAGACTCCAGGAGGAAGGGTGAGAGAGGCTGTCTCACTGCTGGACTCACTGGCCTTCAGTGCTATGTCACATGAAGTGAATCAAATTGGTTCCATGGGAAAGTTGTTTTTTTAAAGAAACCTGAAGTACAACTTGTCTGTTAGACCACAAATTCTTTAGGGGGAAAAATGAGAAAAACCCTCCTTTTTCAGGGTTTAGTGTGTGGCAGGTGTTTCTGTGAATAAATGAGAGCCCCATCAGACTGAGTGACTTGCAGGTTCCTCCTACCCAGGTGTCAGCTGAGCTACAATGTTGAGCTGGAGGCCTGTGTCCCCATTACCCATCCCCAGAGCCAGCTGCTCCCACACCTGTAAAATCTGTGCAGAAAAAGTTCCCTCATAGATTTTATCTCTGACTCAGATGGGATGAATGACTCCTGATTTGCTGCTATAAAGGAACGTACACCTGACAGGCACTGAGACTTTGAATCAAGCAGGATTTCCAATACTGTGCAATGGCTTTCTCCCAAAAAAAAGTTAAAGTTTGCAGAGTTTGAAAATAACTCCAGGAGAAGATGGCAGCAGCTGAAGGAGTTTGGCTGGAAACTGTGCTCCCCCTTGATCCATCCGCACTGCGCAGCAGCTCTGTGTGCAACTCCCGGATCGTTTGAAGGTGCTTGGGATGGCTTCAGGCTTTTGGCTTTTTTATGCAAGCAGATTTTCATGCTTTGATATGCTCTCTGACATGACTTTTGATCCAGTGAAGGTGATGCTGACACTTTTTTCACAGTGAATATTTTGTGTACAGTGCTGCTGGAGCACCGCAGTTGCCTGAGTTATTTTGGAGGAACTCTTTCATAAAGATGCAGCCTAATAAATATGATGAAAAGTGAGAGCTCTGATAACTGCAGCCAGGGTGTCTGCCCTGGTCCAGACCAAGGTATTGCAGCTTGTCAGCATGCAGGGACCATCAAACACAATCCAGGAGAGTCGTGGGGGGGGGGCACAGCACAGACTGGTCTGGGGCTCTGTGCAGTGAGAACAGCACTTTGGAATATCCAGATTATTCCCCCCAAAAAAAGCAGATGATGTTTCAAGCTGTCAGATTGGCAAGTTTTGGGAAAAGTGAAGAAACCCTGGTGGAAAGTCTGCGCTTTGCTCTTCCTGCCAAGGTAAAGCAGCACAGGGAATGAGGGTCACCAGCCAAGGAATGCTATGTGCCTCAGGGAACCCCCTGCTGAAGGACTTTCAGCTAATTGAGAAAGCCAAACATACATATTCCTGCTGAAAAAGAGGCTGCACTACCTTCATCGGGCATTTCAGCTACAAAGGGAATTGTTCATAAAGGCAGAAGGAATTATAGGAGGGAATTAAAGGATGCAGTATTTAATGGGGTAGATTGATGTGCACACTGATGAGATATACTTCAAATTGACTAAATGTCTGTTTTGGCTGAAATAGCCCTTTTTTCTTTTCCCCTTGGCCAATGCTATCTGGGATTTTTGTTGTTTGTAAGTCATGCCTCTTGCTGTGACCCAGCCAGAACCAAACCTGGCCAAATAAAAGGTGTGCTTAAAAAAGTTTAAAAAAAAAAAAGAATCACTACATGCCCTAATTTCTACCATTCTAAGGCCCATGAAAGGAAATGAGTTTTGTGCTAATGTAGGTCTCAATGCACCAAAAAGAAATCCCAGCTGGGTTGCAGCCTGCCTGGCTGCAGTGTAAGGATTTGTTGGAGCTCAGTGTGATCTGTGCCAATGTTCCAACCCCCATGCTAACCAAGGAGGAGACGTGGAGCCGTGTGCCGTCATCTTCTCTTTCCTAAACTGAGGAGGCAGCCTCATTTCTGTGTGTGTGTAATGATAGGGAAGCACAGTACCTTGGACTTTCTAGGCATTACAAAGAGCTAAGCTACCCTGGATTTATATTTATCCAACTTTTCCAGTTGATGGAGTTACCCAAGTGCAAGCCCCTGTAGTGGGACTTCCACCAGAGTCAGTCTTGCATGGATTCACTTTCTGAGGGGAAAATTATCCAACCAAGCTAAATCATTTCAGGCAGAGCAGTTGTAAGAGCTTGTTTACACGAACCTGCTCAGAAAAGTTGATCTGAATTTTTAAGTGGATTAGTAAAACTGCATTAATTAAAGCCCTTTGTGGGAACTGTCAGAATTAAAGTGTCTTTGATTTGATTTGGTTTACTTCTCTTCCAAGGCTAAGTCATATTAAAGCCACTTTACTTGTGAAACGAGACGTTTAATGCAATTTACTTAATTCACTTTAAACTCCTGCTTTTAGTTAATTTAAATCAACTTTCCTGATTTTCCCTATATAGACATGCCCAAGGAAAATGAAGACCACTGAAATAGAAACACCTAAGAGAAACTTTGAGAAAAATCAAAATATTGCGCTAGCCCCTCCGGGACATTACTACCTTGTCACCAACAAGATTTGGGAATTGCAGGTAATACCATCAAGGTCCAAGAACTGACAAAAACGTCCTTGGTGCTGAGCTACAGTTGCTCTTTAGAGACAGGATGGCCAGTCCTGCACAAAAACTCTATTCCAGCCTAAAATAAAAGATGAAAAGTTAAGAAAATGCCTCCTAGCCCTCAAAATAAAAACAGGACTCAGGCTATGGGCTGTGGAGAGGGAAGAAGAGAGGTTCCTGAATATGTGAAAGAAGAAGGAAATTTTATTTAAAGTTCTGGTGACAATATCTGCATTGTTCCTCCCTCCTGAGCCAGGAGGCACAAACGATATTGGTAAAATGCTGTTGGAGGTGGCCTGGTCTTCTTTGCCCTGGAAGTATCACAGCTGTTTCAGGCACTGGTACGGGGAATACCATGCAGCAGGCTGAAGCTCAAACATCTGGGATGTGGAGGCATACAGGTGACTTCGCTTGGCATCAGCCCTGGCTCTGCAGGACCAGCTCTGAGCCAAGAGCCAATCTGCCAGACAATCCCAAAGTGTCACCTATGAAAATCAGAATTCAAGGTGAATCTTTGAAAACTGTCTATTTCTACATGTGGAACCTGCTTTCACAAGACACTTCAATGCCTGCAAAACCCTACACCCTCTGTGCTTCGTATTTTTCCAGAGTGGTCCTGTGCAGCTGCACAGCAGCCAGCCCAGGCCACAGCGAACAGCATGTGCAGTGACAGGGTCACTCTGCCCCAGATGAATGATCAGAGCAGGGGACTGCCACGTTAAATGAGAGGCAGTATGAGACAGGCTCCTTGTATTGCCGAGATCCATTTTAGTATTGCATCATACTCCACATGGCAGCCTAAATGAGAGCAGAGGTGGTGATTAGAGGCACTGTGTCTGTTTGGAGAAGGCTGCATGCGTGACTGAGCATGAATGGCCTGATTATGAGTGTCTGGAGCTCCACTCAAAGGGACTGAGCGGGCAGAGCTGAGGTAGCAATGATTAGCTGCCACGCAAGGTAAGTTATTGTCCCCTGGGATGCTAAAATATACTGTACTTAATAGTTCACTGGCCACACGCATTCCGATGGTTGATACTGTCGCAGCCGGAAACATTCATTCACGTAATTAGTTTACTTTTCCAGTTTAAGCCAAATGGAAAATCCCCCTGTACAGCACTCTTAAGGTGGCTGTTGGGCCAGTGTGGATCAGCAAAGTCCTTTTGACTTTGCAAAGTTGCCTGGGTTTCCCCAGAAGGACATGAGGTCATTTAATCACCTATCTTATCACAATGCCTTATCACAGACATTATAGGGACGCTCTGGGATTTTCTCTGGATAATCTGACTCCAAGATTTGTGACAGCAGCCATTGAAATCAATGGAAAATGAGCCTTTGTGTGACAGGGTTGTCACCTGTCCATGATCTTAATTCCAGGTGTGTGACAGGGAGGACGGGAGATGACTCATCCCTTGTCAAAAATCCTCTGTGTCACAGATTTGCAGTTATACCTTCCTCCAGAGGAACCTCAGCTACTTACCCATAATAAATGATCTTCAGGTGACTTCCTCTCCTATCTCTGGGCGTCATGAATATTTGACTTAACAAATTAATCTTTTCACTTTCTTTCATGGGAAGACAGATACCTTTATATATGGAGCGCCTGAAACAGAGGATAAAAAAAAGACCACAAAGTAAAGAATTTGATTTTCAAGTAACTCTGTTCATTACAAGGGTTAGGCCAGACCCTCAACTGTACCAGAGCAACACCATTTCAATCATCAAATGTACTTCTCTACCTCTTTCCATCTCACTGGTCCTCCTTTGCAAACACCAACAGGGCTGGGAAGGATCCACTGGGGTCCTCAACACCTGCATAACCACAACACCAAACTTTGCATAATTTACCATTTTGTGGAGAGTCAGAAGGGCCTTACTCTTCAAGCCCTCCTTACTCAGCAGGCCCATCAAGGCCTGCTTTCTCCTAGTGACTCTGCTTCTCCGGGGCAGCACTTGGATTTGGGTTAGGTGCTCAGGGGCATGGCTTTGGGGGCAGAGGACCCTGATATGCAGATTTGGTGTGAATATCGTGCTCCGTCACCTACATTGCAAGGGAGTGTAACAGAAGTTGGGATGGTGCCAGCATTTTGTGCTGTGTTATTCTGTCTGTTTGAGTCCTTTTTGTTAAGCCTTCAGTGGAAAGGCTGGATTCTGGAAAGGGCTGCTTGGATGCTCAGAGTCCTCCTTGTGTGGCATTCCATCCTGTGAAGAGCCCGGGAAGTACAGGCAGTACTTAAATTTCCACACACCACTTCCAGTCATCCCCAGAGGCTGATTCTGCTGTGATCCACACCAGGACATCCGTGTCTCGAGCCTTGTCCTTCTGTTTGCTCGTGTTTGCTTCTGCATCTTTTACTCCTGACTTATTCAACGAGTAACTGAGCCCTGCAATTATTTTTCCATTCATTTTCTCCTTTCCTGACTCGTTTAGGAAACAAATACTTCTTGACCTCCTGTGCATTGAGATGCACCATCTAGCCCAGTGTGGTGGAAAGTGGGAATTTGCTGCCTTTGGAAATTCTGCAAGCTGGTAGCAGTGAACAGTTGTCCCCTGGATATGTTGCTCCAGTTCCACTCCAGAGCTTGCTCATGCAAGAAAGTAATTTCTGGTCTGCATTTGTGCAAGAAGAACAAAACAGCCTGCTCACTTTCTGTTTCCAGGCAGACTTCTCAAAGATTATAGGAAGAGGATGGGCCTAGGGGCTTTCTGGCCAGGAATGCAGCACACCATGGGACAAACAAGCACATTGCCAGTCAGGTGGCTGCTGTGTCCAAAGCAGCCCAAAACTGCTGAGTGCCTCAGCCTACCTGCTTACTGATGGCCCTCCTGCACCAAACTGCCTCATACCTGGGTCTAACCACACAGGGCAAATCCAAGAGGCTGCTCTCCCAAAGGGTCTTGCTGCTGTGTTGCTTTTTCTCTGTACTTTTTATGAATTTTTGAGAAAACTACAGTAGTGAGAGATTTGTGCAAACAGGAGTGTGCTGTATGCTCCGAGTGCCTGGGATGGAACAGCACACTCAAAGCCTCCATGCTGAGCTGCCAGAGTGTCCTCAAAAGCATATCTCATCCCCACTGGCTATTTGGGATTTCAAGGTTGCTCTTTTCATCACAGGCAAACCAGCCTGCCTTTTTTCCCAGCATTTCTGGTGCAGAACAACATGCTCTGTTGTCCTTCTGCAGCTGAAGGGGAAGGAGTTGGGGGAGATGGAGAGATGGGGCTTCTGTAATGCTCTTTTACCATTCCCTTTTGTGTCATGATTTTGTTTAGTTGGAAAGGCAGGGCAGGGACGCTGGCCTTATGTGCGGAAAAGCAGTTTTGCTATGAGGTAACAAAAGCTGCTACCCAAAAGGAGGATTGGAACAAGGGTGAAAGATTGGAGTGCATTTCCAAAAAATGAAAGGGGACATGTGCCAAGAGCTACAACAGAGTCCTTGCTGTCAGAGAGGTGGTCTGTCTGGAAAAGAAGTTCACTTGTGCAAAAGGAAGGGTCCCCAAATATTTCCCTAAAATGACAGCACAAACCAGAAGAACCAGCCAATGAGTTCATCAATCTCAACATTTATTTTAAGGTAAGTCTAACACAGAGATGGTGGGTGGTGCAGAGCTCCCTTTCTCCATGGCTATGGGGAGTATCCCTCTGCCTGTAGGACCATGATGGGGTACAAGGATGGTGGGTAGTGTGGAGATCCCTTCGCCCATGGCTATGAAGAGCTTCCAGCTGCCTGTAGGATCATGATGGGGCAGTGGGTGGCGTGGAGTTCCCTATGTTCACAGCTGTAGAGAGCTTCCAGAAGCCTGTAGGACCATTCTGGGGTACAGACCAGGGATAAGTGTGTTTCCTTATCTTTAGGTCAGTGTTCTTGTAGGAAGTTCCTTGTAGAAAGTTTCATATTCTCTGGGTGGTAGAGGAAGGAAAGGGTCGGTGTGTGCCTTGCACCAGCCATGCTCCTGTCCAGGGATTTAGCTGTCAAAGACAGGAACATCAAAGAATGCAGCAACCCCCAGCAGCCCCTGCCTCCATGACTGGGGCTCTCCCAGCCTCAGGTCAAGGCTGTCCAACCCACGTCTCCCTGATGGACAGAAAATGTCCGAGCCCAACCATGTCACCAACCCCACTGTAATGAAGGCCACCACCAGAGATGGCCACTGCCAATGTTCTGCCTGCTCTGACACATCACCAGGGCTGTCTACCTGGAGAAAAAACATGTGTGGGTTTGCCATGGCTGGAGGGGGCTCCCAGCTCCCTGTAAGATTGAAGGCAACTGTAAGAACAAAACAGGGTATAGGCTGGGGCCATCACCAACACACCCTGGGAGATGGCCACTGACAATGTTCCGCCTGCTGTGACACATCACCAGGGCTGGTGTCGGGAATTAGCACTGCATCACTGTGACATGGCTATTATCATCCACCATTCAGCCGAGAAGAAACACTTAAATAATAAAAATACATAAATAAATTAATTAAAATAGATAAACAACCTCTGGCAATATTGCAGTGGAAAATTAGGTAGCTGCAGCAGCTATTTAAAGAACAGGACCTTGGAAAATGTTAAAAAAAAAAAATAAAAGCAGCAAGTCCTACTCACTGCCCAAGTGTAAAGAATTGCTGCTGAGATTTGTGGGTTTGAAGACTAAATTCTTGAAAAATGCTTGTCAAGTTGACTGAAGGCAACATTTCACACTTTTAGAATTAAAGACATGTCCAGTGCAAAATGATGCATCCACAAGTGGCTTATGGTGCTGAGCACAGATCAGCATGAACTGCAAGGCTCACATCTTTCTTTCCCTGAAACATACCAGAGAATTTAGCCAGAGACTGTCCTGTGATACATATTCAGCTGGACCCTAGAATGAAATTCAGGAATTAGTTCCCTTCTGCTTGGTTCACTGCAGGCTGCTACATGCAGTCTCTTTAATTGACAGGACCAGAGGCACTGGGCACAAAATAAAATGTATCAGGCTCCCTCTGAACATCAGGAAACACTTTTTACTGAGACTGAGAACTGGCACAGGTTACCCAGGGAGGTTGTGGAGTCTCTAACCTTGGAGATATTCAAAAGCCACCTGGTCATGGTCTTGGGCAAGTGGCTCTGAGTGGCTCTGCTTGAGCTCAGGAGTCGGACCATACAACCTCCAGAGGTCCTGTCCAGGCTCAGCCCTTCTGTGAGTCTGTGATTCAGGCACCAGCCACCCCAGTAACTGACTGATAAAGTCTGTGTGATGCCACAGCTCATGGGCTCTCAATGAGCAGCCAGAGATCACATCCTCTGTGTGCAAACTGACCTTCCCTTGGAGACCACCAGAAGAGCAGGTAATTTACAGCTATTGGATCATCAGACTACAATCTTCCAGGCACTGGACCTGTTTTAACTGAGCAGTCTTCAGCTGGGAGAAATTAAGATCCCGAAAGACTCACTAGTCCAATGTATTTTGAGCTTAACCCAAGGAAGTTTTCTCAGGCAGCTCATCTGCTGCCTTCAGCAGCCATATTGCCCCTGAGGAAAGCAGGTGTTTTCTAGACATCCGTAAAGCTTCTGGGATGAGGACCAGGCTGAGCAGCTCTCAACAGTTCATTACCCATTTCTGTGCCTGTGTGTGAAAGAAGGTGCTGACATGTTGTAATCCTCCAGCATTTTGCACCTTCTCTGCTTTCAGTCTTTGCAGAGATAAGTGGTTGCACAGGGTGCAAAGCAGTGACGACTCCAGCCTGCAGTGTTTCCAGATGGGAGGAGCAGCACTGGTGCTGGAGAGCCCTCCTGAGAGCTCCTGCCGCTTTGCAGACCTGGGACTTCATAGATGTCAGCTGAGCTCCAGATAAGCACGTGGACTTAGTGATGCACTTCTGAATCCAGCACAAGTTCTGAGCTATTTAAGGCTTTTGTTCACTTGTCATTTCTCATTTCCTCCTTTTAAATAAATCTTCATTCCTTTGTTAAGAGACTGTTTAAATCTCTTGGCAACTAAACCATGTACAAAAAGGAGCGAGCACACCTTGGCCAGGTTTACATGCTGCAGGAGGTGTGGCAGTTTAGAGATGACAAGTCAATAGTAAATAAATCCTGGCTGCATGTTTTTTTCACCTTTTTTCTCTATAGTGAATCCTTTGGAAATCTGGCAGAGCTGGCACTCGAGTAAGGGGCTATTTGGCTCCCTGTTTAGCTGCTTCACCATGAAATGTAGTGATAGTCAGACGAGTAATTGCATAAAAATGGCACCTAGGTGCTGTAAGTAGGTGTTTTCTGTGGGCCTCCTGAGGCATGTGTGCCGAGTTTAAGGATCGATTGGGTTTTTTCTCCCTCTCTCATTCCTGTAGCTGGGATTTGCTAATCATCTTGTGCTCGGATGTCCTGCCTCTCCCACTGCAGTGCCAGCTAATGTCTGATTCCAGAAGCTTTGCAGTTGGCAATGTTTTAATAAGCAGAAAGAGCACAGCTTGATTCTCAGGTAACAGGCTGAGCTAGCTGTGCTGGCAGTCAGAGCAAAAAACATGGTATTGACTTGAAGACTGAGTGAATTTGGAATAGAAATTGTGGAGGAGGAATAAATGTGGCATACAAGGATGTCACTTTTACACTTTCCAGATGATAACTGCACTCTAAAGTGGAGAATCTCTGACAGTGATGTCCTCTTTCAAGCATCCAACATCTATGCCCGTACTTGGTCCTCCTGCAAACCCCCTGTTTTCCCAGCTTTGTCTGACTCACACTGTGTATTCTTCACAAAATACACTGTCACAGGCTCTGTTTATGAGAGTTACTCAAGCTTGTTTCCAAGTTAGAATTCATGTTTTATGAGGAGGTGGATAGATGAGGAGGGGAGAAGTTTCCACTTGGGCAAGGGCATTGGAGAGCACTTCTGGAGATAAAAGTTGCAGGCAAGTAGCACACCTCTGACTGTGTTGCATAAAAAAGTTCCTGGAAACTCCTTTCTTGCCTCTCACTGCAACATCTTTCAGGTCATCCATGAAATCAGCATCTGAGAGAAGTTTATTTGATCATCTGCTACACCATTGACCAGGATATTTATTCCCAGGAAATTAGTAATCACCTGGAATGTCAATTGCCTGAGATATTTGGGATGTCACCATGTGGTATCATAGAGGGAACAGATGCCTTCTGGAGGGCAAGGCCACATCTGGGTGTGTGTCCTGGTTCAGACAGGAAGGGGAACAAAGACTAGAAGTAGATAGTGTCCTTCTGGTGGCAGGATCAGTGCTTGATGGAAGACCCTGTGGCAACTGAAATATCTAATTTATTTTCAGGAAAGGGTGAAAAAGGGATTAAAAGCAAGAAATCAGGCTTTTTGCTTTTCTGGGAGAGAGAGGCAGTTTGATAATAAGCTGCTTTCCTGTCGGCAGCTTGGGGTGATGTACTTCCAAGAGCCCTGTCCCTCGGGACAACACCCTTGGCAAGTGTGGCTGACCCTCTGAAAATCCTGTTAAGAGTGTGAAAGCGAATGTCTGTGAGTGAAGGATACTAAAGCCTCCTTCAGAGGGCAGGGAGCTGGCCCTGCAGGGAGAGATGTTTCATAAACTGTCTTGCACTAGGATTCTTCCACCCTCAGGAGAAAGATGCTCCACTGTGTCCACCTCACCTGCTCCCAGAGGCAACTTCTCTCTTCCAGAACTCCAAAGATGTGTCAAAACACGTGTGTCTAAAAGACATCAAATCATTACTTTATCAGCCACATTTGACACCAAGGATCAAAATCGGGCCTATGTAAAAATCTTAAGCAATATCAGGGAAAAGTCCAAAGCATAGTGAGAGCAGTCATTTGTCTGCTTCTAAAAAGTGTGTTTGCAGCATGAATGTAATATTCCTGGAGAACCCAAATATGAAAGCAACTATAAAGAAAGCTCCAAATATCACACTCCACTCTTCAGAGCTTGTGTAATATAAACTGAATAAAAGTTCCTCATGGAAAAAAGGTAAATGAGTTATTTTTAAAATTTATTTAAGTGGTGACTGTGTTATTAATAATGCATTTAGAGAGTTATTTTCAGCTATGTCCCTA
Source organism: Corvus cornix cornix (assembly GCF_000738735.6). Classification (NCBI taxonomy): domain Eukaryota; kingdom Metazoa; phylum Chordata; class Aves; order Passeriformes; family Corvidae; genus Corvus; species Corvus cornix. The sequence continues at coordinate 147,572,523 of NC_046333.1, read as the reverse complement.
GAGCCAATGAAATAACTACATGCTCCAGGACAGCAGTAAAAGGATGAGGGACTGCATATATCTTAGTGACCAGTTCTATAAATACGCTGCTAAAAATTAGTAACAATTGTCATAGCTGGCTCAAGAGAGACTTGTTAACTAATTATAGATCAAGCTGTGCATTAAAATTAAAGCCATTTGCAAGATATTACAGCAAATGTAATGTTCCCAAGAGATGTTAGATTGAACAGTCTTGGAACCTCAAGCGGCTTGATCAGTGCAAAACACAAGTTTTCAAACATTATTTGAATGTCATGGAGGGACTAGATAGAAATGCTGCCTAGGATGGGTCATTCCTTGAATTCCTTGACCTGAAGACCATATAGAAGATGTACTAACCACAACACAAATTGCCTGGGTAAGCTACTTAGATATTGGCAGGTTTTGGCCATTGCTGTCTGGCTTTGTGTTTTACAGTTTGTGCATGATGGGATCTCAGTCCATGATTACCCTTGCCACAATATAAAACACACAGAATAACAGCATGGGCATTCTGGTCCTCAAAGCTGTATTTCAGGAGTGTGAAATTTGTTTCCTGATTTAATGCTCCCGCAGTCAAGCAGATTTGGTGTGTTACATAGGTCTAATAAGAAGTTTTCATGAGTATTTTAAAATTGTGGGTAACCTGAGAAAAAGTATATTGATAAATAAAGCATACTTTAATGTAAATCACAGATAGCATTTCCAGGAATTTATCCTGGGACAGAATCTGAGGGCTGAGTGGCTGACAAAGGTTACAGCCCAGTGAGTGCACACAGGGAATCTTTATCACCTTGAGCTGCAGTTTGATGGCTAAAAATAAAATTTTAAAAAATGGGAAAAAAAAAAAGGAAAAAGCAATACACAGTGCAACCTTGAGCATCAAAAGGACCAAGCAGGCTGCCAGAGAAGAGTGGGATACTTCCACCTGCTTGATATCTTTGCTCTGGCTAAAATATTATTAATATTTTAGTATATTGACTCCTTCTTACTTTTCTGGAGCAACACCTTTAAAAACCAAGCTGTGCAATACAGAGATGAAGCTGGATGATGGCTGGTTGAGATCAACTGCAAGAGACAGCACTGTAAAAATAGACAAAAATCTGCACTGAAGCTAAGCCTTCCCTTTTATTCTTTTTTTTTTTTTCCTTACTTTGGATTAAATTTTCCATTTGCCAATCTAGAACAGAGCATCTGGTTGCAAAGAAGCTGGTAGCTGGACTGCAGCATTCAATTACAACTAATCTGCATCACTAGATACTTCTAATGTGCCTGGAAACTATTTTGATCCAAGAGCAATTGGTTTATTGTACACATTTACAGGTACACAAAGAAAACAAAAATTGTGACTGAGCTAAAATTCAGCTCATTATTTGCTATTGTGGCATTAATTATTGACCAGATTCTTCAGTTTCTGAACAATTTACGTCTGCCACAAGCAGTAGTCATTCTTCTGAACAATGCGTTGGAAGCTGTTCTATGAGAGATGAAACCTTAAAATGTAGAGTAATAGCACAGCCCAGTGGCTTGTGAAGGAATAAACCACCACTTAGGGATCTATTGATCTGGGCAATTTAATGTATTTTATCAAAAAGTCAGGGAAATGTGAAAGTGGGAAATTATTCTCGGGTCAGATAGAAGTGAATTCTTTATTCTAATCCCCTTTATTTATTCAAAATCATTCTGAAAAAGTGCTTTCAGCTATGCTGGCTACAAAGCACATTGTCTCACTCATGTCATTTTATGTAGAATTCTTTAAGACACTTATTGAAAACTGTATTTAGAATAATAATTTCGTTTAGAATAATTCATGCTCTAAATTATGTTATTATTATAATTGTATTGTTTCAAAGAATTATTCTTTATCCTTGCTTGGATCTGCTTTTATTTTCATGTATATTTTGCATATATCCAAGCAGTCATCTGAAATCTACTGACACTGGCCTACGTGCACCTATTTGTTGTAGTAAAATAGTTGGTGTCTAACAAAAAATACGCCACCACCAAAATCCCCAAATTAGCCTCGGACTAGAGGAAAGGAGTGGGATGTTGTGGCTGCATGGGCACCAGCCAGGGTCTGGGCTGAAACTGGGGTTGTGTCAGGGCTGGGGAGAGACCTTGTAGCAGCATTTTCATCTGGGCAAGGCAGGAGGGGTGGTGGGCTGGGAGGATGTTGTGTGCCTGTTTCTCATCACATTAGGAAGATGGGATGTGTTTAAGGATGCCCTGAGACACAGGCCATGGAAAGGCTTTCTAGTGCCTCATAATCGTTGCCTGGCTGGGCCATGAGAGAAGGGTCCAAACGGGGCTGTTGGACACCAGAGAAAGGAGCTCGTGCGTGTTAATACATGGGTAAGACAAATACCTGTCCAAATCACCAGGAAATAAAATGGAAAGTGCTGTGCCTTAGTATGCCTCCCATAATTAAACAGAAATACCTTCATTTAGGAAGTATTGCTCTTTCTCCTGGGATGAAGTAATGACCCCATCCCTCCACAGGCAGCACAGCTTGTCACAAAACCTGCATAGAGTCCAGATCTGGACTATGGATACACCAGCTGGGAGGGAAGGAATGGGAACTGCTATGGCCAGGGAAAACTTTTGAAAGGAAAAAAGATCATGTAGTGCTCAAAGAAGACAAAAAAACCTGACACAGAAGTGGCAAATGAAAAGCAATGAACAAAGGCTTTGAGGGATGCCACTTGCTGCAGAGTCGGGTCAAAGAGCCTGTGTTGGTATTGTAGCAAGCATAGGTCCCCAGCAACACAGATTTCTATTGACTAGAGGAAACAATCCATGGTCCTAGATAATTCCCTAAATTAATTCTACCAGAAGATGTTACAGATAAGAGGTGACCTTGCACACTGAGTCAGTTTGTTAAACAAGGTATAACTGACATGGCCAAGTCCTGCACACCACAAGTCTCTGAATCTGAATTTTAGCACCGTGTGTGGTTTAAATATATCAAATCTAGTTTCCATTGTTGTTAGTCCCATGGGTAGCAAAGAATGGGATTGAATAATAATTAATAATACAGCTATAAAGAAAACAAGAAGACTCAAACTCAGAGTTGTATTTAGTACTTTTAAATTTCTGTACAGCCCCAGAGATAAATAAATGTAATATGCAGGCGTTTTGACCAGCAAGAAACCAAAGGTGCACCTCACTAACAAAGTCCCTTGGGATTTAAGGATTCATGGAGAGAGACAGGCAAAGGCAAAGCTCAGCACCACTCTGGGTTCTAGGTGCTGATGATTGCAAGCAGCGTTGGTTTCACAAGACGTAGCCCGAAGTCCCCACGGCACTGTAACTCTGGAAGTATCACCTCTAGGTTGCGGTATGGTGCTAGCAAAGAGAGTCTCAGCTGGCCATTATGCATGAGAAAGTCCCAGGCAGTGACCCAGCAGCTGGAGAAATGAATAGTGTGGTTCCCAGTAGTCCTGCTGAGTTACAACCAGGTGCCAAATATGACTAAATCTGCTGGGTAGGCCTTGCCGTTTGACTTTACCAAACTTCAGGAGGCTGCAGTGACACTACCATACTGCCAAAAACTTCCGCAGACCCAGTATGGTTTAGCAGAGCATCCTTCCAGAAGAACACATTCCTCTTTCACCTATTTTCTCTCAGATGCAATACAGTACATGTTGCCAGAGGATCTCTTGCCTGCATATTCTCTGGGTGACAGAGAAGGGACCTCAAAAACAGGAGAAAGACCACCCCTGTGGCACCCAGCTCCATCAAGATGCTTCCTTGCAAGCCTTGTCCTATCCTAAGCATTCTCCTGCTGACCAGTCGTGAGCAAAAGCAAACTCAGTAGGATAATTTTATGGTTGCCTGATCAGTAGCTCTCCCTCCCTCCCTCCCTCCTCCTCCTTCCCTCCCTTCCTCCCTCCTTCCTTCCTTCCTTCCTTCCTTCCTTCCTTCCTTCCTTCCTTCCTTCCTTCCTTCCTTCCTTCCTTCCTTCCTTCCTTCCTTCCTTCCTTCCTTCCTTCCTTCCTTCCTTCCTTCCTTCCTTCCTTCCTTCCTTCCTTCCTTCCTTCTCCTTCCTTCCTCCCTCCCTTCCTCCCCCTCCCTCCCTTCCTTCCTTTCTTCCTTCCTTCCTTCCTTCCTTCCTTCCTTCCTTCCTTCCTTCCTTCTTCCTTCCTTCCTTCCGAATTCCTTCCTTCCTTCCTTCTTCCTTCCTTCCTTCCTTCCTTCCTTCCTTCCTTCCTTCCTTCCTTCCTTCCTTCCTTCTGAATTCCTTCCTTCCGAATTCCTTCCTTCCTTCCTTTCTCCCTTCCTTCCTTCCTTCCTTCCTTCCTTCCTTCCCTTCCTCCCTTCCTCCTTCCTCCCTTCCTCCCTTCCTCCCTTCCTCCCTTCCTCCCTTCCTTCCTTCCTTCCTTCCTTCCTTCCTTCTTCTTCCTTCCTTCCTTCCTTCCTTCCTTCCTTCCTTCCTTCCTTCCTTCCTTCCTTCCTTCCTTCCTTCCTTCCTTCCTTCCTCCCTTCCTCCCTTCCTCCCTTCCTCCCTTCCTTCTTTCTGTCCCAATCTAGGTCTCAGTGTCTGATTAAAGATTATATTATTTCTTTTTTTGCAGGGCACGGTGTGCTTCCTTGCCGTTCAATTTTCTTCTTTTCAACATGTCAGGCACCAAGCCTGTTCCAAGCCTGTTTGTCTATCCATGTTTTCCTGCTTGGGTGTGTCTGACTGAACTTCAAGCTTGTGTAGCTGGTCATCCAGAGCACCTCTGCACTCCTGACTCTACTGTTCAGCAGAAGTCTGCAATCTCTGAGTTGTCTGTAGAGTCTTGAATCCATCTCTGGACCTAGTGTTTTCTCCACTTGCTTTTCAGTCATGTTTTTCATGAGTTCTCTCAGTCCTCTCTCTGGGCAAAGAAAACCTCTGCCAGGAACTTCCTCAAGAATCATGTCCACATCTCAAGCATCCAGACACAAATCACAACCAAATTACAGGAAAACCAATACTTCCTTCCCCTTTCCAGGAGTTATGGATGTCCTTTCATTAACACCCCAAATCACCCTGATATTTTTTTCTGTTTATTGGTTGTCGGATACTGTTACACAGCTCTGCCATATTTGAACACTGGTTCCACTGTCATTATCTTCTCAATCCCAGCTGAATCTAATGTTTCTCAGAGGGTTTTGTACATGACACTCTCCTAGAAAATGAAACATGAGAAGATCTTTTCATCCAAAATCCTAAGGGATTCACCTAAGCATTCGCATTCCTGCTTATAAATGTTCTTGATGAAATATAGGTTAAAACATCAATAATTTTTTTTGTGTAGAAATACTGTGGAACAACTATAATGCTGTCCCTTCTCGGAGTCTTCATAGAGAAAATATGCAGAATATCTTTGCTTATTCCTCATGCATTGTTCTGGTCCTGTGGTCTATTTCCATTCCCTTATTTATGATAAATTCATTCCACGTTGTCACTAAAGCATTGCCATATGTTGCCCTTTGTTTTGTGAGGACTGTTACCTAAAGGTCTTATTTTACAAAGTACTATCAGTACTGTGATTCTCCTGCCTGATTTTAGCATTTTCCATAGTTTCTTGAAGAATGTTGTGATTTCCAATGGCGAGCATGTGATACTGGAAGTTGCAGATCCCAGAAGTGTTCTCTACTCAGGAAAAAGGGCAGGATGTCCTTCAAAGTACAGTTCAGCTTTTCAGAGACCTAATTCCAATCCTTCTTTTTTTGTTCCTTTTCCCTTTACCTGATCACTTATCACTGGAAGGAAGACTGTTTCATTCTAGTCCTTGTCTCATCCCTCATGAACTTTGTCTTTTCCATGCGTATATTACCTTCGATTTTTGCCTTCCTCTCTCAGCATCTGAATTTATACAATTTAGGGCTTGTAATGGTTTCAGGCAGATAAAATATGTCATTCAGGAATGGCTTGGACTGTGCTTGATGCGTTTGCCTTCCTCACTCAGAACGTGAAAAGTTTCCATAAAATTATGTCCTTTTTGTCTAATTTCCTGCTTTGACTTGGTCTTTTCACTCTCCTTGAAAGCAGAGTGAGTAAGTACTTGGGGACTATGTAATTCACTTATAATTGAAACAATAGACCATAAAGGCTCCTTGAGAGCAATTACATCTATCGAGCCAATGAGTCAGTTGTGCATTTGCACTAAGTCCAAGCAGTAAAATATATTTATGATTTTTTTTTAATGAAAGTTACTGCTCACTTAGTCTTTGGAGGCAGCACAATGCATCATGAGACAGGGAGGCTTAAATGTGAATCTTCCTGAGCAGTGTATGTGACTTGCCATGAGAAAGGAGTGCAATATGCTATGTCTGGGCATTCTGCACCCAACCAAAAAGTTAGTATGTGTCTGATTAAATGTGGTCTGAAACATAATGGTTAATCTAAGAAAACTGAAGTAAAAACTAAAGCAAAGTTGAGATCATGGTGCTCAAGACTAGATAGTGAGAAGGGGATAAACTGTAATTACCAAAATTAGAAGTGCCTCAATCCCTTTGCTTTTGTGTTCAACCACAACCTAGGCTGACTCTTCTGACAAGCCTAGTTGAGAGCAGGAAAAAGCAATTACACTGCATTAAGCCACCCATCCAAGGGGAATTCTGGGCAAATCAAATCCTGTGCAAGACACTGGATTACAAAGGAAGGAGTCTGGGATCATCTACTAACTGTGTCAGAAACATGGTTGTCTGTATGATCCTGGGATCCAGCTGTGTCTGTGTCCCATAACCCTCTGTGATTCTGGGCATTTCACTTAGTGGGGTACCAATACCCAAATTACGGTCTCCAAAAAATAGAGAGCAAAGTGCTCTTTACCTTTTCCTTCTGCCTTTTTTTGGGTGATCAGTTGGGCACCTGCTCCTCCATTAGGCAGCACAGAGATGGTAAATTCCATGAGAGCTTTGCACAGGTGTAGCAGCCCAATACGTAGGAATTCATAAAATCATTAAGGTTGGAAAAGACCTCTAGGATCATTGAGTCCATCCCTTAACACAGCACCACCGTGTTCAAGGCTAAACATCCCCAAGTGCCACATCCACGTGCCTTTCAGACACTTTCCAGGGATGGTGATTCCATCACTTCCCTCTGTAGCCTGCTTCAGAGCCTGAACCACCCTTTCAGTGAAAAAATTTTTCCTAATATTTAATCTAAACCACCTGTTATGATTCAATTATAAGAGATTCCTCTGCCTGAGTTAAGGTGAAAATGAGACCATATGCCAAGTCAATAGCACGGATTTTATTTAACAGTAAATTTAAGGTAGAGAGATAGAAATAATAGGAAGGGGACGACAAGAGAGAGAGAGAGACAGAGAGGTTAAGCAAAAGATATCACCACCATGTGGATCCCCGCAGCATCCCAGTGATCCTTCTTCACCCTCATCTTTGGTGGTAGAGGTCCCAGAGTCCTTCTTCTGGAGAGACCACTTTTATACTGTCCAATTCCTGGGTATTCACAGGGTGTAGATGCCATTCCCATTACTTGAGATGGCATCTGAATAAGCACTTGCTTCCTTTCCCACAGTTTGCCACGGTGGGAATTTTTGTCTGGATGCTAACCAAACCTCTACCTCTGTTAGGCTCAGAATTAGCTCCTTCCTTCTGTGCCATCTGTGCTCATCTCAGGTTCCATTGTGGTGGCTTATCTTATGGGCACAGTATTTTGAGACATGTAACTGCCTTCTTTAAGTCCTCACACCGCCCTGGTCACTTCCTCTCGTCCTATCACTTGTGACTTGGGAGAAGAGAGCAACCCTCGACCTCTCCACAGCCTCCTCTCAGGTAGTTACAGAGAGGAGTACATCCTCCCTGTGAGAGACAGAGACATTCAGGGCCTCACTGAGGTGGGCCCTGGCAGCTCTGTGGTTTCACCAGTCTGGAGGTCAAGCAAGGTGGTTCCATAGAATACCTATGGATTAGCGTGGAAAGACCTTTGCACCAACACAGCCTCCCTAATTCCAGCACCCAAGCCAACAGCCCAGGTCTTCAGCACCATGTAAACAGAGCAGCACATTCAGCAGAGGCTGCTGAGATACCTCTCTTGCACCTCTACAGTGCAGCTTTGCAAGAAATATGTGCTTTATGTGCTTTATGTGACGAGGCTTGTTCCCTGCCCCACAGATATGCTCTTTTCCGCAGAAGGTGTTTCAGCTCCCTCTTAAAAGTGAGCATGCATTAAAGTGCTTCTCACCACAGAGATAACTGAGTACATGTACAGCATCTATCACAATAAAAGACAAATCTCAGACAGATACTAGGGCACTATCAAAGACAAAAAAACAATAAATAAGAATTCATAAGGCTTTCAGTACAATGTTTTCTGCCACCACTTGATCCATTAAAAAAACCCCAAGTGTTTGTACAGCACCTATTTCTACAGAGTATACAGGCACCACTGCAATACAAATACAACTTACAGCTATTACTACTAAAAATAATTAATAAACCTATCATTTGTTGATTCTCCTCTCTTTTTTAAAACTGCCTCTTTTTTGCTTTTTGGAACCTTTCATATTTTTCTACTTGAAAAATTATCAAGTCATTAAAAAGAAAATTGAATTTTTTTATAACAGATACCAAGTAACAGCAAATGTGCACATCCAGGTTATAAAAATGAGGTTTATAATGGCAGGACTTATAGATCATTCCTGTTACCACATCAGCAGGGCATCACCAGAACATAGTGCCCCACAAAAATGACATATGGAGCAGCACTGAAAATAACAAGAAATTTCTTGGTATGTCTGATTTTTTTTACTGTTAATTCAATGAGCCACCAGCCCTGGTTTTCTTAGTTTGTGTTTTTCATCCAGTTAGTTTGTTTGGGGATTTTTCAGAGAAGCAGAGGTTATGAGAAAATGGGGGTTCTTTTATATGTGCCATTTAAGTTTTGCTATTTCCCCCAAATTGTGAGGGGGGAAATACTATTTAAATACCACTTTTATAACACTGATAAAAAAGAGAAGAGAAACTGTACCTTTTCTTTCATGAGGTCAGATATTCTTTAGGGAATACATGGGCCTTTTTACAACCTTTTACACTTTCTTTCTACTTCTTCACAAACAGCAGCAAATTCTTGAAAGGACAGACCACCTGCTACTCCAGCTTCATGGAAAAAGGGATGGAGGTTCTCAGCACTTTGTCGGAGTCAGGCCAGGTTCTGTACTTACAGTGACATTTATTTAAAACTGATTAATGGGTTTCTGCTGACAGAGCTAATGCTCAGGAAGAAAACCACCTGTCAGCAAGATGGGCACCACATCCAAACCCGTGTGCCAGGTGGTCAAACTTCTGAATCCTCCAGGACATTGTTTCTGTGAACATTCCTGGCATGAGCATCCCCGGCTCCTCCAAGCTTCAGGACCCCTTTCTGTACTGCCTGATCCTTTGCAGGCATTCCCAGAAAGTCTATGAGCTCTTTTGCTAAGACATAGATATGCTGACTTTTAAAAATAATTTTTAAAAATCATTAGAGTTGAAAATTTCCCAATTTGGAATATGCTCAAGGGCTCCCCCTTAGCTTCTGAATTGCACAAAGCTTAAGATATCTCATAGAGGTTTTGGATAATTGCCTCAAAGAGTGTGAATTCCTCCCTCTCTGCTCCTGATGAGCTCCAGTCGTTAATAAGATAAAGTGTACAAAGCAGCTTTGCTGCAAGAGAAGAGTACAATGCAATACAATACAGCTGGTCCACATCTATATGGGAAGGAAAACACAGGTGAAATAATTGTCATAAGGTTTTTAGATGAGACAAATCTTGGGTGCATTGTCATCAGCAAGAGTTTTGTACTGGCTGAGATGATGACTGGCTTTTCGATCCCTGGCACAATGAAAATATATCTCTGAAATCTGCCAGTGTGATGCATCTGTGCCTGCTTGTGTTCTGTCTCAGCACTCCTGGAGCAGCACTGGCACACACGCCACTCACACACATGCCCAGAGTGCACAACATGCTGTGACTGAACAAACTGGGATGGGGACAACCGATGCACAGCTTAAAGCCAACTGCAAGGTGCCACAAATGACTAGAAAAGGTCACATTCCCCTCCCCTCAGGGTTAAACAAAGCTCATGTTGGGAAGGTCTTGTGCCTGCTGAACAGGTCTACTCTCCTGCAGGGCAAGGAGGAAACAAACATAGGAAGGTGCAAATTGAGGCAGTTAGAAAACAGCAATGTTTGTTTTGACAACACCTGACTTCCTGGGCATGAGTTGGTAGGATTTTCCTCGGCTTTAAAACCATAGTTTCAACACTCACCATGCCCAAAGCGTGCCAGCAAATTAATGCAGTTTCAGGGGTGGGGGAGAACAGCTCATCAAAGTAGGAGGGTGGAGGAGCTGAGAGATCTTAAGAAAGAATGTTCTGAAGGAAGAAATTGCTGCCTTTCCTTCTGTATATTGTTGTGATTGCTTTCTTGTTCTCATGTGACATTTTACATGGGCAGATAGTGATAGGATGAAGTAGGGGATGGTTTTAAACTAAAAGAGAAGAGATTTAGATTAGATGTCAGAAGGAAATTGTTTCCTATGATGGTGGTGAGGCACTAGAACAGGCTGCCCAGAGAAGCTGTGGATGCCCCATCCCTGGAAGTGCTCAAGGCCAGGTTGGATGAGGCTTTGAGCAATCTGGTCTAGTGGAAGGTGTCCCTGACCATGGTGAGGGGCTTGGAATTAGGTGATCTTTAAGGTCCCTCCCAACCCAAGCTTTTCTATGTTCTCATATGTTCTTCACACTCATCGATGAAAGATGTTCAGAAATATAACACAGAAACAGGCAAACCCTGAAAATATAATGTATCTACCAGAAGAGGTCTAGAACTAGTGAGAGAGAGGCTATGCATTCACTTCTTACTGACTTTTCTTTGGAATGGGGAAATGGTGTGAGCTGCATTTGTCCTTCAGGCCTTTTCCTGCTTCTCCAGCCCCGTCTCTGCCTTGACAAGTTGTTTTGTGATTGTGAGCCTTCCTCAGAGAAACTGCTGCTGACCTGGCAGCTCCTGCCTGAGAGCGTAGGACTACAGAGAGAACACTGTTTTTCTGTTCTCTCACCCTGTCTGATCCCCTTGGCCAGAGGACGTAGATCTGGCCAGCTTCCAGAGAGCGAATAGGGTGATAAGGGAAAGCAGAAGGACTTTGGAAGACAAAGATACACTGTTACACTGGGCACCAGCAAGGAACTACTGTGATGCTGGTGTCTGATACTAAAGGGCAACACAATGCAACCTCAACCATGAAGTCACAATTTCTCCCAACTCTTGGAAATGACAGAATATTCTCTCAAAAGTGATATTGTAAATATCCACACTTTCTAATAGTACTAAGTGAAAGAATGTAAAAATTCTTGCTTTAAAAACATTATCAATGTGAATTCAAGGGAAAGTTTAAGAATATCCTAAGGGATACGAACAGAGAGCTGACAACAGAATAAGCAGAACCACCTCCTGTTTGTTGCCACTGGATTTGTCTCCTGCCCTGCTCTGGAGGTGAAAGAAAGCAGGAAAATGGGCAGGCTCCTTTCTCAGGAACCACCGTGCAAGAGGGGAACTCAAACCACACCATCTCCTCACTCAAAGGTGACTGATAGGTACCGATGACCTCCAAAGATGCCTGCTGCCCCCATCCTGGGCTTTTACACACTTCCCAGAAACACATCCGCACCCTCCTCACTGCTAATTGTTTCCTAATGTCCAAGTAAGGTTGCTCTTAGTGTGCAACAAGTGCCTCTTTAGTCCTGGTCTTGGGAACAAACATTATTATTCCCTTTGCAGCACTGCTCCCTGTTGGAATCCTGTTTCCACATCCACAGTTTATGCTGTTTTTATTAAACCAACAACCCTGCTTTGGTCACCTTTTCTAGATAGGGTCACACTGTCCAAATCTCTGAGCTCTGCTGTGGCTCTTGCTGAGCCTCCCCTGTGCACAGAGGTGTCTGTGTGCACAGGCACATCCCCTACTTCCTAAAGTATGTGTGCCCAAAACAGGACACACATCCCAGGAAAGGTCTTGCCCCTGCTAAATAGAGTGGAATAACAGCCTTTATCTCTTACACGTCACATACACGAGAATGGCTCAACAGCATCTTCTCTGCTGGCTTATATTCAGCCCCTGGTCTAATACAGCTCTATATTCTTTTTTTAACATACTGGGGCATAGACTAATATTGACCAATTTGGATTTTTATTGATTTTGTTTTTCTTTCAAAGGCAGAACATTTTGCACTTGCTTTTATTGAATTTTGCTTTATCAGTTCTGGGCTATTTCTCAAAGTTATCACGACTACTTGAATTCTAACACTCTTCCAAACACTTGCATCTTTTCCCAGAACATTATCTTACGGAAATTATATCTGAGAGAGCTCTATATCACCAGGAAACTTGGCAACAAGAACATCCAACCATTCTGGAGCTGGGGCAGACCTGTCAGCCCCAAATGACCTTGCTGGTGTAAAGTGAGTAATTTATAATTTCTCTTGAAAAGCATGACTTTTTCAGGCAGTTGCACTCTCCACCTTATAGCAATGTCCTCTGGAGGAGGATATTCCTCCTTGTCAGAAATTTTAGCTCTGCCTTCCTCCATTCAGTTCCTCATGTCTCCTCACAGAAAGTGGCCTTGGGGATCTGACGTGCTGATGTGGGGTATCACCTGGGTTAAGCAGTGCCCATCTAGATCAGCTCTCTTTGCCTGTCAGAGAGGACATTTCCACAGGGATATGGCAAGATTTTTATTACAGCCGAGGCAAAGCTGCTTTGCCTTTACCCACTGGGCTAAGAACTACACTGGCTTCATGGGATATGCTTTATTCTTAAAACCTCAATGTTGGCAGTTTCTCATAGGGATGGAGCAAATAATTCATTTCAGTATCTTTACAAATATCAGAACTGCAATGTTTGATTTAGAATTGTGGATCTTCCCTTCCCCTGTTTTTTAAGTACATAATTTATTTTAATATTACCAGAGCTGTCATGCAGGTTACACCCACACGAACAGATGGAAAAATGCAGGGAAAGTTCCTGGGCACTGGGACTGAATTCTCCCTATCTTACACTGTGAGAGGAGATGTTATTTCAGCCAGTTAGTGTCTTCCCAAAGAATTCCTGCACACCATGCAAGAGCTGTCTGCATGAGCCCATCCTGTTTCGAATGGTAGAAATTTAAAAATATAGCCATAGCCAGCTATGTCAGTCAGCCCAGAGCAAAATAAGGGCCCCACTATTGCTTACTTTGTAGATTTTTCCAATTTTGTTTATTTTTGAAATTTTTTCTCACTAATCACTGCAGAAAAAAACCACAATTTTCAGAATAATTTCAGATATCTGAAATAATTAACCAAGTAGGTAAATGAAGGAATATGATCCACTTCCTACAAAACAAAGGCACTTTGGCAAAATGGCTGATGCCAAAAACTTTTGTCTGTTTAAAATGTTCCCATCAGCAGGTGTCTGACACAATAAAAGAGGGTATCACACATCACCCTTCAGGACTGCAGCTTAGTTGCTGGGGTTGAATCACTCCCTCCACTCTCCATCCAGTTTGTCCTTAGTACTTGAGGTTTTTCAGAAGAAATTTTGGATGGAGTAGAGCTTGCTTTAGCCATTAATTCCCGGCCAGTCTCTGGAGCTACATTAAGCAAGGCTTCCAATAATGTTTCCAATTAATTTTTAGGTAATAGCAGTGCATGGCGTTCTGCGAGGAACACTGAAGGTTGGTGGAGGTCCATTCATCAAAACCTGATGGGAACTGTGGCCTCCATGGTGTACACAGATGTTGTTCTGGTCTAGGGAAACATTAGAGAGAATAGTTAACACAGCAAGGCAAAAGATATATCACAGTAAAAGATTTCCAGCCATATAATTAAAAAGAGAAGAGGGTAAAAGCATATCTATTCAGCAGAGAGAGTGGAGTAATAACTAAAGATAATCTAATTACAGTCTGAAGCAAGAAAGAACTTTTTTTCCACAGTTTTCAGTGAGACAGATTACCCTGTATTGTGGAGGGAACTCAGAAGTGAGCAGAGACTATAATCATCTCCAGCCAAGTCCTTCTGGTAGGACAGCCAAGGTGTGACAAGGGCGAGATGTGATGACAGGTTTGACACCCTGTGATGGGACCAGAGCAGAGACAAAGCCTTAGAGCCAACCCACTTGTGAATGGTCCTCAGAGTGAGCACACCAGGCCACAAAAAAAGAGTTGATGAGGAAGGGTTTGTTTTTATTAGAAGACAAATTAGAACAATCAATTTCTAAAATACAGAAAATTGGATGTTCTGGGTGAGAGACTTCAGTACTAAAGTTTTTGTAAGGAAGTTTCCCTCCATATGCCCTCCACTTATGAGAGTCCGTGAAAACTTTTCAAGGGCAGATCTTGCTTCAGCCACCTCAGCAAGGAGCCAAGGGGCAAGTCTGATGGGAGCTGGACTGGTCAGCCTGGTGCTTTGGCAGGGTTTGGCCTGGGGCAGGCCATGGGGCTGCAGGGTAGAGAGGTAGGGGCTCCCCGTGCTGGACACAGCTGATCCCAGTTGGCTCCAATGGCCCCACCACAGGGCACATCTGAGCCCCTCAACCAAGCAGGGGTGTCCAGATGATGCTCTTACTCATCAAGTTCAGTGGTAGGATGTCCTGCACAGAGCAGGGAGTTGGACTCCAAGATCCTTATGGGTCCTTTTCAACTTGAGATATTCTATGATTCTGTGACCATAACCCCCATTCCCACCCACTGCAACTCTTGGGGCCTGTTTTCTCTGGCAGCGAGAAGTCTGGGATCATCTGAGAGCTGTCTACAGCTACACCAAGATGGGAGCTGTAAAGACAGCGCAGACAAACACTCTCAGTCCTGGCAGACAGGGTAAGGAAGAGCAGTGGCCACAAAAGGCAGCATGGAAATTCAGGTGGGACACAATGACAATCTTTTTCACTCAAGGGTGATGAAGTCCAGGCACAGGTTTCCACAGCAAGGCTGTGGATCTGCTGTTCCTGGGGATTTTTAAATGTCAAAGACATGGCTTATCCCAGCAGTTGCTAGTACAATACCTGCTTTCAGTGAGTGGTTGGACCAGAGACCTCCAGAAGTCTCTTTGGACCAGCACTTCAATGACTGTGATTATAACAGCTGTAAAACAAAAGTGTGGTGGACTAGTTTTGAAAAGTAAGGAAAGTAATATAACCCAGGAAGAATATTTGCAGCCACTGCAAAAGAACTCCCATACTTAGAATAAGGAGTCTGAAGGTTAAATCCTCCTGGGGAAAAACTGCAATAAAGATAAAGGTAGTATAAAGAAAGTTGGTGAGATCATAAAGATAGATGACCTTGGGGAATAACACTTTATTTTCAACACTTATTTTGCTTTGTTCTGATTTTTAGGGGGAAAAAAAAAAATGTGTTGTGCTGTCTTTTTAAGGGAAGCATAGCAGGCAATGCTCCTTGCAGGAAAAGTACAGCTGGGCAACCATTGCTGTGTTCCTGCATTTGCTGGAGGGCTGGTGGAACTGGGATCCCTCCCAGAGCTGAAGAAGTGTTGTGGGGCAGAAGCTCTCCCCCTTGTATTACAAGCATTTGGGCTTGGACACAGGTGGAGGATCCAAAACTAAGCTGAAGATGAGAGCTGCCATCTCATATACAGGTAAGAATCCAACTCATCTTATGCAAAGGGTTTCTGCACTACTGGGAATGAGGAGAAGGGGGAATCACAGCCTTCCTGGAGGCAAGTTAACTGCAGCCAGAGGATCTGAAGGATGCTTCCCCTGTTGAGGGGAATGGTTAAGCCTGGAAAACCATGCTGCCTCAAGTACTCCACTGGGAGGGATAGAAATGGCCTGTAGGGACCATGACTGAGAGATGCTATGGATCCTGTACACATGGAATGACTGGCAAGGCTGAATGCAGGACTTGGAATGCAGCTGTGATCACAAGTAAACACTGCTGTCCCTCTAGCCTCTCTGAAAAACTCTGCCCACATCTGACTGAATGAGTTCAGAAAAGACAAATTCAGTGTGGACTAGGTAAAAGGAAGGGCTTTTTGAAGAACCATGGGAATGGAGGGCCTATTTTATAAAGTCCTGTTTCATAAGAAGTCTTGTTTAGTCTGGCAGAAGAGTGGCTGCAAGAGAACATGACTGCTTTCTAAAAATACAACAAGGAGGGAAACACTGGGGAAAACTATTTAAGTGAAAAGCCAATTCTGGTGCAGAAACAGGTGGTATAAATTGTCTCAGAAAAAAATTAGTGCAGATTTGTAACCAACCAAACAGGGATGTCTAACAGCTGCAATGTGTTGAGAGTGGGGGGCATCCAAACTACTTTGTGACAAAATTTGGCAGGTTTGAACCTGCTCATGAGGCTCTCTGTAGTAGCAGACAATGGGACTCAGTCACTCAGGAGTTGTTCTGCCTCTGGCCCTGCAGGGCTGGTGTGTCAGAGGGCAGAGATCCTGTGATCCCCATGCTGTTCTGCCATCAGGGCAGAATTACACTGCTCTTTAAAGTGCTTTGGTAAATGCAGCCTAAATGTTTTCCTTTGCTTTCACAGATTTCTTGTGAATCTCAACACTTTGTTCTGCTGGTGTCCCGGGGAGATACTGTAGTCCAGCCAAAGGACCAACGCCTTCTTCTGTGCTTTATCTTCTGTTTTTTCCAGCATTGTCTGACACTGCCTCTCAATTAGCATGCATTCCCTCTTCTCCTTTAACTTCATGTTCTCCAATCCATCTGATTCTTCCTCCTGATTCCTTTTCTTCTACCCTGTGCTACATCTGCTTGATCTTCTGTATCATCCTGAATCTCTGATGTCAATTCCCAGCTCTTCTTCCACCACTGTCACCGCTTGCATCCCACATCTTCCTGAAGTGGGGTTGATATTTGTACTTCTTACTTCCAACTGATAATACATCAAAATCTACACCTCACATGTTCCATGTGGAATGTGTGCCTAACAGCAGTATCATAGGATGTAGAACATAAAGTAAACCAGAGCAGATGTACGTTGACATAAAGTGTAGCTTGAGGGAGTACAACTGCTCATTTCTATGAATGGGCCATCCACCACCAGGAGATTGCAAGGCTTGTGTTGTGGGACAGAGAAGCACCACAGCTGGGTTAAGGAGGATTTTTTGCTTGGGAATTTGCCTGCCTTTTTTCGGTGTCTGCCTTCTAGCTGAAAAGAAAGTCCTGGATTCTTAGTCCCTTGAAACTTGGCTCCTCCTATGTGTGACTCTGTCTGGTGTGCAGAGACTGTTTAAATTAGATTCCAGCATGCACACGAAAGAGCAAAACACCGCCCGCTCAGAAAAATGTGTCAACTGAATGTCCAGCAGAAAAGCATGATGATCCCACACCCCAGAGTGGACACTAGAGGCCTGGTCAGCTGGATGCTCTCTAGGCTCTGCTGGCTGGGTCTCTGTTGGCTCTGGTGGGAATATAGATACCCAGCTCAGAGGGAAATGCCTGCACACAGCCCAGTTACATTTAACCAGTTGAAATGCAAGTGCCAAGAGTCACTGGAGATGCGCCAGGGTATCTCAGATGTATTTATGGGACTGTCAGAAATTACACAGGATCTACAGTGGACTTGTGACCTTCTGAAGCAGGAGCTGCAGTTGTCTACAATATCTTAAATGGCACAGAAGTTTTATGTGTGGGCAACTGCATCAAGCTGTGTGTTTTAATCTGGAGCTGAATTGTGGCTGGAAAGATAAAATAAAAATTTTCATGTGCAGCTGAAGAAACCAAAAAACTGGTTTTGCAAGCTCCAGAGCTTCAGTGCAGCACTTGCAACTTGATATCGATCATCCAATAAAACCAGCACCAACCTAAATCAAAAGGAATCACTCAAATCTCCAAAGAGGAGCAAAAACAAAGTCTGAGGGAAAGGCAGGAGACTGTTAACTGAGTTATATCACAGGATACAGTGGCTGAAGACTTTGATACTGTAAATAAGAAAGCAGCCTTAGAAATGGCCTAAACTGAAATAAAACCAGCTTTGAATGAAAACAAAGTGTTAGCTGCCTCAGAGATTTGAAATTAACTTGGCTGCTGATTCAATAGATCAAAAATTGCATTGATCTAATGCCTCTGACTTTCCACTTATGTCCAAAAAAATGTAACTTGTACAGCTCAACTGGAAGATTGCTGTCTGAACAATTTTTTTTTTTTTCTTTTAATGGAAAATTTCAGCTCCATTTTTCCAGCAGTCCAAAACATCCTCTGCTTCCCACATTGTGAGATGACAACAATGCTCAGCTGTCTTTGGCCTGAGTTGTGGCACCAGGCCAGAAAGTATCTCAAGTTGTGAAAAGTCTTAAGTCAACACATTTTACCATTGAAGAGTGAGGAAAAACAGTTTCTAAACCATATGAAATATTCATGTCTAGCATCTTGTGAGATACCATCTGGTTAGATCAAACCAAAGTAGAGCTGATAGTGACAGAGAAACACTGGGTAGAAAGTGGGGTGCTGTGACTTGAAGATTCATTGTTTCATGCTCTACAAAAGAGCACTACAAAAGCAGCATCACTTCAGCAACAATTAACTTTTCCAACAAAAACAACAACAAAAATCTGAAATGAAAGTGTTGATCTTTTGGGTCTGTTACTAGGAAAATCATAATGTACTTCATATAATATCACACTTCTCATAAGGGCATTGACAATTAAATTACAATTTAATATTTGCCTAAATATTAAAGTGTCTAAGAAAAAAAGCCAAACCCCAAAATTACCAAACAAGGACTTCTACAGACAGCAAGAAGAATAAACAAAGAACAAGTCCTGCTGCAGACATTGTGATCTTCTTGCATTTTATATTTATATCCCCAGAAAGTGCTTTTATCCCTAAAAGCACTTGTTCATGGGACATAGCACTTGGGAGACCTGATCTTTTCTCCCGTCAGAGCTACTTTTCTGATATATGACCTTGAGACAAATATTTTGCTTCTGTTATTGCTTCCCCTCCCACTTCCAGTCTCTTCCGAACAGCAGCAGGTTTGCTGTGCCTTATACAATGGGGCCTTCAGGTGCTAATGCAATGTAAATAGTGGCAGTACAGGTGCAGTTGTGAGTAGAGTACGGCTTTGATTATTCAGTTACAAGGTCACCCTTGGGTAAAAGGATTGCTGCATAAAACATTGCTGAGCCATCAGTCTGTGGCTGCCTCCTGGTTATATAATAATGTTGTTTCAAATGCACTGGAAGTGATTAGCAGTTTCCCAAAATAGCCAAGTTTGTGGTGCAGTGGAACATCAGTGGTAAAACAGTCCCACACAGGTGAGTATGAACACAGACATGCTTACAGTGCTGGGGCTTTCCCCACCCTCTCCCTGTTGTTGGCAATTAACCCATTCCTTCTCTCAAGGTTAATTAAGCTTTGTGCCACTTTGGAGCATAAGGAACTATTGTACCCAGCTCCGGGGAGGGGGAAGATAAAGAAAGAAGAAATTAAATGGCTGCCTTGGAGCATAGAGCCGGATGCATCAGGACCAGGGTGCTCTCCTTTCCCTCTCCGCATACCTTGTGATAAAACCAAAATGCTACCCCTTTAACAGCAGTGTCACTCACACAGTATGGGTTCTGCACAGGCTTTGAAAACAGGGAAGAGAGCATCAAACGTTCCAGCCCACTTAATTTGAAAGCTGTCTATAATAAACCTTTGGGAACATGTAAAACAGACAGGGCAAATTACATAATTACACAAATATCACTGGATTTCTGGCATTTAGGAATAAAAGGCTTTCATCTGTTCAATTTAAAAGTGCCTAAAACATCCATACACTATGTTAAAATCTAACAGTAAGTGCTTTTGTTTTTGTACTTTCCAAAAGCTTAGCTAGAGACAATTTGGACACAGCAGGACAAAACTTTGCCTTAATAATATAAATATCTATGCACAAGTAATTTGACACAGTGTGCCATTGCAAAATATTTTATATTCAGTAAAATGACAGTCCTTATCTAGTTCTTATCCACAGAAACCCTTAAAGAAACAATCCAGTGTCCTTTAAAAGCCCCACTCAATTCCTCGCTTTCCCATCCATCTTATTTATAGCTCTGTCTTTGTAAAGCGCTCCAGGATCTACGAATAAGAAGTGCTCATAAAACCTCTGTGTGAGCTGGGATTTGAAATAAGCAGCACTTATGGATGTTATGCATATGAAGGGAAGACTTGAGTGCAATGCTGCAGCATTCAAAATCAACCCCACATCAGTGTCCTCGTCAACGACTTTGCTTTAAACCAGCGCTCACTTGACATCTGTATAAATTCACCAAAATGCCTCTTACCCCTTCTCCCACTTATTTTTGACAGGCGTTTCACTGTGTTTATGAGCAGGGATCCTCCCTCCCTGTTTTCCCTCATTGCACAATTCGCTTTCCATGGGCCTCTTTGGCAGCTCCAGCCCTTTCGGAAAGCAGAGTTTATTCCTCCCCTCCTCTTTGAGCCTTGCATTGAGGAGGAGGTCTGTGGCAGGACTCGATGCAGCAGAATGTCAATGCCAGAAGTGGCCTTTCTCATGGAAATCAGGTGCAGGAGCTTGGCATTGTCTGTGCAAGAATGAGAGACGTTGGTGGGTTGGTTTTTTTGCCCCCTCCCTTTCTGGAAGATTATATTTGAACTGATGAGCTCTGGCTCTCTCATGCCTTGTGGGTGCCAGATCTTTCCTCAGGACTGATTTCTCCATCTCCTCCCTCACCTACATTGTTGTGCCATCTCCTTTCGTCACGTCCAATTAGTCATTATGGGCTTATCTTGGCTTTTTTTAAGATTTCATGGATAAAAATGCCAAAGAAGTGTATTTGGTTTGAATTTACTCATGCTGAGGACTGTATTTATGTCCCCAACTAACACTGATTACATCACCTGACCCCCGGGAGAAAAGAAAGGACTCTCCTCGCTAAACTGGGGAGCAACAGGAGATGTGCAGAAAGGAAATGACTTCCCTGCAGACACACTGAGGTCATACTGATATATTCCTGCTGGCTCATTTATTTATGCCCTTCCTTAGAGTTTGCTTTTCAAAGTATTCCTCCTGATTTGACTCAACAGAGTTTTTGTGGGGATTGGTAACACGGACACCACACTTTTTCAGCGTTACAAATATGAAGGTCCAAGTCCTGGTGTCTTGATACACAGTTTATCCTGGCTGACAGTCACATCCAGCCCAGATGGTTCTCTGGTACCTTAGAATAAGGTCACTCCTGGCTGCTCCTGACTGGCCAAACTCATCCCCTTCACAGCCCTGTGAGCTGGCCACAGTCAGACTCATGGCTTGGAGACTGGAATTAAAGGAACCCATGAAAAAGGAAATTCCAGCAGAGCTGGCACCTACCAGAAACACTGTGCAAAGCCAGCAGATCCACACATGGCCTGCCGATGCAGGCTGGTGTCACCCTCACCACCCACCATGCAAGAGTTGCCTTCCACCCAAACACTCCTTCTCTGAATAGCATCCAGTTGCAGCATTTTCACAGAATCACAGAATATTCTGAGTTGGAAGGGACCCACAAGGATCATTGAGTCCAGCTCTTCAGTGAATGGCCTGCACAGGTATCAAACCCACAACCATGGCATTATCAGTCAGTAACACAACACTAAATCTACTTGGGCTGATAAGAAATAAGCTATGTCACAAAGTCAGTGATAGCTAAAAATGTCTCTTTAAAATTATTTCCTTATTAAATCTCTACCTTCAAATGAACAAGACACAAACCATGCATGAATTCACACTGCAGATCCTGGTCTTGCTGTGATAGGATTTGAACTGGTTTGTTAATACTCTGGAATAAAGGTATGGTGCATTTCAAAGGCAGGAAAACTGTATCCATGCCCTTTTATCCACCTTCAGGATATCCTTCAGGAAAGGTTTGCTGAACATAGCTTGCATTTTTGACGAATATTGGATTGTATTTCTGATTAATATTTTGATTAAAATTGTTTGAAATTTGTCACAGCTCCAAAAATGACAGCAAGTGGCACACATAAAGTATTCAGTGTGTTCTGCATGTCGGGCAGCTGAAAGACAGTGTAATTGCTAATTGATAGTGTATTTAAATACCATGCCTGCATACTTATCTTGACATAAAGCCTGAAATATGTAACATGCACACACCTTTCATGAAACAAAGTACAAACCCTGAGTCAAACATGCTGACCTTACACACATTGCAAGCTGCATGTGCTCGCAGCTGACAAGTGTTTGAAGCAAAGCATTTACACATAAAACATTTATGCACACATTGTGCACTGAGGCATTGAAATATGCAGCCTTCCATATGTTATACATATTACATATATGATATCTATGCCAAGTATTTTGGGAAAAGAAAAAGCAATTACCCATATGCTCTCTAAACAATAGGCTCGTGCTGTAAGTTGTGGGACTGGAAAAGCAGCTTTATCCTCAGGGAATATTTAAGTGTCATGGGATATGGAAGAACATTAGAGATGGAAAGGAGCAGGCAAACTGCGACAGCACAAGCTGAGCTTGTGCAAATGTGTGCATAGAAAAGGCAGTATTTAAATTCACAGAACAGAACAGGATAGAATCAAAGAGAACATCCTGAGCTGGAAATGACCACTTCCAGTGGAAGGATCATTGAGCCCAACTCCTGGCCCTGCACAGCATGATCACCAAGAATCATACCATGTGCCTGAGAGTATTGTCCAAACTCTTCTTGAACTCTGTCAGGCTGGTGCTATGACTGCTTCCTTGGGGACCCTGTTCCAGTGCCCAAACACCTCCTGGGGGAAGAACCTTTCCTGATATCCAACCTAAACCTTCACTGACACAGCATCAGGTCATTCCCTTGGGACCGGTGACTGGTCACCAGAGAGGAGAGATTGATGCTACTCCTTGTGAAGAAGCTGCAGACCACAATAAGGTCTCCTCTCAGTTTCCTCCAGACTGAACAGAGCAAGTGACCTTGGCCACACCTCATATGGCTTCCCCTCCAGATCCTTCACCACCCTCATGGCTCTTCTTTGGACACTCTATAATGGCTTAATGTCTTTATATTGTGGTGCCCACAACTGCCCCCACAAGTCGAGGGGAGGCCCCCAGTGCAGAGCAGAGTGGGACAATCCCCTTGCTTGGCTGGCAATGCTGCCCCTGATGCCCCAGGACACGGATGTCCCTCCTGGCTGCCAGGGCACTCGTGTTCAACTTGCCATAAGCCAGGATCCCAACATTGCCTCTCTCCTGGCAGAGAGGATGGAAGGACTGACTCCATGAAGGCCTTTGCGCATGTACTCGCACATCTCACACTCCCAAGGCACCCATAGGCACACCAGACTGCCCTGGCATTCAAACCCTATAGCCGACAGCAGCTCTGCTCCAGGGTTTGCTAAAAACAAAAATAATCACCACCAAGGGCCTTGTTCTGTACTGTCACAGAATCCTGCTTGTGCAATGGGCTGCTGTGGGGGGAAAGAAGGAATATACTATATATACACACATATATATATGCACACACACACACAAACACATACACACATATATAACAGAAATACACATAATATCAATACTGTATGTTTATTATCGGCTCTGCTCCCTGTGGGTGACTCCGGGGGGCGGGGCGAGCCCGCCCCCGCCGCGCGCTCATTGGCGGGGGGGCTGGAGGCACCGCCCCCTCCCGCCGGCGGCGCGTGCGCGCGCGCGCGGGGTTGGAGGGCGGGGCCGGGAGAGGGCGGGGATTGGTTGCCATGGCGGTGACGTCAGAGGGTGCCGGGGACGGGCGGCGGAGACACGGAAAGGTCAAACTGGAGGCGAGGGCAGCGAGCGCGGTGGGGCCGCGGCGGCGGCACGGGCGGCACGGCTGCTCCGGGAGGCTCCGCGGCACGCACCGGCCGGGCGAGGCGGCTCCTTGGTCCCCGCCGCCTCCCCGCGCAGGTACGGGAGGAGCGGCGCTCCGGGGCTGGGCTTGGGTTGGGGGACAGGCGGCGAGGAGGGGGTCGGGGCCGGGTTGGGGAGCGCCTGTGGAGGACCTCGTGTGAGGGGTCGCGGCCGGCCATTCCCGGCGGTGGGGGAGCTGGGGGGAGCTGGAGGGGGCTCCCTGCGCTGTGCGGGGTGGGACGGGAGCCCTGCACCTTCCCGGTGCCCCCTCCCCACCCCCCGTGCCGGGGGTCCTTTTCCCTGCGGTTGTGACCCCGGCACTGTGACCCCATGACCCTTGAACAGAAGTTGGGCTTTTTTTTTTTTTCTGTGGGCCTCAGGGAGTTCTGCCCCCCGCCCGGCCCCCAGCTTTGCATAACTTGACTCCCAGTTGACTGTCCCTTCCTCCCTGCACTTCGCCCTTGCCCGGTGGTCTGTGGCGTGAGGGAGTAAAACTATTCAAGGACTGGGTTTTGTTTCTCTAGGGAAAGAGCTGGGTCACAAATGAGGCAGGCTACCTAATAATATATATGTATATTCCTTTTTTCCCCCCACAGCAGCCCATTGCACAAGCAGGATTCTGTGACAGTACAGAACAAGGCCCTTGGGTGTGATTTTTTAGCAAACCCTGGAGCAGAGCTGCTGTTAGCATGTAGAGTTTGAATGCCACAGGCAGTCTGTTGTCTCTTCCTGCTGAAAGAATAATTTAGAGGAGCAGCAGTGACTCATTAATAGAAAGTATTAGTTGCAGGAAGGCAAAACCAGGTGAAGTTTCTTACTTTACCACAGACTTACTCTGTGACCTTGGATCAGTCTTTTCTGCACCCATCAGTCCTCTGTTTGCTTATGAATCGGGAATAGTGGTGCTTTCCAAAAATGTCCTGTGGATAAACATACCGATGACTGTGAAATGCTTATCTGCTGTAGTAATAATGGGTAGATAGTGGTGGTATTTCTATTATAGAAGCAGAGAGGCTCTAGCCAGGATGTGAACTGTAGTAGCCACACTTTGATGGAAATAGGAGCTTGCTTGAAAAGACATTTAATAACCTGTGATATTGCATGATTTGCACTGTGGTCATCTTGCATTTCATATTTTGATGTAGTGTGTGCTTTCAAAGAGCTGCCATTCCACACTGCAAATACTTTATGGATTTTTTTTTTTTCCCCTTCTATTAGCCTAGAACAAAGCTGGTGTGGTATCCTCTTCTACTGCTAAGGAAACCTTGTGAATTTCTAATGTGGCAGATGATCCCCGATAGTTGACATCTCTGAGCTACGTGGTGTTTTTGCAAGGAAATACTAAAGGGAGTGACAAATTGTTCATTATACCTGTAATGAAAGGCAAACTTAGTTTTAGGAGCAGTATTTTTCCCCTCACCTTATAGGATGCTCTCTATGTAAAATCAGAATACTTCAAAGGATTTCATAGGCAAAAACCTAAATACAGGAGTTCTGAAGCTGAAGGAGTTGACTGTTGTGGTTCACACACTGCTCTGAAGTGCAGCCACTGCAATAACAGATGGAAGCAGCCAAGCACAGAGCTGGGAGCTGCTGCTGCAAATCCTGACCTGAGTGAAATAAGTTTTCCCTCTTTACAGTTTTGCTTTATACTAACTTGTGCAGCTTGATTACTCATCTTTTTTTCTAATTTCTTTTAATATATTGTAGAAGGATACACCAGGAAGAAACACTGTTTGCCTCATATCTTGGGGATTTTTTGAAAATAATTTGATCTATAGTTTCTCACTTACCTATTCAATTTAATATGAAACTTCCATAATCAGATTAACGTTAAATAGGAAGGCTTTTGTGTTGAGGAGGAGGTAAGCACAACCCAGTTGGGTTTGGGTTTTGTGTTTTGTTTTTTTTAATGAACCTGAAAGCTGCTCTGGTAGAATGGCAATTCATTGTTAATTCATCATATGTAGGTGCCCTGGAAAAATCAAATACCCAGTTTCATAGCTACCCTTAGGCATCTTTAATTTATGCAAGCAGGGCTCACTGAGTAACTACTATAAGTCTCATTGACCTTAGTAGGTTTGCAGAGGTCATATTTTCAAGTGGGTAAGTTGTGCTTGAACTATTTTCTCAGTAAGTATCAGGCTCATGTATTTGTGTACACAATTACATGCTTTTTCCAGTTCTCCATTACATTTTCTGTTTTTCTTTAGATTCTTGCTCGTCTTAAAGAAAGCTCTCGTTAGGAAGAAACACAGGTTTTTGAAAACAAGTTCCTTTTCAAGATGTGGCTGTAGCAGAGCAGACTGCAAGGTTTTACAAACAGCCAGAAAGGCCAGTGTTGGTTTCAGAGAAACTTGGCCAGCGCAAGCCGAATGTACACGAGTGACATCAGCATTTTCCTGAGCCATTTATGCTGTTCACTTGTGCTGGTTCCCAGCAGTGCCTTGTGTCTTATGTAAGCTTACACTGTACATCCTGTCCGGCTGTTCTCATGCATGATAATTCACTGGCGTTATCTTACGGGAGGGTTTGAGAGCTGCTGCTTGTCTCAAATGTCTGCATGCAAGTTTCCTATGAGCCAGGAGCATAACAGTGTCCTAGAAGACATCTGAGGAATAACTTGGAGTGAGACACAGCTTGTCCCCTGCTCCTTTTGGTAATGGAGCTGTAACCACTGTGAAGTCATGTGGCTGTGACAGAGATTTTAGGGGACTGAAGCCTTGATCTGTATCATATGTAGATGGGCCACTAATGCAGTTTTGATGGCTGGTGATAAAACAGCCATAAAACTCAAAGGACTTAAGTTTCCCTCGATAATATTAAGACTGGAAAATAAAGGCTTTTATTATGTTGTCACTGCACACTGTTACAAGGTGTTTGGAAGGAATTAATTGTGTCTTCAGATACTGATCCTTCAAACTTGTCCTTGCAGTTAGCATTTAGTCACGTGTAATGAAAGTACTGCCACTTGATGGGTGAAATTGAAACAAACCCTCCATTATAAGCTCTCAAACCCAGACATTCCTTCTGTTTTTCTTTTCAGCTAAATCTAGCTGAAACTTGCTGGCATAAAATCCTTCAGTAACTCAATGCACATAATCTAGTTCTAAGTAAATGGACCACCTTCTTTAAATAGTGTCTGATGTTTCATACTTCAGTCTCTTTTGTTAGTGCTGTAGCAGTGTGAGGGAGCCAAATTCCTGATTACCTGTCTTGGTGAACGTGGCTGTCCTTGTGTGACTCCTTGGCTTGTTCGGAACAGCTGGAAAGTTTCCTTAGGAGCTCTGATCTGGCACAGCTGTGTACAGGACTGTGAGATTTATAGCTCTGCAAGGGAACCACCTACAGAGGGAAGAAGGGTTGACATGGAGAAGTGCAGCTGGAGAGGAGTGCTGATGTTCCTTGTGGAAGTAACCAGGTCTGTCCTGTGACTTTTCCTGAGTGATCTGCTCCAAACTGCACAAAACAGTTTTTTGTTGTAGTGGAGAAACGAGGAATGCCAGACTTGACAAGGGGACTGGTTATCTGAAAAGGAACAGGTGCAGTCCTTAGACTCTGAAAAGCTAAACAGATGCCTTTAAGTGAGCTGTTCTTACGAAGTTTAAGGACACTTATTGCCAAAACATATAAGAGAAACTTAAATTTTTGTTTTGAGAAGGAACTTGAATTATCACTACTACTTTTATTGACCAAAGGTAGGGATGCATGGGCTTTTCCTAGTGCTTTTGTTATTTATGGAGGACATGCAAATCTGTTTTGAAACCACATACAGGAGAATAGGGAGCAAGGAAGTTGTGTGCATTTTAGAGACCTGTAGCAGCTGTAAGAATAAGCATTGTAAAAAAAAAAAAACAAAAAAACCCCAAACAAACTCCCCCCCAAAAAATCCCAAACTTCAAAAGCTCCTTCATTTAGCACATTCAAGATTCTGTTAATTATATTTTATTGCATTACAAATATTTATATGACTATAAAAGTTCACATATATGTTATCATGAATCAATAGCTTTTTTAGTAGATGTGGGCAAATAAAATGTAGTCTGCATGCTTAAATCGCTAAAATATTTATAAGAAAGCTGGCTCTTGGAAAAAGTTTCCCACAGGATGCAGTGGGTGTCAGGTCTAAAGGTCAGCAGCAGACACAGTAAAGCAAAGGCTCTTCAGCATTTATTTTTCTCCAAATTTTTCAAACAAACCTTGTGTAAAGAAGCATAGAATCTTTCTTACTTCCTAAATTCCAATTGCTAATAGGCATTTGCAGGTTCGTTCATACTTAAGCTGTTTGTTGCAAACTTTTTTTTCTTAAAGAGAGGGGAAAAAAAAACCCCTCCATGCAGTTAATACATTCATGAACTCTTAGCACGGAAGTTCTTGGTGTAAATCATAAAAGCCAGATGGAGTTTTAAGGGACTGTCATGTACAACTTGGGGAATGAACATTCTTGATACTAATAAAAGGGCCAGATTGGAGCTACATAATTAATCCCAGCGTCCTTTTCAATGCATGATAAGATTTGGCTACAACAGCCGTGGAGTTAATGGAGACAACTGTCACATCCTGTGAAGCAGTGGATTATTTGCCTAAAATAAAAATACCTGTGTGCTTACTCTGGTATGTATCTCCAGGTGGTTAGTACTCAAATTGCAGTTCAAATCAGGAGAAAAAGAGTGTGAGTAGTAACTGAGTTTTTCTTGGATCTATTTTCTGTCTTAAGTATGTATGTAAATATATTTATACATATATTCAATATGTATAATTTTTCTGCATACATATTTTATATCTATAAATGTTATTAAAGCAGACAATAAGTATGTAGGGCTTTTTCGGGTGTTACACGGCAAAACCTTTTCTAAATAGGAGTTGATTTGAAATGTAATGCCTGGGAATCCCCAGGAAACAATCATACAATGAAGTTTATTCCCTCTATGTACCAGTGTCCTGAAGCAAGTGTGCAGAAAAGTGCTAAAAAAGCATATGAGATGGCACAAAGGCTGTGTCAGAGACAGACAGGAGGAGGAGTGGGCAGATGGCAGTCAGTACAAAACACGTGAATAATCAGATTGAGAACAAGCTGAATAGACTGTCAGTATGCTGGTTGCATGCTGCTGCATTTTGGGTTTGGTGAATGTGCTGGGGATTTTTTCTGTTTTGATCAGTGTTTGATACTCCAGAGAGGTAAAAATCTTCAAGTTAGAAGCATATATAAGGGTGAAGGCATGCCTACCATTGTCAGGGGAACTTCTGGGATGAGGGAAAGGTCAGTGCTTCCAGAACTATCAGGACTGGAAAACATTAGAAAAAAATCTGTTCAGTTTATTATAGACTTCATCTGCAAGTTTATTCACTATCTTTGGTGTGCATGACGTGGAATAATGTTAAAATGATCCAAAGTCTTAGTGCCTGAACCTGTGTGATGATAGACTTATTTCTTTCTCTGAAAAGGTCTGGAAGGTAGTAAGACTTACTTGTGATAAATTGTTTACATAACTTAGTTTGTCTAATTTATTGGAAAACTCTTTGGGTAGCTGTCTGGCCTGACTGTTCATTGCCTGGCTCAGTGGTCTTTTCCACATTGTTGGTTGGATGCACTCCTGGAGTGTGGAATGGAAAGAAGAGCAAAGGGATGGCTGCACTGGTGAATGATTGATCCCATAACCCCTAGTACAATGCTAAGGATTATAGAGAAAAATAAATCCAAAAATGGAACAAAAAAACCCCTCCTGCCCTACCAATTCTTACTTGAAAAAGGTTATAATATCAATTTATAACAGCAATAAGGTATACACATGGACGAGAGTGTATTGAGATGCAGTTGATCTGTAGCAACTTGGTCTTGTTTATATTTGTTTCAAAATATTCCTGCTTTTTTCTTTTTCAGCGAGTTCCATAGGCTAAAACAGTAGTGAACTGGTCTAACTGGAGAATGTCCTACTTCCAAGAAAGAGGCTTTGCTTTGTCTGAGATGGCATCTGAATGAAAGGAGCAGCACACACCTTGGAGTTTAAAATTTATTTAGTACAGATAATTTTGCATGTCTCAAGTTATCCTTTAGTAATACCAGTTTGCTCCTTGTACACTGTATTAGCATGCCTCAGTCTGAACAACAGCAGTAAAGAGTTTAACAGCACAACAAGGTAGAGCAAATTTGGTCTATATTTCTGCAGAAGTGAAGGTTAGAAAGATAAAGGGAAAGAGATTAAAATATTCACAAGAAGTGCCCTAGATAAGACTGTTTCATGTCTGAGGGTGTGATGAATCCTGTGGG
Source organism: Corvus cornix cornix (assembly GCF_000738735.6). Lineage (NCBI taxonomy): Eukaryota > Metazoa > Chordata > Aves > Passeriformes > Corvidae > Corvus > Corvus cornix. Next base: position 147,542,439 of record NC_046333.1, on the reverse strand, counting down.
AATGAGGAAGCTAAAAGGCCGTTTAATTCCGATGTCGCACACTGAATCAACATGTTAGATATCAAAGTGGTATTAGTGAAATTTGTAAGAACATGGGCATTTTATGTAAAGAATAAAGAAATAAAAGAAGTTCATCCAAACCAAATCTTTTGCTGTATCCGAGCTATGCGGAGAATGAATGTTGGAGGCTTAACGTGAGTATAATAAATCAAACTGCCAGCTGAGCCTCAGAGGGCTTTATTCATGCATTTCATTGTTCTCTCTGCAGATACAGCGGGGCTCAGCCAAACGCAGGGTTGTCATTCTGCAGATGTTCAGAGTGTTTCTCAGTGTTCTGAAGACCGAGCTGGTGTCTGCCTTATCCAAACTGCTCAGTTCACCTCTCGGAGTGGCCGTGCTCTGACTCTCGTGGGCGCTTTTACATACAGGAATCACAGCGTGAGTTCGCAGTTTGGGGTGAGTGGGGAGCTGTGTTGTGTACTGTTGGTCACTCCCAGGAAAGGCTCACATTTGTACCTTCTGGAAAGTACTTTTTGGCAGCAGAGGATGCCCTGCTGACCCTCTGCAGCTTGGCAGAAAATATTTCTCAGTGCATGAGCTTCCAAAACATCTCTCTCACGGTACAGACTGCTTGGGACTGCTGGCACAGAGCAGGTTTTTTAACCTTCACCAAACTGTCTCCTTTCCCCATATCCTCAATACCAGGCAAACAGAATAGTAAAACAGGAGGCAGACTTGTTTTATAAGATAGAAATGGGAAACAAAAGGGTAGAAGCAGAACAGATGCAAAGTTGTGTTCTGGTTTAACACATGATGACACATCTGGCTGTTCATACCCAGAGTTCTAAAGCAGCTCTCTGCTGTTGGGCCTGGAGAGTCAGTACTCATAGCAATAGTCTCTCATTAGTGTTAGCTTTAAGTATTTAAAGTTAAAATTGCTAAGTTTTCCATCACATCTTCGTTTCTTTTACCTCATCCTCACTGGGCCTCTGGCTGAAGATTGGCACCTTTGTGTTGAAAGAGTGTTGCTTTTTCGTTCTATCCATATTCATTTTTCTGGTTGACTGGTCCATATTTGATATGCATCAGTATTGTAATAAACATGCTTGCAGCATGCTCATATGATTAGTGCAGTGTGTTTTGTTAACTCAATGTTTCCTGAGAGTATCTTGAGCATTTTATAGAGACCTCATGGGACGTATTTTTAGTCCTGCTGATAAACTTTAACTAAATGATCTGATTACACACAGATCATGCTTGTAAATAAATATTCTTTCTCATCTTCTCCTTAGTCTGCTGCTTTTGGAGTTTTGCTTAAGTTATTGTTCAGTAAACTTAACCAGTAAAACTTTAACCTAAGAGCAATCAGTATTGCACTCACTTCCAGAAGGATAAGTAAACACATTTTTTCCTATCAAATTAGGTTAACATACAAAATACTACAGCTAACTAATTTCTGATATTAGTTTGACAGCTGTGTACTTTATCCCAGTACAACAAAGGCAGTGTTCAGGAATGTTTTTCTTGGTGGTGGTTCTGTGAGCATGACCCTTGGATCTCGCTGTAGGTCAAGGACAAGCTTCACACAGCCCTTTGCAGTGGGATAACTAAGCTGTCTGCTGACAGGATCAGGTACTTTCAGGTCACTGGAGCACTGGGAATGTTCTGGTATCAGGGAAGCCAGTTTTTCTGCAACCTGCCCCTCATCTGTTCTGAATATATCAAGGGAGTATTTCAAGGAAATGCTAAGGAAGGTAAAGGTGACTTCTAGGGCTTTATGAAGATTGGTGTACATATCTCTAGCTGAACACAACTTCCAGTGTTCAAACTTGACTCAGGTGTGCTGCAAGACTGATTCTTAAACAAGGAAGTCTGTGATACTTGCTTAAACTATTCATCTGTGTATTTTGACTCTTCCTTTCTTTGGATTCTTTTTTCAATTACTCTAACTGAAAAAAGAGTTGTCACATCTGATCCAATGCGTTTGATATTATTAATTGCAAAATAAATGTAGTAGTTATGCTACAGATATTATGTGATTAGGCATGATTATTTGGTCTTGCATTCTTCATTTGATTTCAGCTTGCATGATTGCTTTGAGTTCAGAAACCTAATTAAAATTTTATTATGAGTTTTTTTATAGTGGCTGAATGACTTGTCTAGATAAACACACTAGTTAGATCAGGATCTGCTAAGGTGATGGTTCACTTAAGAGTCAGGTTATGCTAAATATTAACCAGAAGTGGTAAAATCTCATCAAAGTCTAATGAATCTGTGTACTTAAATATTCCTTGGTTCTAACAAACTGATGGAAACTGTGCTTCTGTATGTTAATGTGAAGTTGCATATTGCAAGATCAGGGAGAGGTTTGGTGTATTTGTTGCTCTTTCTTACACAACAAAAACTTCAGTGTGAAGTTCCTTGTTGTAGTTAATGATACCTGACTTCTTGCTTTTATAGAAATTAAGACACAAGACCTTTATTTACACAGCTTGAATTGCTGTAATGTGTAATACTACTTCTAAATTTCTTCTGAGAGTACCAGACATCCTAGTAAAACCAAACCTCTGCTGCAATTTTCAAAGACTGTTAATCATTAATTTATTTTTTGGGGGGCAGGAGAAGGGTTAATGTTTTCTTAAGTTGCCTCATTTAAATGAGAAGGTGACTACTAGTTTTCTGTCATTTTACTGGTGTGCTACAAATCTATTTCTTAATAGTTTAGACAGTTTATAATCTGCTGGTAACTTGAACTATGTGGCTGTTTGCTTCAGTCATTTCTTCCCCCTCTGTAGAATTATTTTAGCTGTCTGGTTTATCTTTGCAGAGATGGGGCTTGCAGATCGTTGGAGACTGAAGCACTGTGGTGTTCAGGCTATTGCTAATTCTGTGATATTTCCTGTCTTTTAAGCTACTGGTTTAAGTTGTAAAATATAATTAGTTTGAGGTGTTGTACTTTTAAGTAGTATTGTAGTTAAATTGGTATTTGCAAGATTAAATATTAGATTTCACTTGCGTACAGAGCTTGACAAATATTGCCAACTATGATACTCTGTTTCTTGCATTTAAGTGGAGCCTAAGGCAGCTGACTGTGGCTTTGTGCAAGGGTGGTGAGTTTTGGTACTTGAGTTTATTGTATACAAATGACTGGAAGCCTGTGTTTGCAGCATTTCCTTAAGTGTACCTTTGTTGGTCCCATTGTACAAGTTCAATTTTTGCAGAACATATTTGTTCTAGAAATGCTATTCCTGATGCTTTTTACTCTAGGACCAGTTACATTTGAATTCTTCACATTGAAATAAGATTACAAACTGCACATGAAATTGATTTTTTTTTTTAATTGAATTGATTCCTTAGAGTAATTTCTTGGATGTTTTTACAGTATTTCTATTGAGCTAATATGATGTTCATTGACCTCTGCTTGAGCTGCTACAGTTACAGAATCACAGAAGGGTTTGAGTTGGAATGGACCTTAAAGATCATCTTGTTCTAACCTCCTTGCCATGAGCAGTGACATCTTCCACTAGACCAGGTTGCTCAAAGCCCCATCCAGCCTGACTTTGAGCCTCCTTGACTGAGAATTTGCAGTTGGTCACTCAGATAAAGACTAGGAGCAGTAGGTGTTGCTTTCAGTAACTTGACCTGCACCTGCAGGTAAACACTCTGGAAGAGGCTGTGGAAAACAACTGATTACAGAGTTTGATCAGCATCCAAACACCTTGGGAGTTTTCTTCAGTTACCTGTTCTAGTTTGTTTGGCTTTTAAAAAAGCAGTTGAAGCAAATGGTAACTGTTGTGGAAAGCTGAGTGAACTTTTTAGCTCTTTCAACAGGTGAAGTAAGTCTTAAGGACTGCAGCATCCTTGCACTTCAAACCTCTGTGGGGACCATCATCTGGTTCATGAACTGAGTGTGGCAGGATTCCTATGAAGAGCCATATGTTTTCTTATTTTTCTGTTTTTGTAAACAAATTTTTCTAGGCAAATGTGGTGAAATGAGGCGGGCAGCTTTAATTTTTTTTTTTTTTCTCTTTTTTTTTGGTTGATGCCTAACTTTAATGAGCTTTTATTTTGGTCTCTTATATATAAAATAAAATCTTTAGTGTAGAAACTCCACATTTAATGACATTTTTGTGTGGGAGCTCTACTCTTGGGCTTGGCTTGCATCACTCATGCAAATTCTGCAGAGCTGTACCCTTGACCTAATGAAGTAACTGATGCTCATGTGTCAGCCACACATGTGTCATTTCCAGTCACTGAAGGAGGGTGGAACCACATCCTTGGGTAGAGGTTTTCACAGATATTTTTTGGGAATATTAGTATTCAGAAATGTGTTGTACCAGCAAGGTCTTCAGGGGAATTTTTGCTTGAGGTGCTTTAAATGCTTCTGACTACTCAGAAAGGATTTTGTTTATTCTTACATTCTTTTAGTTTGCCTTGGCCTCCCCAAGGGCTGGGTGCTTTTGGGACTAACCTGCACTGTACCAGGTACTGGCAAGTGGAGCACTGGGAATGCAAAACAGACTTGGAACTCCTTCCAGCATTTGGGAAAAGTGCTGTGGAATTGCTCAGCTGATTTCCATGGAGGTGGAGTCTGCTGACTGTTTGGCACAGAAGCCTGTGGGAAGAGCTCCATGTTAACGTGCAGCATTAACAAAAGAGGCTGAAGGACAGTGTTCAGACTTGCAGAGAGGGTGTGTAGCAGGTTGAGTTCGAAACCGGGCAGAAACACCAATTAAATGTAGTGGTTTTGGTTCAAGATATTCATTACTTACTTATTTTCCTTCTGTGAGATAAGAATTAGGAGAAAAGCAAAGCAGGCACAAACCTTAAACAGTTGCAGTACAATGAAAGAGTTTTATTACTAATAGAATTAAAAGTAAAGAGAAAATAACAAAACAAAATTAAAGCAAATCCCCCCCCCCCCCCAGCACTTCTCTCCTTTTACCCAGCTCACACAAGGGATAACAGAACATGGGATGTTAGTCAGTGTTCCAGTTCTTGAAAAGTCTCTCTCTTATGCTTAAGGAAAAAAGGGTTTTCCTTCAGTTGCACGTGGTTCCCAAACTGCCACTAATAGCAGACCCGCCCGGAAACAATCGATCTGCTGTGTGTAGAACATCTCTCCCATGAAAAATCTCACAGTTCCTTCACACTGCAAAACATGGACCATCACATGGGGTTATTAATCTTTTTAAGGATAAGTTATTTTGGCCTGCACACAAAGGCTTATCTTCGCCACAAGTCTCTAACAGCCTCTTACTACTTCTACATAGCCTGGCATAGGCATTCTTCACAATCTTCACAGGCCACACGAGGATTCTCCATCCCCCCATGTTCTTCAAATGGATTAAAGAGACAAACAGTTTGTGGTATTACAGTTTCTTACCACGGCATGCAAGAAGGTTTTTAAGCTACGCGCGAGAATCGTGGCACCGCCCTCTTTTCTCCCGTCTCCATGCTCAGCTCCGTCCCACAGGACTCACTTCTCTTTCTCTCTGACTCTGAAGCCGCCACGTTGAAGAGTGTTCTTATTCAGGCTTTACGGTGGGGAAAGCCTCGTTCCCTCTGTGCTGCTGGCTGCATGGTGTCCTCTTCAGTTCAGCACGAAGTGTGCTGGCTGCAGACAGGAGGCTCTGCCGGCTCCCGTTGACTCCGCCGGCTCCGCATGGAGAGGAGAGGGACCCGCCTGTCCCCAGAAGCCGCGCTGGATGGGTTTAGCTGTGGCAGTCCATGGCTGGTTTTAGCTGCCTGGGGCTCTGGGACAGTCCCCCTGCAGTGATCCAGGGTCCGTGCCGCAGTGTTGGGAAAGGGGCAGTGGCCCCGGCCCGGCCCGGCCCGGCGGGGCCGGGAGGCTCGGAGCCCCCCAACCTTCTAGCAGGGGAGCTCCGACAAAAAGGGGAAGTCCTGCTTTTCTGTGTGATTTAAATATGTAAATTGAAAGAAGCGTAATTGGTCTTAAAGACTGTCCATCAACTCAGGGTCAACCCACAGGGTGAACTTCAATGCAGAGAGTAAAAAGCAACTTGATGTTCCTCTGATGATTTTTGGTTTTTTTTTTTCCCTCCCCCCAATGTCAGGTTCCTCTTGCAAGGCAGGGAAGTATTGAAGCTGCATCTAAATGGTTGCAGAGTTAATATTACGTTTAAGGAAGCATGTCTTGCCAAATTAATTTTTTATTGTTTACTCTGTCTCTTGAGATCTACATCTTGCTCACATTACTATTCCCCACTCAAAAGGTTGATGCCAGAGGTCTTAAGTATTTGTCTTTTTAGCGGGCAGGGGAAGGGAAAGTTCTGTTGTGGTTAAACAATTCACCTATCTTGGTTTAGCACTATATTGCCACCAAAACAGGCGGTCCTGGCCTATGCGGTACCTTCCTCTCGGTGCTGAGGATTGAACTGCTCTCCAGTGATTGAGATCGTCTGTCTGCTGTGGCAGAAAACTCATCTTTTTTTCTCTTATTTTTTTTTCCCAGGTTTAGTTTGCAGATAATACAGTGGTTGTCCAAGTAACTTGCATCATGAAGTCCAAAAATTCCTGCAGCAGTAGAGGAAGCAGGAATCCCTCAGCTGGAAGACAGAGAACACAACTACCCTTCTGCCACAATGCTTTTACCATGTTCAGTTTAAACCATCCTGAAAGTATACCAGTAGTCAGACTCTGTGGTGTGAGTATTCTTTTCATGTCTTTGAAACAGTCATTGTGCAACAGCCTCCCTCATTAAGATAATTATAAAGCTATACTGAGTTGCATTAAATGATGTTGCGCAGTTGTTTTCTGTTTGAGGTACGACATGGAATTCAGCTGCATGTAGTTGTTGTGTTCATGTATTACTCTGTATTTTGCAGAGCTAATAAAAATTGCTTCAAGATTAACTTGAGAACAACTGTGTGTTGTTGTCCCCAGAATGCCTGTCACTGTAGGCTGGGTACTGGGATTCTTTGTTGCTGATCCTGCTGAACATGCAGGTGATGTTTTGGGAGAAACAGAGTTGAAGCATGTGCTTCTAGACTTCATTGATGGGTTTGGTTTAAGGGTATTTGGACCTTAGGCAGGATTAGAGCCTATTTTGAAGTGAGATCCCCTAGAATATGTGTAGTTTAAATATTGTCTTCAGCACAAACTGTTAGGTTTTGCAGATCTCCTCCCACTGCAGTACACTCACTAACCACTAATGTGGGCAGAGAGCTGGGGTTTGTTTATTTTAGAGGAATACTTCAGTTAGTTAACCAAAAGGTGTGAAAAGCATCAGTCAACGCAAGGAAGAAAGTTCATTTTAGCTACTAATCTTGATAAAATTGAGTTGCTCTCATTGTTGGTTTGGAACTTGGTGACAGTCTGGGAGTTCCAGGTTTGCTGGATCAGAAGTACCCAAGCCCCAGGATTTTAATGTCAGGCAATGATCTGGGTTTCCCCTTCACCAGGCTGTTTTGTCTCTTGCATTTAATTGTTGCTTAAACTGCATTGTTGTGGGAGTGAGTTGTAGGAACCAGTCCTTCTACTCCTACGTTACTTCTGAACTATTTGTTTACTGTAAATGGTTTAATTTTGATTATTACTGAAGCCCTGCACTTGTAAGGTGACTGAAAAACAGTTTGGGTCATACTGTCCATCTTCAGTGTTTAGTTTATGATGGTTCAAAAAGCTTATTCAGTACTGGGAGAAAACAAAAATGAGTTTTGCTGGGAAAAAAATAGACACTGAAAATCAGTAGTCAATCCTTAAATGTTAGGCATTCCTGTGTACTGCTTCACAGTAACATTTTAAAGTTTTCATGTTCAAAATAGAGTATTGTAGGAAACATTCTGCTACCTTTTTCAAATTTGAGGGACTTCCTGCATACAAGCTAGTAAAAATATCTTTTGTGTTGCTTGTTCTTCAATATACTGGCATAAAATTGTAATCTTAAAGAGTTCTTTTTCTGGAAGAACACTGAGTCATCTACAGAGGTGACCATTGGATAGTGTTTGGCAGCATATTTAAATACAGTAGGCTTAGGTATGCAACTTCTATTCTCTCTGTAATTTATTTTTTAAAATATTTGGCATCAACTCATTAAAATAGTTTTAACATCAAATATTTGTGATTTCAGAACTGTTGGGCCTGCTGGCAGTGGAATCTATTGATAACACCTGGTTATTTATAGAAAAGACTGTACTGATGTAATCTGTGGATAGTTCTATATCCAGTATTGACTTTACTATGTCTGGGAACAATTATATAAACAAGGCTCTAGTTGCTGGAAGCATATCGCAGGAATTAATGAGATTATGGAGCTGCAGGTATAATTGTCAGAAGAAACTTCTGGGGGTTTCTGGTCCAACTACTCATTTAAAGCAGGGGTAGAACTAGCACTGGGTGGGATAAGTCATGGCTTTGATCCCTGAAGCCATGAAAACCCCCAAGAACAGCAAATCCACAACCTCTCTGTGAAAGGTTGAAATGAAAAAGATAGTCTTTGTGTCCAACCTGAATCTTCTATGCTGCCTTTTGTGGCCATTGCTCTTCCTTACCCTGTCTGCCAGGGCTGAGAGTGTGTGTCTGCACTGTCTTTACAGCTCCCATCTTGGTGTAGCTGTAGACAGCTCTCAGATGGTCCCAGCCTTGTCTGTGCCAGAGAGAACAGGCCCCTCTGCCTCTCCCTGTGGATGATACCCCTGAGGCCCTTGACCACCTGAGTAGCCTATGGCTGGATGCTCCTTGGTTCCTGAGTCTCCTGCTGAAGTGGGTCCCCACCTGGGCACCAGGTGTGTGCAGAGTGGCTTTGCCAGCATCTGGCCAGGCAGGGATCACCCCCTTCCTGCTGGCTCCTGTTCCCTCTGGTGTCTGTCCCAGCACCTGGGCCCTTTCCCACAGGGCTGGTGCTGTGCCAGCCCTCCCAGCTTGTACTGGGGCACGGGGCTCTTCTGCCCTGGGGGCACAGCTTTGCTTTCCTGCCCTGAGCCTGATGAGGTTTGTTTTGGCCCCATCCTCAGGCTTATCCTGGTTGGTTTATATTTGTGGAAGTGCTGCCATTCCCTCTGTGAGCCCTCTTTTCCCTGCCCCCCTTCTCTTTTTGATCCCCTTGCCAGTTTGCTGAGGGTGCACTCTGCCCCATCTTCTGGGTGCTGATGAGTGTTTGGAGCCCTGGGATGGCCCCTGGAGTCCTCTCTGGCCAAGTTGCAGCTGTGTGATTCAGAGATCTGGCTTGTTCTCCAGGCCAGCTTTCCTTCTGTTCATGGAGCTTGGGGCTCTTTGGCTCCCAGGTAAGACTGTGGTGGGAGATCTGTCCTGAAGTCAGAGAATGTTCTCTTGGCTATTCATCTTTCATCAGAGCCCCCCAGCAGTTGGGTACACTCTGCCCTTGATAAATATTTGTTAACTCCTTAAGATCGTCAAAACTAATCTCATCAGGATTTGTTCCATGTTCCTTCCAGAAGCTGATGGGACTCTATACTTTTGAGTTCTCAGGCACAACTACAGTGGGAACCTCCTGTGAATGCCATGACACTTAAGTAGGTGACAACACTCAAAGGCACATGGTGTGATTCATGGGGTGTCCTGTGCAGGGCCAGGAGCTGGACCTCATGATCCAGATGGGCCCCTTCCAACTCAGCATATTCTGTGATTCATTGATTCTTGGGGTAATTCTGTGTAGAACACAGAAAAAAAACCAGCTAATTTAAGTTGGTAAGCAAAATTTTTAACAGGCAGTAGGAAAATCAAAAATTATTTTCATGATTTAGGAAAAAAAATATTTCCTACTAAAAGTTACTTCTGTCTCCTCCAAAAGGTTGTATGCCTCATCTTGTAGTCCAGTAACTAAATTTTAACTCTTATGTTGTTCCAAGTAGGGACAGATAACGCAAATTTATCAGTTATACTCCTGGCAAATTTGCAGACTAGGAAAGTCGTTTTAATTCTTGTTTGTTATAAATTATTGAAGGAGATGGCTTGATTCTGGGGGAGATGGTGTTTAGAGGCTCTGAAAGCAGTAATTTTCCAAGTCTATTTGTCAGATCCGATGTAAGATTGATTCTATAATATAGAGTTAATGTTTTCAAAATGAGCTGCTTAGCCAGTGCACTGTGTCTGGTTCCAATTACTGTCAGTAAATCCTGAAAACTATTTTTTGAGAAGGACTTGGTGAAATCTGCATTTTAAATAGAGATAATCAGTCTGAAAGTAGTTGAAAGGAGTTTTGTATTTCTTCATGCTGTATGGTTTCGCTTTTGTCTTTGAGATTGTTGATCCTGAAGTGGATGCCATGACTGTGCTGTTCTGGCGTGCACTGTTTCCTCTGTGGAAGCAAGATTATGAGTGTGCTTAAAAGAATGGATCTCCTGGGTATTATTGCAAAACAACTAATTGACTTTCTTTAAAAAAAACCTTGTGCATAAGGACAGAGATGCTGTGTAAACCCAAGTGCTGTGCACTTATTTGATGTTTGTGACTTGCATGCTTGCTGGGTTGAGCTTATTTTCTTTTAAGTAATTTTAAAAAGTGTATATGCTCTGGAAGCAAGGTTAGGATTGATACCAGTGTATAGATTGCTTCTTAGTCTGATACTCTTCAGGATTTAAATGCAGTGGAGCAGTTGAGCCCTCTTTATACAGCAGGGAAAATAGGTGGTTGTGGCACTGTACTTTCAGCAGAATCTACAGGCTGCAGACTCTGCTTTCAAAATTCAGTGTGATGATGCCAGGACTTGTCATATTTGCAACTATACTCATTTGGAAGGATTGGAATACGTTCACAGAGGATTATCCTTAAAATGGGAACATTGTCTCTGGACCTCTTGGTGCCCTAGCTCTTACCAGCTTCTGCAGCAATTTAGTAATTGCTGCAGACTTAGTTGTTGGACCCTGCCGTCAGTTGACTGTCAAAATGTACCCTTGTTCAGCAAGGTAAGCAAAGGGATTTTGAATGTCTGCTTGCAATTCTCTACTTGTTCCCTCACAGTGTTACAGAGAGCTGTTGTTGGCAGCTGATATCACCAGAGAATTATAATTTCAAATGTGAGTGAACAGTCATTAAGTGAAGGAGTGTGCTAAATGTGTCATTGATTGGAGTCTGCGACACCAGACTCAATTGATATCCACTCAAAAGAACCCCCAAACAACCAACAACCTACTTAACAAATGACATACTTATATAGATTTTTTGGTTTCAGTCTTTTTAGGGAGGTTTTTCCATCCATACTCGGCCATGTTTGAGTCAGCAGGTGTGGAGGACTTCAATAGTGAACTTATTACAAATAATTCAATCTTTACCATTCCCGGTATTTCGATTATTTTTAGAGGGCACTGCAATGAACATCTATTAGGTGTATTCTTCATTTCTATTTCTTGTCAAGTGTTAAGGTTATTTTTTGCCCTTGTGCTTCTGTCTTCAGCTCTCTTAGAATAATCAGATCACTGGGTATTAACTTTCTTTGTATTTTTTTCAGATTGGAGGATCTTCTGAATCTTATACTTTAAAGATGCCTTTAAAATGAAAGAGTCCATTTTCTACAGGCAGCTTTGTCATCTTAGATCAGAGAGATTGGTTACCTTGGAAGAAGAAAAGATAGACTATGGGCACAAATTAGGAGTTGGAAGAGTCTTCAGGATAAAATGGAGATATGTCACATAGACGTAGCTGGAAACACTTAGAGATTTGTTTGAATAGTTTGTTTTTAAGTATCTACAAGAATCTGCCCCAGATTGAGCAATCTAGTTTCCCTGTAGGTCTTTACCAGGAATGAGGCAAAAATTCCTTTTCTGTAAGAGGGAGCAAAAGAGGTAAATAGCTGAAACTATGAAATTAGAACTGTGCCATGGACAGCAATAATGAGCTATAATGTTAAACCTACTGAAGTTGTCAAAATTTCTTGCTGACAGTGGGGAAGGAATACTTTATTGGAAACATGAGGGAAGGATCAAATCTTTATGTGAAATCTGGCATAAAATATTCATAGTATTCGTAGTTCTCCTAATGTTGTAGTACTGGTTGTTCAAGTTTCTCTTGTTCATTGGGATGAGGTTGTCCTGCTAGAAAAGTTTAAAATCTACAAAGTGAAAATAACAGTGCATGTTGCTGTATATTATATTCCAATGTAAACTGCTGGATGTCTGTGTGCTGAGGAAGAGAAATACAAGTAAGGGTGGTTTCTTCTTTTTTCTGTTCTTGATTGCAGCTTAACCTACTGGTTGGGACTTTATGAGGGTAATTCATTATGATAACTTCTTAGTGTGGCAGACGAGTTTTAAATTTTTTTTAGTTCATTTTTAAAGCAAAATGACCTTGAATTAGCCACTTCCTACCTCCTGTGGTGACTCTGGAGATTACCAGTTACTGCAGAACTTCCTGAAATAAAGACTTAATTTGCCTGAATAACATCTTGGGTATAGTACTCCACCCAATGGAGAGCCAATATTGTGTTCCATAAATAAACATATGGTTTCTTTAGGCAGAGCTGTTGCTCAGCCAGAGGAATATGAGACTCTGGTGGGGAAGAAAGGGATGTCTGACTGCTGCCATCATTCTTAGGCAAAGCACACTAAATTTATTACTTTTTCTAACTTTGTTCAGACTAAGATGTGGGGCAGTCTTGAATCAGAACCCGAACTTTATTTCGGCTCACACCATTATCCTTTTTCAGTAGTTTGTCCTCCTTAGAATTCCTTTTGTCAGATAAAAATAATTACCACACAGACTTCTAGTGGTTTGTTTTACTAAAATAATTACATATACTGTATGCACCCAGCCCTCACTGAAATTCCATCTGAGGTGTGCTAGTAACATTCTACTTTCATGCTTTCCCAGACATTTTTAAAATACAAAGACACTTTTTTCCTCTTTCTTTACAATTGGTAATGTTAGATTCAATCTCTTTCATTGTGTTAGAATTCATGTCCCAGTTTAAAAGGTCTTTCTCCCTCTTGTGCTGAATTTGCTAGTTGCACTGTGTAAGTATTAGTGATCAAAAGAAGCTGCATGTGTGTTTTTCTGAAAATACACAGGAAATGCAGTGTTAAAACTACTTGTGTACACTTCCTACTTCATAATTCCTCATGATGAGTATTGTTAACTTGTAGCGAACTCTCTGTTGGTATCAGAAGTTAGCTGCAGTTCACAGTGGAACCTCTTGATTTCCATTGTGAAGGTCTTCCTACTGTATTTAAATTTGTGTACAGTTCGAGGATCCCTTTTAATAGTTAGATTTTAATGTTTAATTCTCAATTCTCTTCTGGTCAGTATGCATGACTGTAAAGAAAACCTCATAGCAACAATGAGCATCTATCTGCCTTTGTAATTTTTCAGCACTCTGTGCTTGCGTCAGGAATCTGAGGGTAAATTGCCTTGACAGACAGATGGACTGACTGACAAGACCTTGGCTCCAAACACACACACACACACACAGACAGGCTCCTTGGCTCCATTTACATTTGACTATTTTTACGTGGCAGCTGAGGCCCCAAATACAATGAGTTTCAGTGGTGATGCTGGTTGTAGAGTGAGGAAGTATTAAGATGTGGTGGAAGAGAAGGAAGAAGCTCTTTGGCTCCTTACTCTCTTCTCTCTTCCTTTCTCCTCCCTGTCTTGCTGGACTTTTTGCTTAAGGTGCTCATGAAAGGTGCAGTAGAAATTCAGAGTGACTGGTAAATTAATGATGGAGGCTTGGGAAAATTGCAGTAAGTCTCGGTGATCTGCATGACTTTGATTTGGAAATGGTGAATAAACATGAACAGTATGGTGTCTCTTTAATGGTGTCTCTTTTAAATCCTGACTGTTACTATGAGGTTTTTTTAAAGTCATGCATATTGACCAGAAGAGAATTGAGAATGAAACATTAAATCCTAACTATTAAAGGGATTCTTGAACTGCACACAAATATAAATACAGTAGGAAGAACATCACAGTGGAAGTCAACAGCCAGCATCCACAAATTTTCTGGTAGTTGAAAAAGGATTTTAATTTTTTTGTTGTTGTTGTTATTCCGGAGTATTGACAGCTGAAGAACGGTTCCTAGGCAGGTGATCTTACATTACTGTTAATGACAAAGAGGTAGATTTCAGGTGTCAGAAGGACTTAATGTAGTGTTAAAGATCTGCATCATTCCTTGTGTTGTCTACATGTGGAGTTAGAAGGGGACTTCACACTTGAAAGAATGGTATCTTTTATTACTGTTCTCAATAAAATCAGTTAAAGGCATTAACGGAAGCCAGCAGCCAATATTCTTCATCTTGTGATGACGTTAGAATAAATCCTGGTTGTTCTCAGAGCTTTTAGTCTTTACAAAAAAAAGAGGGCTGTGCCATTAAGGAATATTAGAGTATGCTCTCTACTTTTTTGTTTGAAAAGAAGAAAGTGGTTGGGAAAATAGCTGAAGATGGTTCTTAATGAATGTATGGCTTCAGTTTTGATTGAACTTTTCTAGAAATTGGTGTCTTTCAAGCATGTAGTTGTACTGTGACCTGTAATGCCTTTGCCTTTTTTAACACCACATTTGGAAATGCAAATTTAAACTCCTTTTATACAAATATAATTACTTTGTAAAATGTTGTGTAAGTATTTATAGTCGATAGTGAATCCAATAAAGCAAGAGATTTCACTGTCATGTAGATTGGCAATTTTGTGATGATGCACATGGTAAACCAAAATGAGGTTGTGGAGAGTTTGTTCTCTTTGGGCAGGTGACATTGTAGTAACCTTCATTATTCCTTAAGAACTGTTAAAGGAAAGCAGCGTAAGAAATGGCTCATTGCAACTTAATGCTCAGCAGCCTAATTAGTCAAATACCATGTACCTACCTCTGCATGAAATAGGCTATTTCTTTCCAATGTAAAATAGGAATTTTCAGTTTCGGAACAGCCTGAAGAGGGCCTTTGTTGCAAATGACCACTGGCTTTTTAGTTATTTATTCTCAAAAATAATGAAGGTCAGCATGGTATCCATAGTGACTGCATGCAGCTTCCTCGTTAATCTTGGCATGCTGCTGTAAAAACGAAATTCACTTACTAGTAAGAACTTTTCGTGTTGCAGAGGGAAACCTTTCTTTGAAAACTGGATGTGATTGGGTTTCTGTAACTTGAGAAATCTTGAATACTGTAGTTTTTCTTCAGTTTTAAATTCCTTGTCAATTTCTGGTTGCATGAGTTGCTGTGGAGGTCTAAACAGAGAACAACCTTAAATTGCTGATGTATGTGTATAATCTGGCACTGGAAAACTTGTGACTTGAAAAATTACTTTCATTTGGAAGTGATAAGGACTGCTAAATGGGGAATATATCATTCTACTTGCAGCTCTGTTAGTAAAAGGAAGGCATTCTGCTATAAACTACAAAATTCAGGCTTCTAAGAAGTATGTGAATATGATCAAGCCAGAATGGTTGAATGCTCCCAATTCCACGGCGTGAAATGGAGCATTAGGAGAAAATGTGGCAACTAACTTGGTGAAATGCTTTTAGTAAATTACTAAAAACTAGTAAAAACCTAAATTTAGGAAATGTACACTATCTCTTTTTGAGTATTACACAGTATAAATACTAAATTTTAATATTACAAAGGCTCTTTTAACTTCGAGGAAGTATTGTTGCAGAACTGAATGCAAGTCTTGTGGGAGTTTTGATAGGAACTTGTTGAAGATGGGGAGTGAAGTGGTTCCATCCGGATGTTGCTGTTGTTTTCCCTCTCACCCCATCCCTCTCTTTTAATGCTTACCCAAAGAGAGTGGGTTTGGGTTGGGTTTTTTTTAATCAGTTGGTTGTAATAGAGTTTTAAACTGATCAGGCAGGATTCTGACACTGAGGGTAAATATTTTCAGAATTCTGTCAAGTTTCTGTTTCTGATATTTTCTTCATTATGAATGTGGCTGTTTTTGCTTCTGTCTTTAATTTTGCACAGAGCTGTATCTAAAAACATAAATATTTATGAGAGGATAGCCATTTGCAAAATTCATGGGAAAGTTCAAAGTGGAAGTCTGTTTTAGAGCGCTCTAGGAATGAGCCTATAGGGAAGTAAAGTCAATGTATCTTTAAAATAATAATTATTTTATGTCTATTTTAAATGTATAAATGAAAAAATATTTATAAATAAGTATAAAATAATATAGAAATAAGAATTAATCTATTTGAACCAAAGAGGTCTTAAAATGTGTATTAAAATTGAGAATTTGTAATCTAGTTGTTGCATTTAGAAATACTAATTTAATGTAAGTTGTGTGTGAATCTAAAACTGTACTTTTGCTACTGAATGTAAAAAATATGTTTTCTTTGATATTAGCTGCATAGTAATTGGCTGGAATGCTACAGAAGCTTATCTTAAATCCTTTCTTTTTTTATTTCCCTCTCCTAGAGGTGACCAGCTGCTCTGCGCCAAGTCCCTTGCAGTGATGTATCGTAGTCTGTTGCTGTAAACATCCCCGACTGGAAGCTGTACCAGCGCCAGCTTTCAGTCAGATGTTTGCTGCACCTGGCTATGCTTGGACAACAGCAGAAGGAGAAGCTGTCATGAATACATATGTGCATTTATATTTATCAAACAGTGTTTCTACAGAAAGAGATTAATTGCCTTCCCATGAATTAACCTGGCTGGTAGGTGCAATTTCCTGAAATCTAGTCTGAAATGGAGATCCAAAGCTGGTGCATGGGTCACTCAAAGCTGAGCTCTTTGCTGCTTTGTGGTATTATCCTACAGGGTTAGGCTTCCCTGGAATGACAAGTGGTGGTGAACTTCTACAATTGCACATGAACCCTTCATTGCTTTATCAATTGTCTGTTTTAGCAGCTTCTGTTACTTAGGGCTCTGAGGACAAATTACTATCAATGCTGTCAAATACTTAGCAGGTACCTTACCTGCTGTGCTTTGCTTTTTGTTGTTTTTTCTGGAATTCTGTAGTCCAAGTGTCCTTGTTAGTAGGTTATGCTCTTAATTGTTTGTAAGCTGGACATAACCCAAGACCAAAATAAAGGTTAAAAACATATGGCCCAGTGTGTATTTTTGCTGTATTTTTGCATAGGATATACCCTTGTGTAGTGGTTTGGTCCAAAATACTCATTACTGTTTACCTTCTGTGAGATAAGTAAGAATTAGGAGAAAAGCAAAGCAGGCACAAAACTTGAAAGAATATAAAGAAGTTTATTAATAGACCTAAAAGAAGGGAAAGAAAAAATAAAATCATACCACACCTTCAGAACACTTCTCCTCCCCCTACCTTTCCCCCTCTCCCACTGTAAAAAAGACAACCCTTGAGATGTTCAGTCTGTTTACCACTTCCATAATAACCTTGTTCAGTTTATTTAGGGAGAGGAGTCTCTCTTGCTCATCTCCACAAGAAATTCTCTCATGGCTTCAAGTATCACAAGGAGACAGCTGCCCATGTTGATTCTCTGCTCGCATTATGTGAGAGTCCCTTCCCCCGACTTGCAGCTTTTCCCACAACTGCTTTCGAGGGTCCAGTCTTGAGCTACTGGGCTACCATTTTAAGGTTGAGCCGTTCAGAAACAAAAGTTCTCTTCACCCATCTCTGGGAGCATTTTCATCTCTAAGAATAGAGGCCCTCCCTTTTTCCTGGGAGACAAGGGTCCTCATCATCTTCATCTCTAGGACTATCTCTGGGAGCATCTCTAGGAACTGAGGTCTTCTCCTTCCAATTTGGAGCAAGAGTCCTCATTGCTTCCATCTCTCCCTATTCAAGCTTCTCATCAAATTACAGCTGCTTCAGCATTTGCTTATTCCAGCACAGGTGCTGTTGCTCACAAGTACAGGTTGAACCCTCCACCCCCCATGCTTTCATGAAATTACAACGGGTACTCTGATATATCATAGTCTATCACCACCATAGCTTTACAACAGATTTTCAGCTTTATGCATCTCCTCTTTCTCCTCCCTCAGAATTTCAGTTCTTCTTTCTTTACTTAATGTCTGCAGCACTTACAGCACTAAAAGGGTTAATCTCAGTCGGGCCTTGCAGCTGGAATTTTGCTTATTGGTCACATGATCTTTGCCGGACAGCGGGGCAGCCAGCTTCAGCTGAATCTTCGGCCGCATCTTCGGCCGCACTGGAGAGGGGGAGCCGGGCCGCGCCGTCTGCACGTAACAGAGCTGGGGGGCGCAGGTGGAACAGGGCCCATTGGCCCCAGGATGGCTGTAGCCCGACCCAGGCCCAGCCCAAGCAGGTCCCGGCAGGCCCTGCTGGGCCCTGTATGGGCCCAGCCCAGTTACCTGTCCCCCGGCCAGAAGCAAGAGAGGAAGAGCTTCCCAAGGTCTGTCCATTCTTAAATGTGGACCACAGAGGTGGTCAGAATTCTAAGTGGCTTAAAAAATTGTCAATATTCAAACTATCCAGTTGATAGGTTCTGTTAGGTCACAGAGGAAGCTGTAAGCACCTCTTTGCAGGAAAATCCAGAGCTTGTCTGGTGTGTTTGGTTTGTGGTGCCTCCACCATGGCCCTGCAAGGGTTTGCTTTTCATGGAAATAACAGCTTTTGAAAGTATTCCTTCAGAAGCAAGTCTACACTGATTTAGTTCCTGGACAACTTAAAACAGTCTTGTCATCAGGAACAGCATCTGCAGAAAAGCTTCTGCACTTTCCACTTTTCTCCAGTGGGATCTGCACGTGTGGTTGCCTGGATCTTCTCTGGGATTTCTTTCCTTCTTCGTTTCACTTTAGTCTTCTATTTTTAAAGGGATGGCCTCTGTGAGTAACTGCTGTTAATACAAAAAATATTCTTGCAATAATGTAGCTCTCCATTCTTTCACCTCCCAAAATGGTGTGTTTTTTTTTTTTTTATTCCCTAACACTTAAAGACTTTGTTTAATTGAAGTGGTAGTATACCAAACCTAGGTATTTATTTGTTCAGCTTCACTATAGTGGTTCTACAAAAGATGATTATGTCCAAAAATAAGATACTTTTAAAAGGGAAATATTTTCTCCTTAACTTACCAGAATTGAAACTAGGAGGATTTCTTAGTCTTGGGAAAGCTGAACTAATAAGCATTGGAAAGCTGATGATTTTGAAGCTGTCTGGGAATGATCAAAAGTGAACCAAGGACAGCCATTGTTCTGTGATGGTCCTATTGCTCTAACCACTTTGTTTCTTACCCTGTGTTCTGTCCGGTGACGTAGGAACATGTGTGGTGATAGAAGGTTGTGAACTTATTTATTGATCTAATTCATTGCTAGCACCTCTACAAAGATTTTTAAAGCAACTTGCACACCTAATATAACCTCAGTTAAAATTGCTTTTTAAAAAATAACTCTATTTGGTTTGAAAAATCATGTTGGTATATTTGTAAAAAAAGACTTTGATGCAGAAACTACAGAGCTTGATTTTTTAAAAAAAATGCTGGTAGTTGTTTTCCAAGCTTTCTTTGCTGTAAATATTTAGCATTTCCTAGTTCTAGATAGTATTTGGGCTTAAAAGAAAGGAAATGTTTCTCGTTAACGAACTTCTTTGTTCAAAGTAAGTGTCTTACAATTAATCTAGTGGACATATTGATTAGTGTTGTCTTAGCCATTCCACATGCCAGATCAGTGCTGCTGCTTTTTTTTTTTTTTTTTTAATAAGCTTAGTTCACGTGCAGTTTGTCTGTCCAGTCTTGTGGAATTGTACTTGTGCCTACCTTTATATTGTACTGGTATCTAATTCATGTACTCCAACACAGCTGTCACATGTCAGCATACGAAAATAATTTGAAGTGGCTTGAAACTGCAAGAAATAAATAGGTTTAAAGATCCACACTGTATTTTTGCTTGAGTTTTTTTTTCAAGTGTTTGAAATGCAGGGATCTGCTTTTTCTATTCATGAAATACAAAGTCCTGAACATATTAACATGTCTCAAATGTGGCTCTTGTTTGCAGCTGAAGAAGGTGGGCGTCTTAGTGTTGTCCAAATGCGTATTTATGCCGTGATCCCAGGTGAGCTTGCGGTACTGGGAGATTTGGGAAGGGATGATGGGGATTTGACATGGTGTCTGTGCAGTTCTGCTGGTGCTGGGGATGAGGAGTTGAAGCAACTGTTGCAGAATGTAGCAGGACAGGCTCACAAACACAGCAGTGAAGTTTGGGAACAGAAGCAGATTTGACACGTCAGCCTGGTGGCCAGCAAGCAAATGACCTCGTCTTGTTCACGTGAAGCTAGCGACCAGTGCTTGTGTGACGTGGATCAGTTCCTGGTGTTTTGCAGCAGAGGAAAATACCTGAATGAAAACCAGTCTGGGGATCCAGAGTGACACAGTGGCCGCATAGCCATTGCTTTTGGGTGGCTGTCATAAGCTATATGTGCAGGTGCAAGGTACAGCTCTTTGGTGATGGAAGCTTGTGATTAATACAAAGGTTGCCCCTTCCTGAGCCAGTGGAGTGTCTGTGAAGTCCAGTGTTTGGGGGCTGCCTGTGGTGTTCCTCTGAGTTGCTTTTGAGCATTACCTCAAAGTCCTCAGTGCCTTTGGACTGGCCTGGTGAAGCGCTGTCTTCCCTTGCTCGGAACTCGGCAGCTGCGTTCAGCACAAATGCCTGAGCTCATGTTTTCCTTCATACAAAGAACAACTGTTAAAACATTTGGAGGGCTTCCCCCCGCCTCCTGTATGCATGAAATAATCTGCATCTGTGATTTCTTTTACCCAGTAAAGCTGCAAACACCTGTTCAGGGAAGAGCTTGGAGAAGGCTGAGGCTCAGTGTCTTGACTGATTGGGTTCATCGAAGTTTTCTTTCCCTGCACTGCTGAGGTCCTGTTTGTTCAAGACTGGACATCAAATTAAACTAACCTGTAAAATACAAGATAAGATGCTGAAGAGTGTTCTGCTCTTTTGCTATTATAATGACTTGTATTTCTGAGTAGCTGAAAGTGGAGGAGAAAATAAGAATGAAAACAGTTGAAATAGTAGAAGTGCCTTGTAAAAGTTCTGGAGGAGAAACTGGAATTATTTTAAGAACATAAAAATAAGATGTACAAATGTCACAACAAATGTTGTAAAATTTAGCACACTAAGGAAACTTGAAATATAAACAAAGGGTTGTTTTTGCATAGAATTTGAGATGGACATTTTTGAGGACTCCAAGTCTCTACCTCCTCTTTAATCTCCCATATATATTTTAGACTTGAGTTTCAGTTTTAAAAATTTTGAGATTTCTAGAAGGTGCCTGTACTGAGCATCAAGGGCCTTGGCAGCTACATGCAATAGAATGCTTATCTTATACAGGCTGTGAGAAACTTCTTATTTTTGCTTTTGGATCTCTACAGCATCAGGGACTGTACACGGGTATCATTGTATTCTCAGATTCAGAAGAGTAAATGTTAAAATACATATTTTGACTTTGTAATGTTAGTCAAGGTTAATGAGAGTCACGTGTACTTTATGAATTGTGTAAATACACTGAAGTATGTGCAGATTTATTTTTAGATATCTTGAAAGGCACTGCTGTATTTATATAGTTAAGCTAATTTTTAGTTCCTGTAAACATCCTACACTCAGCTATAACAAGTGCTGATGCTGGGGCGTGGTTGTTAACTTCAGCTGACTTGGAAAGGCAGCTTTCCTCAATGACCAAGTGATACATTGGCAAGCAGGGAATACTATTTTTCAGTAGTATTTAAAATAACATTGTAAGCACTAATTTCTGTGGAAGCAGTATGTATTTCTAGAAATCTCTTAATACTCAAATTATGATTCTGGCTGTATAAAGGCATACATGTTTATTGCGAAGCAGGGTTTAACTGATGGGATCTATATCTTTCTAATTGCAAATAAACTGTGACAATATATCTTTGCTTGAAAAGCAACTTCTGATACCCTGATGACAGAGAAATAATCTAAAACCTTATATTGAATGTTCAGGTCTCAGTTGCAGTAGTGATTTATTGCTTCTTATCTACTTGATCATTGTCAAAGGAGGAATAGATTTACAGGGTACTGTAAAAACAATTCCCAAACCAAGAGATCATTAAAGTAGTAAAACTACTAAGATTTAACCATTTCTATTGCCCTTTGTATCTTACAAAATGAGAAATATCTTTGACAGGGGAAATTTGCATAGGAGAAAAAAGAAGACAAGCATCTCTTGCTTTCCTAGTAGCTCCTCTTCTATCACGTGTTATCTCTCGGAATCACATTCCCACTGATGATGGATGTGTTGTTAAATGAAGTATGGCTTCAGGATTTGGACAGTATTAAGTACCAAGAAATTTAAAAACTTACATATTTTTTATTTGAACAGAAGAATGGGGGACATGGAATTCATCTTTGTGAAGCATAACCTGGCTTCTTGAGGATCACTTTTACAATCTGATATCCTTGTTAATATTTGAAAGGCTCAGACTCTAAGATGTAACATTTTTTACTTATAAGGCCAAATACATTATAAAAATAATCAAGAGGGTTTGTCCTCATTTAAATTCACAGACACGAGCCCCTTTTTGCTATAGTTAAGCTTTTTGTTGTGGTTTACTTTTGCTTACAGACGGAGGTGGTCTTTTTAATATGTAAGTCCTTATGGGCAGTTTCTATGCAATATATGGCACTAGAGGCTATTGCATGGAAGAGACCACATCAAATTCTGTATTTGAAGATCATCTCTGTGTGTGTGTGTGAACACTGCACTGCAACCATGTGTTTGCTGTGTGTGCACTTCTGCATGTACAAAACTATTTTAGATTTTTATTCAGTGCATCTGTTTAACTGGTACAAAACACATTTCTCCAGTTGGGATGAACTAGGGAAGTATGAGGGATGTGAATTCTCCTCAGGAGAGATATGTAATTAAAAACATTGAAAGCTTATCTCCAGAAAGAATCTGCATGTCTGTCTGTTCTATTCCATTTCCCAGAATCAGATGCCTCATGGCACCCCTGACTCTGCCTGAGAGAACTTCTCTCAAGTTCTGCTGTCTTTGCTTCACCCATCCTGCTGTGGGCTGCCACGCTCAGGGAATGCCAGGTTTTGACAGCTGTGCTGAAGCACGAGGAAAGTGCCAAGACAGAAGGATTTCCCTGTGAGGCTGTAACATTTTGCAGCTTTGCTGTCACTTGTTGTGTGGTAGTGAATGCTGACACACACTTTTGACCCATCCCACTGTGATTTCTGCCCTTGCTCACGGGAAGGAACACACAGTGTAACAAACGCAGCTCTCTTGTGTCACGGGGAGAGCAGTGACATGCTCTCGCTGTCCTTCCACAGGCTGGATCCATGCCCTCACGGGGTGTATTGTATGCACCACAAGCTGATTGAGCCATGCAATTGTGCAGTGACATAAAAAAAAAAAAAAAAATTGATGGCAAGAAGGAATCCTCAAATCAACATTTACTGTCAACCAAAAAATCTAAGATTCATCTTTCTAGCCAGTGCCTCTGTGTGGAGCTGATTTTGTTGGTGGACATGGACAGTGAGTAAACAATCTGAGCAGATCAGGTGTGGAGGTATACTTGGTGTTTCAGCAGTTTGTTTTTTTTAAATGCATTTGAAATCTAGAATTCATATTGCAGAAACTCAGGAGTGATCAAACTAGAGGCTTGCTGTTGTTTTATTACAGAAAGAACAGTTCTGACCACTTTTGATGCAGCTCTTGAAAACTCACTAGGAGTGGAATGTAAAAATAGTAAACCAGTGAGCCTATTGAAGCTTTAATTAATGTATTTGAATAGTTGGGGTTTGCAAGAGTTTGAGTTCTTTGTGGTTCCAGGTTTGGGGGTTTTGTTTAGCTACTCCTTGGTTAAATAGGCAGGAGAAGAGGTTATAATGATACTCTGTCAAACGATTTCAAATAGTTTGGCTCCTCTTAAGGGAGAAAACACATTCACTGAAGAGTGTCAGGACCACTGTTTGGAGGGGGGGGTGGGTAGGGGTTGTTTGATTTTGGTTTTTTTAGGTGAGGATTTGGTAGGAGAATGAGTATTGTGCTTGTGTGCACCCTTCCATGGGCTTGGCTGCACTTGTGAGTGTTGTGAAAGTGCTGACTTGTTTTCCTTTCTGTGAAAATCTTCATTTGAGAGTCAGACAGACCAATTTTGGTACTGTTCTTCCTTGTTGAGGTAATCTTTGGCATTCTGGTTTGGGTTAAACTAAAACTAAACTTCTAGAATATGTCTTTGAGGATTCCAAGTATAAAATAACTCTGCAGAACTTGAAAATCTATTTTAAATAGTGTAGTTCACTTTTTTCTTCCATTCTTTTGGTGCTTTTTAGATAAACAGTGATAATCCCATGGCGCCAGTGATGGCCTAAAACAAAATGGGATAAGTATCTTGGGGAAAGATAGTGTGAATGATTTATAAGATTGTCTGGAAGTTTTTTATAGCTATGACATCAATGGTAAATCACTTAACATTAGTCAAAAATTAAATTTCTCTAGAAAAACACAGAGGCATCATTAATGTGGATTTTTTTCACAGCAATTTTGAAAATACACATTTACTCATGTTTGATTCTTCCTGGGTTTGTCTTCTGCTAAAAAAACAAGTATTTCAATAGATGGTCACTGATACTTGGTTTACTTGTCTGTTGTGTTCACTGAGACTGTTCCAAAATTCAGCTCACTTCCTTTTAACCAGCTATGCCAGTTCTGACCAGCTTAATTCACATTTTATAGAGGTCCTGTGTCTGGCGAGAGTACAAAGTTAAAACTGCTTAAAACTTGAGCTTAAAACATGATTTTATAGTTGGTGAGTATTCGTAGTGAGGATCTTACCTCTGGCATTTGGGTTTCCTCTGTAAAGGAACAGCAGATCCCTCACTTGTCCACCACTGCAGGCAAGGAGAGCCTGATCCATGGAACAGTACATGGGCCCTGGAAGCGGAACGAAGGAAATGCAGTTTATGTAAGTCAGAATTGTTTGTGGTCTGATAACATCGCTGTCTCAGCAGGGAAATAATTTCCTGTAAACAATATGGCTTTATCTCAAAAACCTGCTTTTTTAATAAAGTGAAAAATTATTTTTCCAAGCTTCACACAAGTCGTATCTTTGTCTGACAGGAAAAAGGGAGGCAGGGATGAAAGATGCTTTGTGAACTGAGCTCTGTTTACTTAAGGCTATGGAAAACATGCTGAAAACATATACATTAGGTGCATAGCTTAATGCATTTTTTTAATAAACACATTTCCCCACATATTATTGAATTAGTTGAATTGACTAACTACTATCTAGGGGAAAATGTGATCTGTTAACAATCTTTTTTTGGAGATGTTTAGATGTTACTCTAAGGAATTTATGAGATAGAAAATCTCTTAACCTGGATTCCAGTCCAATGTTGACAGTCCACAGAAGCTTTTTAACTGCGTGTGATATCCCACTACACACAAAGTCTTGTTCATCCTATGAGCTGTCTGCCATAGTTACTGTAGGCTGCTTCCTGCCTGTAATGGAGACATAACACACCCAGGATTTCCATTGTCACAGCTACTCTGGTTCTCCAGGCAGAGGCATTTCTTGGATGCATCCCACGCCAAGGGGTTGACACTGGTCTGGCTCTGTCAGCTGTAGACACAAACTTTGTACCTTCAGAGAAGTGTTAATGAAATCTGTCTTCTGCCACTAAACAAAGAAATACCCCTGACCCCTTCCTGCTTAAATCAGTCTTAGAAAAAAGTTGGTGTTACGGGATAGAGGCAGGAAAGCAAGAAGTAAACTGGATCTTATCAGAAGATGGAGTCTTTGAGGGGCAAAGGAGAGGGAAGATAATTTAGTAGAATTCTCAGAGGCACTAGCGTGTATGTTGGTTCTTTCTGTTCTGCAGGAATTTGAACAGTGATGTTACATCTCCCACTAGTAAATATATTTATGTTTAGCTCAGGCTTCCACACATTAGAAAACTTAGGGAAAACTAAGTTAAGAAGTTGTGAGGAATCTCTTCTATCTATGCTATGATGCTTCTTGGTCAACTAAATTCATAGGTGTTTTGTAGGTTTTTGAAGCACAAATTTCCCATATTTGTATATTTTTTGTTCCTTTCTGAACTTTTTTGAGTTTTTGCTATATAGAGATTTTCCTATTTTTAATCAGTGAATTCAGGAAATGGAAACTTTAGCCATTTCACATGCTTAGTAGCAAAAAATAAATATTTAAATAATCTTGGATGGTGTTTCACAATAAGAGTAAAGGTTTTGATGCAGTTTTTCATAATTTTTTTTTTAATACTAGAAAAACCAATTGCATGTTGAACAATCAGAAATAATTTCCATACAGATGCTCATCTTAAAACTGTTTTTTCTATTTATTTAGACTGCTTAAAGTGCAGATTTAAGGTACTGTACCATAAAACTGGTGTGTGTATGTGTGTATGTATATTTAAGAAAAGTCAAGATCTAATGAAGATTTTCATAGGGCAATACTGATAAGAATGTTTGCAGTAGTTAATATTGTGGGATGCACAATGAAGGCTGCAGTTCTTTCCATCAAAAACATCCTTTTTGGTGTAGATACCATTTTAATTAAACATCCATGTGTGCTGCTGTGTGACAGTGACCCTGTGGAGGTTTGTAATGTGCCAGGCTCTGACCTTTCACTGGCAGCTCCGGTTCTGGAGCTCTTGCAGACAAGGCCTGCATGCTTGGGAGCCACAAGGGATGTGAAGGTTCTGCTGGTCCTTGGCTGAATGTCCTCCAGTGTGTCCAGGTGGGATATTGGGAAATCCTACAGTACCAAACTTCCATGAATTTTTGTTTGAGCTGCAGCATTTCTGCTAGAAAAATAGGTGAGGTCATACTAAGGTCACACTAAACTAATGACTTCCAAGGGCTTGATCTCAGTGACAGCTCACATCTGTTAATTATATTTGGTGATTGTGTTTATGGCAGAGTAGTAGATGTAAGAGCATGTAATCTATCTGAAGTTGTTGTGACTGAAGGCCAGATTCTGACTCCATTAAATTCCATAACATCTGACTGACTCCACTGATGTCTAAGGTGGTTTTTTTCTGGCTTTCATGAATATGAATGAGATTATAATCAGGCTTCAGTTATGGTTCAGAATATATCAGGAGATAATAAATATGTGCAAATGTAAACAGTCCTAAAGCACATTAAGTATCCACAATACATACCTGGGTTTATTCATAAATGAGTTTTGCAAAATTGACAGCTGAGCCATGACAGGGATGAGTAATTTCTTAGCAGAGCTTCCCTGTATGAGCATAAAAGCAGAACTCATGTAGTTTTATTGGATGTTTAAGTAGTGGTGTCTGTGTTACAAAAATAACCAAACCCAAACCCTTGTCATGGTGTACTAATGAAAGGAGACTGAGCAGATGGTTTTTAGGGACTGCACGGCACGTGTTATGCAACTGTGCTGTTCTTTCAGAGAAAGAGAAGTGAGGCAGAAAGAAGTCTAGCTAAACCTTTAATGCTTAAATTTTCACTCGTTAAAAGAACACAGAAAATGAATGACAAAAGCTCCACAAATAGAATATTCAAGTGTGCAAGCTACAAAACTTACTTGCTTTTGCTCTCCAATCTGAGCAATTATCTCAATAGAGCACCAGAGTTACAAATTAGGCACACTCAACATGTTTTTATCAAGGAGGAAGAGAAAAGGAATAATAAATTGTTCTTGGATGAGGAAAAACCTTGTAGCATGGCCAAGAGAGCAATGCTAGACAGAGCACAGAGTTGCTTGGGTTTGAGATACTGCCCAATGAAACCTGAAGATGCGAGCTTACACTGGAGGAGTAATAAAAAAAGAAAATCAAACAGCTTATTCCAATTAAGGAGTAAAACTGGAGCCTCTGTCAGCCCTAGTAAATGAGGTTTAGAGAAGTGAAGTCATGTTCTCACACAGACTGCCTGTAGACTGTACAATTCAGTGGTGTTGTCATCACATTTCAGTGGCTGGAGTATTCAAAAGATGAACAGTATTAGTGATTTTTAGGAAAACTGTAAAGCTGTAAATTTTCCTTGAAACATTTTGTGGTGTAATCTCTATACTACTTTCAAAATTCCTCTGTAAGAGACACGGGTTGGTTAAAATACCCACAAACACTGTGCAGTGCACGTGTTTTCCTCTGTGTAAGGAGCAAAGAACGAATAGGTGGTGATCAGACTTTCTGTCAGTCAAGCAATATTACTCTGAAAAAGGACTTATTTATAGCTTTTCCCTGTTAATGGATTTTCGTTTATCATCACTTTATTATGTCAAAGAGGGCAGTGTCGGGCTGTGATAATTGTGGAAGTTGCAATGTAGGATGGAAAGACTAATGAGCAAATCAATGGTATCAACACTACACAGATTAGATCCCTTAGCTTTTTTTTCATAAGTAGGTATGTGCTCCTTTAGAGTCTTTTTTATATGGTCACAGTGGTCTCATCAATCTCCTTCTGTAGTCACTGGGGAATTCTAGATGCTTCTGAGGCCCTCTGGAAGCTATAGGCAGACAGGCCTAGATCATGGAATCACAGAATGTTTCGGGTTAGAAGGGACATTAAAGGTCATATAGTTCCAAGCCCACTGCCATGTATGGGGACACCTTCCACTAGACTAGGTTGCTCAAGGGCTTATCCAGCCTGGCTTTGAACACTGCCAGGGTTGGGGCATCCACATCATCTCTAGGCAACCCAGTCTAGAGTCTCACCACCCTCACAGTAAAGACCTTCTTAATATCCAGCCTAAATTTCCCCTCTTTCAGTTTGTACCCATTACTCTCTGTCCTATCACTACAGTTCCTGATGAAGAGTCCCTCTCTGGCTTCCCTGTAGCCCCTTCAGATACTGGAAGGTTGCTGTGAGTTCTCCCTGGAACCTGCTCAAGGCTGAACAACCCCAACTTTCTCAGCCTGTCTTCATGGGGGAGGAACTCCAGTCCTCTTACCAACTTTATGACCTCCTCTGGACTTGTTCCATGGTTCCATGTCCTTTTTATGTTGGGGACACCAGAACTGGATGCATTTGGGATCTCACAAGAGCAGAGTAGAGGGGGAGCATCACCTCCCTAAGGCTGCTGCCCTTGGTGCTTTTGCTGCAGCCCAGGACTTATTTGGCTTTCTGGGCTGCAAGAGCTCACTGCCAGCTCATGGTGAATTTTCCATCACCCATCACCCCCAACTCCTTCTCCCAGGGCTGGTCTCAATCACTTCTCCACCCAATCTGTTGGTGTGTCTGGGATCACCATGACCCAGGTGCAGGACCTTGCACTTTGCTCTGTCAAACTTCATGAGGTCTGACCGGCCCCACCTCTCCAGCCTGTCCAGGTCCCTCTGGATCCATCCCTTCCCTCCAGTCTATGACTGCACCACACAGCTTGGTGTGGTCAGTGAATTTGCTGAGGGTGCCTCAATCCCACCGTCCATGTCACTGACAAAGCTGTTGAACAGCATCAGCCCCAGTACTGACCCCTGCGGGACTCCACTCATCACTGGTTTCCATGTGGACAATTCGCTGTTGGCCACAACTCTTCATGTGCACCATCCAGCCAGTTCTTCATCCATCCGTCCATCCATCCATCCATCCATCCATCCATCCATGTCTCTCCAATTTGGAGACAAGGATGTTGTGTGGGACTGTCTCACATGCTTTCTGTAAGTCCAGGTAGATGATGTCAGTAGGTAATGGTGGTGGTTCTCATTTTCCTGGGAGGGAGCTTAAGGTATTAAGTATTTAATAACATGATAATCTTGCAGAAACTTGATGAAGATTGAGAATTGTACAGCAATCTGCTGAAGTCAAACATATGATGCAATGTCTAATCAAATTAACATCATACAAATCATGGAGGAACTATCAGATTTGTACAGTTTGGGCATATCATGGTTGTCAAATTTCTACTGTAGATTTTATAAATCAAACCCAGCATGATCGGTGCTGTTTTTCCTCTCTGTTCCACTATCCTATAAATAGCTCCCTGTTCCATGAGAGCAGTGGCAACTTTCCCAGCAGGAATACGATAACAAAGATGTCTATCTTCTACACCTCTCTTTGTGCCTTTTTCAGTACCACTTAGTGGTGTGGAGAATATGCTGTTTGTACTATGAATTTACCTTTTCTATTAGGTGTGTATATACATTTCTTCTTGCTCTGAATTACAGTAAAGGTGAAGTGAATGAAATCAGGGTGCTGTTTGGATATTGTGCTGCACTTTTCATACATAATCATAAATATAAATAATCTTCTATTTTGACAGTGCTACATTTTGCAAAGCTTCAGGCAAAGTTTGCTTTCTCACATGCATTTCTATCTCAGTCCAGCTGCACAGTGTTAGTTTTGTACTAGACTGAAGAAACAGCACATAATAGCATTTCTTAACTTTCATTTCTCTAATATAATTTCTTGTCTTATAGGTCCCTGTGTAAGAAAACAATCCCCAATCCAAAACTACTTAAAAAAACAAGGAGAACCACCATTTAAACCTGCACAGTGTTCCAGCTGTGCTGCTGTCTCCAGCTAGCCTGACATCACCTACCAAAGGAAAAACATGCTGTACAGTTGTAATAGGATTAAACAGTATAAACCTGCAAGCAGAAATGTGATTAATACAGGGTATTTCTGACTCCTGCAGTGACTATATTGCTACACTGAGAAAACCAGAATCTGTTTATTAGAAGCATTTTCAGTATGTATATATTTTTCTGAAGTTATTTATAATTGTTGCCTTTCTCTCAGGCCTGCAGGAGATAAATTTTAAATTAACTGTGCAGTGTAATCAGTATCAGTAGACTATACAATCCTGAGATGTCAAGAATTATGATAAGCCTCATACTAAGCTCTGGAGAGATTTGTAACTGTGTAGTTTGCATTTGTAGTTTGCCCCATTTTTATTAGCATTTTCATTATGAAGTTGTTACTGGAAGCATAAAGTTAATGTTCTGTAACAAGAAAATAGCAATTATGCAGTCCTAAACAAGAACTCAACATTAAACATAGCAGATAAAAATAACAAGCAGATACAGTTACTGCAGACAGATAATGTGGAAAAAAAGTAATGTAGCATTTACAGTAAAGCAATGGCAACTTTTCTTCCTTAAGCATAAAGCTGGTTGCCAAACAACCCCCTATAATTTCTGAGCATTCATCTTTGCATTTTCAAGTAGAACTTTCAAAAGTGCAGACCATAAGCTCAAATTGTTTTCCCTTTGAAATCAATGAGAAAATAAAAATGTTACAAAAATATATGTGCTAATTAACTTTAAAAAATTCTCTTAAACGTTTGTATCTTTTGAGAATGCTCTCTTCTGTGTCCTCCCCCAGAATGTATTTTAAATGGATACTGGTGAGTACCTCCACAGCTGTAAATATGGCTCAAGTTTTTCTTAGTGGAAAAACAGTTTACAAAACCCAGGAAGAACTGTTTAATTACTTTACAAAGTTCAGTCTTTGCTCTCACTAAACAATGGTCCCTTTTCTTTTAAAAATAATGCAACACATCCATGGGGCCGGATGGGATCCACCCCAGGGTAGTGACGGAATGGAGGAAGAGCTCACCCTGCCACTCTCCATCATTTATCAGCAGTCCTGGCTGACTGGGGAGGTCCCAGTTGACCGGAGGTTCGCAAATGCAACACCCGCCTACACAAAGGGCTGGAAGGAGGATGTGGGGAATGACAGCCTGACCATGGTGCCAGGGGAAGTCGTGCTGCAAATCATCGTGAGTGTCGCCAGATACAGAACAACCAGGGGATCAGTCCCAGCCAGCACAGGGTCATGAAAGGCAGGTTCTGCTTGACCAGCCTGACCTCCTTCTATTATCAGGTGACAATGTAGTGGGTGAGGGAAGGCTGTGGATGTTTCTACCTGGACTTCACCAAAGCCTTTGACACCTTTTCCCACAGCATTCTCCTGGAGAAACTCGCTTCCTATGGCTTGGGCAGGTGCACTCTTTGCTGGGTTAAAAACTGGCTGAATGGCCAAGCCCAGAGAGTGGTGGTGAATGGTGACACATCCAGATGGTGGCTGGTCACTAGCGGCATTTCCCAGGGCTCAGTACTCTGTCCAGCCCTGATTAAGATCTTTATCGATGACCTGGATGAGGGGATTGAATGTACTCTCGTTAAATTTACAGATGACACCAAACTGAGAGGGAGTGTTGGTCTGCTGGAGGGTAGGAAGGTTCTGGACAGGCTGGATTGGCAGACGCAGACCAGTTGTATGAGGTTCAGTAAGGCTGAGTGCTGGGTCCTGCTGCTGGATCCCAGCAACCCCCTGCAGTGCTCCAGGCTAGGGGCAGAGGCGCTGGAAAGCTCCCAGCAGGAGCTCTGGGGATGCTGGCTGACAGCAGCTGACCATGAGCCAGCATGTGCCCAGGTGGGCAAGGAGGCTGGTGGCCTCCTGGCCTTCTGTGTCAGCAATAGTGTGGTCAGCAGGACCAGGGCACTGACTGTCCCCCTGTACCTGGCACTGGTGAGGACACACCCCAAGTGCTGTGTTCAGTTCTGGGTCTCTCACTACAATAAAGAGATTGAGGTGCTGAAGTGTGTCCAGAGAAGAACAGTGGAGCTGGGAAGGGTCTGGAGCACAAGTTTGATGAGGAGCAGCTGAGGGAGCCAGGGATGTTCAGCCTGGAGAAAAGGAGGCTCAGGGGGCACTTAATTGCTCTGTACAACTACCTGAAATGAGGCTGTATCCAGATGGGAATTGGCCTCTTCTCCCAAGTAACAAGCCACAGGAGGTAATGGCCTCAAGTTGTACCAGGCAAAGTTTAGGTTAGGTATTATTGGATATTCACAAGAAAGGGTTGTTAGGCATTGGAACAAGCTGCCCAGGGAATTGTTTGCAAGCAAGTACAGGAAACTGAAATGCAGTAGAGTGTTTGTGTACTGTGTAATTAATAAAAGACCCAGACAGATGTTTTGGGTTTTTTCCATTCTACAGCAAGTGCGCACAAAGTTGAGGATTTTTCATTTTACACTGTTTCTTACAATATTTAACTTGTTGTATCTATGAGTTCTGCTCTCCTGCTAGAATGCTTTACGCACTCTACTTCATAAAATGCTAAAGGATTTTTGTCTTAAAATATTGGTAATAAAAATCAGGTTGGAAATTCAAGCACTGGAAGGTCATTAAGCATCTAAATCAAGGTTGTCAGCATACGTCTGTTTTTATCCTCTGTTGGTATTTTTTGTTGCAGATCCTTAGGTCACAATCACATAATTTACTGTTTTCTCTCACAGGACAACTGCTTCATTTAGCCAATTATTGTGTCTTCCCTCAACAGAGCTTTGTCTCATTTTGTTTTGGGTGCTTATGGGACATTTATTGATTTGCTATTTCAACAGAAATTACTTTATTTTCTCAAAATGCTCACGGGGGAAAAAAGGGAAAGTGAAGCACTGAAGGTTAGGGTAAAGTTTCCCTAACTGGGTATTTTCAATGTAAGTCATCCAGGATAAGGGGGTTTAAAAGTAATTATCACATTTAAGCACCTATGCTAAAATTTTCAACTATAGAAATACATAAAGCTTTTCAAAGCACATTGCAAATGCCATTGTGAAGAAGCAGAAAAGGAGAAAGACGAAATTAATGAACACTGTTTTTGTATCATAAATGAACTCTGTGAGAGCAATCTGTTCCTAATTTCCCTTCATAAAACCTCATGTTTACTTCTCAACATTTTCCAGCTTCTGTAACAAATGAGGCAGAGTCTTGTGTTACAGACGAGCCCCTGTGCTGTGTAGCCCTCATTCATATCTAGGTCAGGTACGTCAGCAACGCTGAATGAGTCAGAGATTCTGAACAAATGCAGTGTATGACTGTGGGATGTAAAATATTCCCAGAAATAGCTTATGCAGAACCAAATGGAAATGAAAGCTGTATAGAGCAGTACTAATTCTAATTTTTGATTGATTTTACCACCTTAATTCTGTGGGGCTGTTATGGAACAGCCAAGCAAGCTGCACTCTCATTTCACACTTGGGAATACACATCTTCAGTGAAGTGCTTTTCCTATTTGTGAATAAAGCCAAACCATGTAACTGGGAAAAGGAGAAGTCAGCATCTGGTATGCCCTCAGTAAGGCCATCCACACTCTGTTCATGGATTCCAGCTCCATACGCAGGCTGAAGCCCTGTGCAATACTGAACTTGCTCTATATTTGAACTTGGCATTCTCTAGCAATTGGTAGAGATTTTATTATTATTATTATTATTATACTACAAGAGTTGATTCAGGAGAAGTCAACTCATACCAGCCAGGCATGGAGGCTATGAGAAGGAGCTACTCAGTGGGCTGAAGAGAGGGAACTGGGAGCTGTATTTGATAAACACTTGTGTGTGCAGGAGCTTATCTGCAAGTGGCTAGAGAGACGTCAGGGGTGAGAGAGAAAGTGCTGAAAGCATCTGGAAAGAGCACTTCAGAAAAACAGGAAAGATTTTCCTGTGAATGAAAACTGGGACTGGGACCTGAAAAACAACAAAAGAGGTCAGACAAGTGAATGTGCAGGAGGGAGAGGGAAAGCATGGGTAGTGTGAGCCTTGAATTTTGTCAATAAGGAAACTGACAGAATGAGATGAACAGATGGGGATCAGGTTCTCCCTTTAGACAGGAACTGTTCATAGAATCACAGAATATCCTGAGTTGGAAGGGACCATCAAGGATCATTGAAGTCGAGGTCCTGCATGGAACAGCCCAAGGAATCACTGCTGTGTTGAGAGGGCCTCACACCTGATGCTGCTTATCCCAGTACCTGGATCTGTGTTGTGTGTGGTGCAGCTGAACTCTGCTGGTGATGAGTTATGTGGCTTCTGATATGATGGCACTTGGAAGAACTTGAGGGCATTTTTGTTTAAGCTGTGAAACTGTTTATTCAGAGCTGCAAAAACTTTGCTTCATGAGGCTCTGTGACCTGACCAGGCACCCCAACAGTGATAGCTTTCCTCTTTCTTCTCTGACATCCAACAGACAGACCTCCCAAACATTTTGACTGGGACAGGCAGCACAGCTCAGAGATTCTAACTCTGATTTGCTGTCTTAGGTAAAGAACAAGCCTTCATTAATGTAGCCTTTTAAACAGGCTTGTGGTTGTGCAAAGCAGAACTGTATGCAATATCTGTATGTAAAAAGTAAACCATGTGGCATGCTGATGCTCAGCCAGTGGTTCTATGTGAAGACAAGTGTTTTTCTTGGCAGGAGAATCCACCCCACTTGCTGTAGTGAGGCTCAGTGACTCAAGGACCAGAGAATGTTCTTTCAATGCCAAGGTAAGGATGAATATTATTCATGTCCAAAAAAGAGCACAGTCCCTTCCTTTCATGGGCAGTGTGTGCCTGAGCATAAGTGTGCTTTCATCTTTATTGCTCCTAGAAGTATGAAACATTCTCGAGAAGATATGTGCAGTGGGTAGGAAGAGGGGCAGAAAGGGGCACAAGGAGTCTAGAAAGTGAAGAGGGCAGGTCAAGGCTGCAGGCTAAAACAGGTTCCCAATGTTGTTTCTCGTGAGGTCAGAACACCCACTGATGACTCTGCTAAAATATTGCTCTGTTATTTGCATCTGGTCAGAGGAGGCAAATTTTGCAGAGGAGCAACGACAGCCTCTGGAGAGATCTGGTCTTTCCCTTCTGCCTTCTGGTTGGATCTCTGACACAAATTTTAAAGAACATGTTTTTGTAAGAGTTGTCTCATGCAAGTCATTCTGAGTAAGAGACGCACTGATGGGGTGAACACTGGTAAAGTAAAGCTGCCCCGTCTGCCTGCTGGGGGCTAACACCCAGCCTGGCCCTGCCATGCTGCACCTGTATGGAGCAAAGCTCAGTGTACGGCTAGAAGTGTGACACCAGCAAGGAGAGGCGACTTTTACACACAAACGACCCTGCTTCCTCACACTTGCCTTTTCATGCCCATGAACACCAAGGGTGTTTGTTCATATAGTCCTGCCTGAGTTACCTGTGGTGACACAGAGGACAAGGGACACATGCCCTGGGTCCCCATGATCACAGCTCTTACCTCAGAAGGTAGGTTTAAATTAAGAAGAAATCCCTTACTGTGAGGATGGCAAGACTCTGCAGATTCTTGAGTCAATCAGACTCAATATTGCCCAGGGAAGCTGTGGATGTCCCACTCTCGGAAGTGTTCAAGGCCAGGCTGGATGTGGCTTGGAACAACCTGGTTTAGTGGAAGGTCTCCCTGCCCATAGCAGAAGGGTTGGAACGACATGGTCTTTAAGGTCCCTACAAAGCCAGTACATTCTATGACTACCTGGTACGTGCTAAAGTACTAGGCTCATAAAAACACATTTTACCCACAGGTGGTGAATTAAAACGCCTTTAGCATGCCGGGGCTGTGTCAGCCTGAGCTGAGCAGCCCCGGCCTCCCGGGGTCCTGGGGCGGGCGGCGGGTGCTCAGGAGGGTACGGGGAGATGACGGCGGGATGTCACGGCTGTCCCCGCGTCCCTCATCCTCCTCCCGCCGCTCCCTCAGCCCGCGGGCGGCGCCTCAAGGGGACGCGGCCACGCGCGGCCGCCACTGCGCAGGCGCCGCTCCGCCCCGCGGAGCCGAGCCGAGCGGCCACTGCCGTGTCGGCCGCGGCAGATTCGCCATAAGGCGCCGCACGGGGACCCGATTTTCGGTGTTGGTTTTTTTTTTTTTTCCCCCCTCTTTTCCCTCACTCTGTTTTCCAGGCGGGCCGCGCTCGGCTCCCGGCGCGCTGTCCCGCTGAGCCCCCGCGGCGATGGAGGCGGCGGCTGCAGGTAAGCGGGGCCGGGCCGGGCGGGCGGGGGAGCGCGCAGGGATCCCCGCGCGGCGGGCTCGGAGAAGTAGTTCCGGCGGGGCTGTGGTGACGCTCCTTCCGCACGACAAGTAGTTCCCAGAGTGGCGGCCGCCCCAGAATCCGTCGCCCGGTGCTGCTGGCGGACCTGGGGGGCTGTGGGGGCTTCGGGAAGCGGACGGAGGACTCGGGAAGCCCGAACCTAGGAGTCCTGCTGTTCCCCGGCTGCCCGTCCCGAGGCTGCCGCTTAGCAGCGAGTCGGGAAGCACTGGGAGCTGCTGCTGGTGCCGATTTGATGCGTGGAGACCCCATAACAACCTTACAGGATGTGACGGGGGCCTGCAGAGAAGGCGGAGAGGTTTCTCTTCGTGAGGAACTGTAGTGACAGGACAGGGAATAATGGGTACAAACTGAAAGAGGGGAAATTTAGGCTGGATGTTAAGAAGAAATCCTTTACTGTGAGAGTGGTGAGACTCTGGAACAGGTTGACCAGGAAGGTTGTGGATGCCCCAGCCCTGGCAGTGTTCAAAGGCCAGGTTGCCTTGAGCAGCCTGGTCTAGTGGGAGGTGTCCCTGGCCATGGCAGGGGGGTTGCGACTGGATGGTCTTTGAGGTCCGTTCGAATGCCTTTGCATTCTGTGATTCCATGGTTCTGTGCTCACCTCGGTTTGAAACGCTCGTGAGCTCCTCTGGCAGCCGCTGTAAATAGTGTAAACAGCTCAAGGTCCCCAGAGTTTATCTGCAGAAGGCAAATGTTTAAGACGTGTTAAAGATGTTTCCAGTGCACTGTCATCTCATGCCTTTATGTGCCTTGTATTGGCCTGGCTTTCATTCCAGCAGTGAAAAAAGTGTCACAGAGGTAACAGCCTTAGGAGTGCTGTGTATGTGCTTTCTGCATTTCACAATCCCTATGTGCTGTTGCAGTACAAGTTCGTGAAGTGATGTCGCAATAATTGAATGCCTGTTAATTACCCAGTATATGCAAATTTGGCTTCTGGTTGTCATTCCCCGAGCTGATGTCTTAACTTTTGGAATCCTGCGTTATTTCTACCTGTCCTACAAAGTATTGATGGATAGTTTAAAACTCAAAGCACCACTAAGGGGCAACAGACGTATTCTAAAACTCAGAAATTTCAACTACAACATGTAGAAGAACCTCTTTATGTTGAGGGCGGCAGTGGAACAGGCTGCCCAGGGGGGTCATGGAGTCTCCTTTTCTGGAGATATTCAGTACCCACCTGGGTGCATTCCTGTGTCACCTGCTCTAGGTGATCCAGCTTTGGCAGGAGGGTTGGACTAGATGGTCTCCAGAGGTCCCTTCCAACCCCATCTATTCTGTGATTCTGTGAAACAGTATTGTATGCCAATGAGAATTGCACTATCAGGAGAATAACTGAGTAGCAGAATAGCCAACAGGTGCTGTGTTACTTAAGGACTATTGTAAAAGCATTCCAGGACTGCTTTATATTCTGGGATCCAGCTTTCAGTGAGAAATAATTCTCTTATTACTAGTGCTACTAATAAATTCGTATTTATTCAAGCATATTTGTCTTAATAAAAAGTGTTCTGAGTGTGGTTGAATGCATAACTGTCCTGAGTGTTCAGTATTTTTGATATTGCTGCTGAGGCATATCTGACCTCAGATGCATTTCCATTATGGGTGCTTTCAAAAATCAGGTTCAGAATGTTTCCTGAAGTACGTCCTGAAGTCGATGGCTGATCACGTAGTTTGTGCTTATTCTTTGAGGGGTTCTGAGTGGTTTTGGTGTCTGATAGTGCATCTTACACATTTTGATGTCGTGTATTAGTGTATTTCAGTGGAACCTTCAGTAGTGTTGTGTTTAGCCACATGAGGGAGATCTTAGAACACGAAAATAAAAATGTCTTGCTATCAACATATTTACTCTGGCTCTTTTTTTTTCCCCTTAACGATGGAAAAGCTGTCTTGTTTATATGTTTGATAAAGCGATTATTCTAAACTGAAAATAATTTAATTTCCTAGTTATTTGAATATCCTATTAAATCCATGTTATATCCAAGTCCTGAATTTTATATATTTTAGCCAACATAGATATGTAGAGACAGTTGTCTTCTTTTAGAGAACTTTATTTAACTTTTTTCCAGGAGCATTTGTAAAGATGGGGTGTGTAAAACAGAAAAATACATGTGCTTTTATTTACCATCATCAGTTAAACTCCTAGTTTCAAATGCAAGTTTCTTTTCAAAAATAGCTTCAGACTGGTTAAATACAATGTGTTTGGTTTAGATGAGAATGTGAGAGGTCTGGGTGAGCCTTGTGGAGCTCAGCAAGGCCAAGTGCAAGATCCTACACCTGGCTTGGGGCAGTCCCAAGCACAAACATAGACTGGGGAGGGAATGGATTGAGAGCAGCCCTGAGGAGAAGGACTGGGGTGTTGGTGGGTGAGAAGCTAGACATCACCCAGCAGTGTGCTCTGGCAGCCTAGAAACCAAATGTGTCCTGGGCTGCATCCAAAGCAGCTTGAGGGAGGGGATTCTGCCCCTCTGCTCTGCTCTCGTGAGACCCCACCTGCAGTGTGCTGTGTCCACCTCTGGGACCTCAAACATAGAAAGGATCCTGTTTGAATGCTGGAATAACTGAGCTACGTTAAGGTTTATGTTAGGCAGTGTTCTTGTTGTGATGTACAAAATACAGTGTCAGAAAGTATTGAATGATTTGGATCTTAATTTTGTTTCACTCCTGACATTCCATGTGCCTAACAGCCACTCAGGATGCATGTTTAAATAGAAAAGTGTAAGAGCAGGGCATGCACACAGTGATACTTGTCCAGAATATGGTCTTAGACCTTCTTATGGGCTTTGCTGAGCCCTGACCATTCTCTTTCAACGTGATGCTTCCTGGTCAACTTCTAAGAATTGTGGACACCAAGTGGATGTGTACCTGCCTTAGAGTTGCAGTAGCAGGGAGAGATCAGCTACAAGACAGGTAGTAGTTTCAGAGGGATCATGTCCTTCATGACACATGGTTTTGTAGTTCCTCATTTTACACTTTGCCTTTTCTCTAGTCCTCGATTCCATCCTTCTCAGGCAAAAAAAAATCTAATTTATTTAACTGCTTACTATGCTGTGTTGTTGATCTTCGTTATTTCTGCACTTTTTAAGGATGATGATTATGATTATTCTGGTAGAGGAGCAATAGCCAAAGATGTAAGCCCAGTATGGATTTTTTTTTTTTTTTTTAATAGGTCTTCGTATTATAGGACCATCTGTTTTCTAGGTTTGCCTGTTTTAACTGTAAGGTTTTGTTTCTGAGGAGTACAGTTCCTAGCCTTGTTTTGAGGCTGTCTTTAAAGTGTTTGCTATAATTGAGAGATCTTTCACAGAAAACCTCTCCAAGCCATTATAAAATGACAGCAGATTGAAACACTTGGTTTGCTACGGGGTCACTTTCTTTGAAGAGTCTTTTTCCTATACAGATTACTTTTCATTGCACAGGCTCTTGGGCAGGCCTGTTACTATTGAGATGTTTTTAAAATGTTGCTCCATTCTGCTTTTTCTTTTTTAAGTTGATAGAATTGCCCTTGATGACCTGCCTCACTGTGTTTTTACATTAAATTTGACACAATTTAAATCTTCCTTTGCTTTCCTCATTTTACAAAACTTCTGTAAAGATGTTTTCTTCTACTGAAAGTTCATTTCACTGCTATTTAGCTGTGCTAGATTTTTCCTTCCTGTTTCTAAAACCTTCTTTGATGATTAGCATCAAATCTGATGCTTTTAAATAGCCTTCATGCTGATTTCAAGGATTTAACTTGTCTTGGAACTTTTTTAGTCCTTTTTGTGGTTTGTTCTGTTAAAGATGCTTTTTTTTCTTTATATAGTTCGCATTGTTGAAGTGAAATGCAAACCTTTGGCTCTTTATCACTCTTTTAAGAGGGCTTTTGAGTAGTATTTTATTCATGGTTACAGAGTAACTCTCAAATAATATCACTTTGAAAAGGGTCCTGTGTTTTACTTCTGATAAAGTCAAGAACTGTTTCTCCTCTTGTGGTTTCCCTGACTGCATGCTGGGTTAAACAGTCACTAATGGCATTTAAACGTTTAACCTTGGCATCCTGTCCTGACCTGATGTTTAACCACTCTGCATAAGGCTAATTAAAACCTACAATATGTTTTTTCTGTCTTTGTAACATCTTCTATCCCCTCCAGTGTGCCACAGTCACTTGTACCCCTGTGGTCAGATTGTTGCTCATGTGTAGTCCTTACACTGTGCTTTTCTGTACACTGTATTTAAATTCCTCAGTAGTTGTTACTTGTTAAAATAGCCTGTTAATCAGATTTGACCCTAAGCTGCTTCTAACAGGCCTTATTTCCTTAAAATAATACATCCTACTTTGTCCTCGATATTTTGGTAGTGGTAGTGACCCACTGGCATTACAACGTTTATCAGAAGCTTATTTGAATGCATGAATGTCAGTAATCCTTGTCTACAACCAGGCATTCCAACTTTGCCACTTTATTAGGCTTCTTGCATTATTGTAGTAGTATGTAGGCTTATTTTTTTTTAAAAGCAACTACAAAAACAAACCTAAGAAGTTGTTTTGTTCTTTCCTGCAAAAATTTTACTGATTTCTGTATCATCCTTCATTTGAAAGTAGTCTCTGATTTTTGCTGCTGCAAGGTGAATCTCCTTCATCTTTGTGGTCTTTTGCACTTGTCACCTACCCTTCAGTCTTGATTTAAAACCACTTTCATACTCCCTTGAAGTTTTGCTTGGGTAAAGCCTGATGCTCCTCTGTTTTTATTTCTCAAATTGTAATTTTCTCTTAGATATACACAGAGCTGCTAACTTAGTTCTGCTCACAACAGCACCATCATGAATTCATATCCCAGGCACCTTAACTAGTGCACTTTTCTTTCTTTCTTTCAGTCCTAGTGTACTTGTATTGTATAGATCATAGAATCACAGAATGGTTTGTGTTGGGAGGGACCTTAAAGATCACCCATTCCACCCACCCGCCATGGGCAGAGACACCTTCCACTAGATCAGATTGCTCAGGGCCCCATCCAACCTGGCTTTGAACACTTCCAGGGATGGGGCGTCCACAGGTTCTCTGGACAGCCTGTGCTAGTGCCTCACCACCCTCACAGGAAAGGTAGGGATTTTAAAATACATTATTTCTTAATCATGAACGTTCACAAACTTCAGTGTAATTTAGTCTTGTATGCAATGTTTGAGAGCCTCTACAGATGTAGTTTGAGTAAACTTCACTTATGGCCTGGCTAGGAAAAATGGTGAATGTATATGACTGGGTTTTCCATAAAACCATATTAAGTGGTGTTGATTTTGCCATTATCTTTTCATTTTTGCAGGAATGCATCCTGTACCAACATTGCTGTAGCATTCTTCCTTTCTGTTAAAATAAATGTTGTAGCACTTAACTAAAGATAATTAAATTGTGCTGACTTTTGTTAGCAACTAAGAGTGAGAACAGTCATGGTCAGGGGCTCCTTTTCTTTGATTGAATGCTTTCTGCGCTGCTGCTTTTGTCTCAGCAGTCATTTTGTGCTGGTGAATTAGGAAACTGTTGCTTACTGTTTAGAATTGCCCAAATTCAGATGAAGGAAGCCCTAAAATAGCTTTTGATTCTCCACCTGCCACTTCTGATATGGTTAGCAAATAGTTTGTTTTATAGACTTCATATACTTATTTTTTTTTTACCACTTACCAAGGATAATGCTTTTGATTCAAGAGATGTCCTGTAATACTGGATATTAATTTCTTGATGAATCAAAATAGAGAAAATAGCCAGAAACCAGTATTGGTTTTTTAAATCTTTTTTAATGAAGAGAAATAAAATTAGTTTATACCAGCATCTTTACTAAAATAATGATTATAATGTTATGAGGTCCGTAAAAAGTAGATTTTAAGTAAAACAACAGCAACAAAAAAAAAATCCTACAAAAAACTGCAAAACCAACAAACAAGTGTTCTGGAGGTGAAGCATCAGAGATGCATTGTAATATGTTTGGGAAAATTTTGGATGTTTGAAATGTCTTTGAAGATGAAAAGCCGCTACCATGCTCAGAGGAGTAAGATCCTCTGTAAAATATTTTTTAAGTATTTGATAGTAGTACAGGATATCATAATTCCTTCTACTGTGTTTTCCCATTCTTTTATGTTCAGTTCAAACTGTTTTATTACTAAGAAATAGTATTGCTTGTCTTAAACAAGTTATTGGCGTTTTGCATGCTGCTTTCATATTAACTGCTACCTCATGTTTCAATGCTTCTACCTAAATAGAAAAAGTCTTGTTTATTGTTCTTAGACACTTCAATATCTTACATGCTCAACATTTGTGTGTGAAAAGTTCTTTCACAAAACAAACAATTTGATTGGGATAGTTGTGCCCACTTTTTATTGTATTTGGTATCTGTACGGAAACAGCAGAAAGAGGAAAAAAAAAGCCCAAGACCAAGTCCTAGTCTGATGAATAAGATTTTTAATTGCAGAAAGTTCCTGTTAAGAATTTGATGGTGGTGAGGCAACAAAGTTTGTCTCAGCTCTGCAATAAGTTTAGAAGGAAAGAAATAATTATTCATATTCTGAATTTCATTGCTGTCTATTTTATAAAGGTTGACCACATGTGTAGTTATGCATCCTATCAACTTCTTCCACAGGCCAACAAATATCCAGTGACTTTTTAATTTTGTATTTAATTGTGGAGTTAACAGCTGAAGAACTTCAAAGGTACTTACAGAAGTTGTTAACTGTTGTCTGCTTTGAAAGGAGGGGAGAAAAGTTTTGGATCTATTAGAATGATTTAGGGCATATAAATACAGATTTGTGTCCTTGCGCTGTGTGTCTTGTAAAAGTAGTTATGAAAAATAAAACAATACCCAACACTGAGCCTTCCTTTTATGCAAAATGAAAGTTTTTGGTTAGTTAAAATTGACTCTGGACTAGGTTTTGTCATACAGTGTTTAAAAGTATACATGACAATAATATATTCCTTGATTCACTTACGTACTGTTAATTTCAGTGATCTTTCCAAGATAAGTGTTTCTTTCTTCCCGCTTCCCTCTTCCCCACTCCAGCTTTAAAGCAGAACAGGACAGATACTGGTTTATGCTTAGTGAAGGGCATTGGGAATCAGGGAATCTGCTTCCTAGTCTGCAGCTTGTTCTTTGTTTTTAGTAATCCATTTGTTAAACTTCCTTTGCTGTAGATATACTTAGTGTGAAGAAAAAAAGCCCTACTAATTAAGCAATATACTGAGAGTTTTGGAAGAATTAAAAAAAAGGCTTTGCTTACGTTGTGGCTTTATTTTCTACATAGTCAATTAAGAAGAAAATTTTTGGTATTATTTATTTCAATATATATTTAGCACAGTTTATAGGGGCAAACTGAAGATAATGAATTACCACAAAGCATGTTTAGTGAACAGAATGTCCCAGATTGGTTTTGGCTGAATTTCCTGATGTTTGTGTACCTGCATACTTGATTACTGTTCCTTTCTTTCTCCACATATTTAATTGCTGCCTAATTAATTGCTCTGTTGATTTCCTACATAATTAGTTATTCACTAATTAGTCATTGATTCCATGCATAGTTAATTAACTTACTCCTTATTTGATTTTTACACTTAATTGACTATAATTCATTGCTTTATTGCTACACTGCCTAATTAGCAGCTGGGTAATCAATTATTGTTTGCTTATTCCATACTTGTTTAGTCTGGTGATCAGCAAAGTTTTTTCTCTGCTCTCTGACCTCCTTTTCAAGTCATTCTTCCTAAAATAATTCCTTTACTCTGTTTGGTTTCCATCTCACCTCTGAGTAAAGCTCATGCATCTTCTGTGTGTTCTCCTGGTGCTTCCTGCACCTTCACTGACACTCATTGTCCTCTGCCTGCTGGGCTGTCCATTTCTGGGTTTTGTCCAGCTTTACTTCTGTTTGGTG
The DNA here is from genome assembly GCF_000738735.6 of Corvus cornix cornix. Taxonomy (NCBI): domain Eukaryota; kingdom Metazoa; phylum Chordata; class Aves; order Passeriformes; family Corvidae; genus Corvus; species Corvus cornix. Next base: position 147,497,927 of record NC_046333.1, on the reverse strand, counting down.
ATGTTGGTAATCAAACACTTTAAACATCCACAGAAGCTTCTGGGGATTCTTCTTGCTCTTCTGCCCCTCCTCAAGTCCTCGCTGGGAGGAGTGAGAGATAAAGTGGTGTGTGAGTACCCATTGCAGCTGTTGAAGGAGGAGACAGGAGACAAAATACTGAGCCCGAACTTCTAGGGAAAACAGCCAGCAGGGCAGGAAGCAGGAACAGTGACAAAGAAAACCTCAAAACAGAAATGTCAGCTAAATCATGGAATTTCAGTTAGTTAAACATTTAGATAAATGTTCATAGGTTTTATGGTGCATTTACATTTAAAGAGAGCAGCTGTCATCCACTGGGTCAATAACAGGCTTCATTCCCTTAAAAAAAAAAAAAAAAAAAAAAAGATTAATGCTAACTAGAGCAGAACTAGTTCAAAGGAACATTTCAACATACTGCAATCAAAACAGAAATATCTGTGTGCTCAAGACAGCAGAATGCCTGAGAAGGAGCCCAGCCGAGCTCCTAAGAACACGTTGATTGTACCGTACACTTACATAGCTGCTCGTGTGTAATACTGAGGAAGTTTCAAACAACAGGAGCAGTACTGGAGTTGTTTTTTCAGAGATCTTTTGAAAGAGATGAAGGTATAATCTGCCTTTTAGTTTTGAGCTGTGCTTCTGTTATATTTCAACACCTCTGCTGTTCTTAACTTTCAGGACACCTTAAAGAAGGATTTTTTTGAGTGGGGTGAACTGTGTAATTAGTGTGTCATGAAGGAAATGGAATAATGTTGAGTAAGGTAGTGCTTAGGATTATTTTGAAAATAGGTCCCAAAATATAGCTTCCCTGTTCTCTTATTCCCAGATTCATCCCAAAGTTCACAAACTATCACTTTATTTCTGTACTTATCCAGTGATCTGTGGTTTGACTTGTACCTCAAAAGTGCTGCTTGTTCTAGTTTGATTTCAGGTGGGTGTATGTCCCTAATTTTTTAGGGAGGTGGAGGGAGAGTAGTAGTTGGAACTGGTCTCTGGGCCAGAACTTTTTACATGAAGCTGGAGAACAAGTGTGCTGTTAAAATTGGTTCTTGGTTGTTCTTAGGTGATCCTGAAGGGTGTAGGGACTCTTGAAAAATCAAACCATTAAGCCAAAAGACTGAAGTGTTAGAAAACAAAGTTTTCTGAATTTCTCTGGCCAAAATTTTTGAGCTTTTTTATCTGGGATTATATTAATCCTTCTTTATTGTTATTTACTTTATTGAGGCTTTGCTTTCACATCATGCTTCAAGTACCTGTGAATTAAAAAAAACCCATGAAGTTTTGCCTAAAAAGTTGTGTCAAATTTCTGTTTAAAGCATTGACCACGGGGAGTTTTAGTGATGTTCTTCATTTGCTGCTGCTTTGAAGGTTTTTCGCTTTGTTTTGGTTTTTTTGTATGTTTGTTTTTCTTAAATCAACAGGAACTTCTAATTGAACTTGATGAGGATGTCCTGTCTTACATATAATTTTACCATGTGTTTGAAAATATATAAAATTATAATGATGTTTGAGGCTGGAAGGGGAGAAAGGTCTTAATCTTTTCTGCTTCCTTTTCTGTCATGTTAGAACATTTCTAAGATTTGAGCCAGAAGAAAGTTTTTGTCCTGTGGGGATCTATCTAGGAGTTTACCCATTTCTTAAATTAATTTCTTTTGGGATGTATTATGAATGTGTTCATTTAGTGATATAACATTTGTCATTTCACCTCATTGCTGTCTGTTAAATGTATTAAGTAAATTATAGTTATTATGTTGACTGAATCAAATTCCCAGTAACTCATGGTAATATAAATAACTTACATTTGAAAATATTATATTAACTCCTTGTTTCTAAACTTGTTTTTCAGGGATCAATTCCATCTTCATGTGTAAGCTTTGTAACTTATTTTCACCAAATAAGTCCGAACTTTTGTCTCATGTCTCCGAGAAACACACAGAAGAAGGGACCAGTGTGGATGACATCATTATTCCTCTCCAACCTCTAACAGTACCCACAAACACAAGCAAAGATGGAGAAGGTACATCCATAAATTGAGAGGAATGTAATTTTCAGTGTTAATGTATTTCTTTAATAAAACCTGTGGTGATGACTCTGCACTGTGCATAGAATGGTTTACATAGTTTGTTTTTATAATAATCACTGTACACTGCTACCCTGAATTTCATTCAGCACAGAATAGATCATGTGACAGATATGGATAAACTGAATGTGTCTTAGGGAACAGTGGCATTGGCTCATTAATTTTCAGTGTCAAGTATAGCAAAGTTTGCTTCCTACAGCTTTAATTTGAGTTCTATAGTAGCAGTGGGAAGATTGTCTAACAGCAGTGGAAAGCAATCAGGACACCATGGGTGAGAGTGTGTCTTGAGGCTTAGATGTCCTTTTTGAGTTGTCTAACCTGTTTGTTGTGATTCAGGTAATGTTAATAGTTCTATTCCAAAAAGGTAGTGGCACGATTTGTAATTTATAACTGTGTTTTTGTTATTGACGCTGGTAAATAAAGCAATCAGAGGTTGAATTAGTTACACATAAAAATTCCACTGTGCAGTGAAAGAAGTAACATTAATTCCATTCCATTTTTAACTGGTTATAATTGCAGTCCTTTGGAATATTAGCAATGGGTTCAAAATAATTCAGACTTTTTATCTTCTTTTATGCCCTTACTGAGTAATGGATTTATATTGTTGGCAAACCTATTATTTAACACAAATACTAGGATTTTTCAATCATTATGACTTCTGGATTTTAAAAACTTATGTGCTTATGGATCAAACCTACTCTAATATCATATCTTAAAGAATTTTTTGGTGTTAACGTATGGATGTAATGTTTCTTCACTTATTTACCAGAGTAATTCAGTAGTTATACTAACTTCATCAATGTAAGAAGATATTTCTAATAATGGTCGTACAGTATTTCACTAGAGCTGCTGTCTCCTAAGGTGGCTGGTGAGGAAAAATCACACCGGATTATTATTTTACACAATGCCCAAAATTACCACTGTATCAGAAGATGATGAATAAATATCAAATCAGGTTTCAAAATGCCATTCTAATTTTATTTTAATTGCACAGAATTAATTCCTCAGGCATGCAAGATGCATTTTCCTTTCTCAAATCTTTCTTTCTTGTTATCCCTTCACTACGTATGTTTCTGAGCACAGTGAGACTTGTACTGTGTAACATATTCTTATTTGTTTTAGTAAAAAGGCTCTTCTGTAAACTTCTCTTTGCATTTTTGTCAGGAGTGTCTTCACTTTCTGTATTGTATGTGTTCAGCATGCATTATACATTTATGAGGATAGTTTGTAATTACCATTATGATCTGAAACAACAGAAATTAGACATAAATAGCTTTTAAGAAAATAACTCTGCAAATCTTATGTAAAACATGACATTCTTATGTTAAATTATATATTCATAATTTATCTTTCTCATTATTCTTGGTGAATAATTTTATTCATCTGATGTGTTCATATGGTGCCACCTTTATCAGGTTATGTAGCTCAACCCTTTGCCATCTGCTGTCAGTAAGAATGTCAAGGTAAATTACTTTTGCATAGTTTTCAAGTCATAATCTAGTCATACTTTAGCAATTCTCCTTTCCCATCAGACAGATTGATTGGAGAAGAGGGTTCTGAAGTCCCATTCAATTATTTTCTGTGTTCTATTTAAAAAAAAAATGGGGCATTCTACAGATGAACATAGGATTTGGAAAGAGTTCTTCTTTCAAAGCATCAATTTTACCCTCCTGCTATGGCATCTGCAGCAGATGAAATTTAGAAAGTTTATAGTATACAATTATCTGTCAGTGAACCAGTCTTTGTTAGTAATTCAGTATTGTCACTGAAAGGAGAAGTAATTGGTGAATGACAGTGTGAGAAATTACAACTTTTAGTACTTAGTGACTAATAGATGAACATATTTTTGTCCTTTGAAAGTGTAATTTCTCTTCCAAGTATTGGTAAATGCTGTAGCTGCCCCAGAGTTGGGATAGAGGAGTGAATGCTGACTTGCTAATGGAGCTCTTTATTCTGCCTGACTAATAAATTAACGATTTTATAAGTACTGGGGACAAGTAAAGTGCTAGGCATGTAATACATGTATATTACTCTAATGTTACTTTATTTACAGTGCTTTCTGCTGAATTTTGTTTAGCCACGCCACTTTCCCATCGTTAAGCCATGACCTATTTAGAGTTGATTTGTCCTAGACATTTTGGCACAATGATGTTAACATTTTTTTATTAAGTGGGACCAAGGATGCCAGGGAGATGTTGCTGTTGGACATATATGCACAGGTCACATTTTCTCCAGCAATGGAGTGTGACATCATTGTTTGGGAAATGGCAGGTATTTACCTGGTAACTGTCATCATTCATACTCCTGTGTAGCCTAGGGCTTCCTTTCATGACTGTTCACAATGATCTCCATTTCCTTCAAAGTGCAAAAACTCAGCTTTCTTTTGCTACTGCTTAGTCAGATTGGTGAGGATTTGAGGGGCAGCATCAATGGGCCTGTGTTCATCTATTCATACTGTTACTCCCCGATGGATTCTTGTTTGTTTTAGGCTATATCTGGATTATGTGATACATGGCTCTGTTGGTTCTGAAACCTTGAAGAATGTCTGAGTATCCAAGGAGTTTTAGTTTATTCAGGTCACTTAAAACCATGGCCTGTGCATCAGCCTCATCCTTGCCTGAACATAGGATGCAGCCAGAGCCTGCATTCACACCTGAGGGGTAGGAGGTGTTGCAGGTGCTGTGATACAAACACAGAACAGTAACAAAATACATCTGGGGATGAGATTTATTTGCATGCATTTGTGACACCTTATGCAGAAGATTCTGAATATGGCCATGTGCTGTTGTAACTGATGAAATGTAACGCTTTTAATACTGGCATTTGGGGAAAGATTCATGTTGCATAATGCCTCAACCTGTTAAAATTTGGTCAGGATGTTTAAGTGAACACTGCAGAAGTGTTTTGTGACTGCTGACAAACTTTTTATATTAAATTGATTGAATTGGAGAAACTTACGCGAACAATTCTTGTGAAGCAACAGTATCAAAATAGACATATAGTTTATTCATTACTCTCTGAAGTATCTTTTTTTATGTCTTGGAGTACATAATTATACGGCATAGCACAGAATGTCTTTTCTGGATATTGCCATTGCTCATCCAGTAGCAGTCAGCATAAAGATTGGTTTCAGTCAGTCTGTAATGAGTGCAAAATCCCCAGAAACAACTAAGTTGTTCTTGAGGGAACAGAATCTTAATTAAAAGTCTTCTTAATGACCAATTTAAAACTTCTATTTATGACTAAGCATCCTTGAAATAAGTGATAGGGTGGGGTTTTTTTTATTTTTTATTTAATATACTACTTTATTTTTAACAGTTAAACAGATTCTTTTTTCTAACAAGCAATGTTTGATTAACTTGGTTATGTACTGGCAGATAAATGACAATGTTCTACTATTAAATTACTGTGTGTTGTTGATCTTAGGTGGTGCTTTGAGCTGGAATTAGTATAATGCAGTGTGGAGAGCTCACTGGGGGCAAGCTGGGTAGAGAGACAGCTGGAATTTATGGTTATGTGCCTCATTAAAAATTTAATTCTGTTAACTCAAAGTGGCTTGAGATAAGTTCTGTCCTGGGAAAAGGAAACCAAGAAATGACTGTCACAAGCCTCAGGACTTCTGGTGATGTGTCAGTTGCCCACATGGGCCCTCCTGTTCTTGTGTTTGTTGCTGCCTGCATCTTGCCACCAAACCTTTTAAAATGTTTGAGAACTGCTTTAAATTCTCCTGCTGGTGGACACATTTACAAACATTTCTAAAATTTGCAAGTTTTTTGTGTATTTGCCATACCATTAGCAGTCACAGTGATAAGAACTGCATTTTTGTAAGCCACAACAGAGGTTCTATCACCAGCCATCTAAAGGAGCAGTTTTCCTATTTCCACTTGCATGCAAGACTTTGTTTCAATTTCTGTCTTAATGTGAAAATGCTATTCTGTTTTTCATTAAGCTTGCATTAAACAGTCAGGAAGAAGCATCTCTTTGACCTGATTTTTCTTCATTTCCATTTATTGGGCAATCTGATGATTGCTTTGTAAAGGAATGAAAAGAATATCATATGCAGAGAATATGGTGGTTGCATTCACTCTTCCAACCCTTGGATTTAATTATTTTGTAGTAGTCTGACCAGCATCCACATCTGTATTCCTCATGTTTGACACTTTAGCAAACTGTGACCTTTTGATGGCTTGATGTAAAGATAATTCTTGTTGGGTTTATTTTAATTGTGTGTTAGTTTCTTCAGCTGAAGGCACCAAATACTGGTTGCTGTGATGGATGGATATCAAAGTAACATGAATGGTAGCAAAGAGAAGTTTTGAGAGCACTGAAATCACCCCTTTATTTTTTGCTGATGATTGACTACTTTTGCTAGAGTAGCAAAGAAGTTCAGGATGCTGGTGGAGGGTTGCAAAAAGTTATGGGAAACAGTTGTTTTTCTTCATAGTAAGGTTTTTGTCAGTTTTATTACATTTATTTAAGCAGGTATTCACTATCTTCTATAAGAAGACAGAATGCTTTCTTTTTCATTTGATTGTAATTACATGATTAACTCAAAGCTGTGGTCTCCGAATGTGGGTTGTGTTTGCCTGGTATATTTAAGGGAAGTGCTGAATAGGTTATGAATAACATGATGCTACCTTCTTCTGTTCTCCTTAATCATCTTCCTTTAAGATTCCTTAAGTAATTTATTTTTCCATATGCTCTAAATAACCAATTCAGTAAGGTTTTTGGGCACCTGTGCTTGAAAAATTTTTGTGGTTTAGAATTTTTTTTTTATATTCTCTCTTTTTGTGGTTTTTTCAGACTTCTACATTGTCAATCTCAATTTATCAGTATCTGTGATCCTACAGCAGTGATGAGAGAAGTCTTAAGCAGAAAATACAGTTTATGTTGTCGGGCATTTTTGTGCCCTGCATCTCATGGATTTCATCAATATTTCCTCTACAGAAATACGGAAATGTAAAATTATATTGTACCTATTAGGAGTTGTGGATGACTTCTGATTTAATTAGGGAAACATTTTTTTGGATGACTTCTGCAATTTATTTGTTACCAACAATCTTTTATGCCAGCTTTTGTCTAGAAAGTACTGATAATCAAGAACCACAGAAAATATTCAGGAGTAATTGTTCACTATATTAAAAGGACAATGAGCTTTTGGTTCTAAAATATAAGTTGCTTTTCTCTGATTACATCTCAATACTTGGATAATTTCTTTGAAAATGATTTAAATTAAAAAGCTTTTTGTAGACTGTTGAAACACAGTAGAGCAATTTTGTAGAATACGTGTGCTGATAGAGTTATACAGTAGCCTAGAAGAGTGCTTGCAGTGTAATTTATGTAAAATTGTGGCACTTGGACATCTGCTGATCTCAATGACACAAATGTTACTGCTTTGCAGCCACCAGAAATGGCAGCAAATACCACTGCTTGAAATAAGTTTGTGTGATGCTAACCTTTTTTAAGCTTTTGTGATAACGCCTCTCAAACCTCATTTAAGGCACCTATTTTTCAAATATCGGGAATATTAGCTAATTAGCTGTGGAATTTAATTATAGTTTAAAGTAAACTTTAATTTTCTTTTCTAGAGCTTCTTGTAGCAAAGAGGAAAAGGGGCAGACCAAAAGGGTCCACTAAGAAGTTTTGTGTGGATGAAGACATGGCAGAAAATAACCCTGTTCCAAGCAAAGAAACTCCAGCTGGGACAGAAGAGGGCCCAGAACTGCCTGAAGTCTCAACAGGCAGCCTGGAATGCAGGAAATGCAATCGGAAGTTCTCCAACACGCGTCAGCTGACTAAACACATCTGCATTATTGTCCTAAATGAAGGAGAAGAAGAAGAAGGAGATGGAGGTAAGAAAACATGCAGCAAAAATATTTGAAGCAGGTTGTGGAACAGTGTGTTCCCACCGTGAGACCTGACTCGGAATCCCCAGTGCTGGTTTTAAATGGAGTGGAGTTGTCTGTTTCTTGTAGCACAAAAAGCATGTTGAAGCAAAACTGAACTTAGACAAGGTATTTAGCCTTCTTTCAAAGTGGTCAAAATGTCTATTACATTAATGCTTGTCTTAAAACTCCCTGAAACGCTTGTTTTGCATTAGCAACTGTTCTGTTTGTCATAAAGGGGATTGTAGATTTTCAGTGAGAAGTGGTATAGGCCATGCAGGTGAGTATCACACAATGGTGAGGATGGATGGTCCTGTACAGGTGCTCCTATCCTGTGGCTTGGGAAACCTGACTTCTGTTCTCTTCTTTTGATAGATTTAGAGTCTGCTTTTCTGGATGGCTTCTTTTGCTGTATAAAAAATAATGTCAAACTCCCCTCTTCTTTTTAACAAAGCTTCATGTGAATGATTGGCATATGAGATTTCAGTGTTTAAATTTAGCTTTAGGATTGATTTGGATATATTCAACCTCCCAAATTTTTAGTACAGAACAGAGCAGGATGGAGTTACTTTCAGTTGTAAGGAACCTGCAACAGCCATCTCATCCAACTGCCTGACCAATTCAGGGCTGACCAACAGTTAAAGCTGTTGCTAAGGGCATTGTCCAAATGGATTCTTAAACACACACAGGCCTGGGGCATCGAACCCAAATCTGTTTAAAAAGACAACGGTGAATATTCGTTCAGAATAGAGTAGTGGAAGGGACATACAGTAATCATCTTGTCTACCTATCTATTTAACTTTTCTCTGTGGTGAATGTCACATAACATACAGAGCAATGACTTAGTCCATATTATCTTAGCTTTATGTGAGTTTTGTGTTGATGGTAAAATTCAGGTTTTGCTTTTGCTACAGTCACTTAGTATGATATTGTGGATTCTGCTTGTAGACAAAATTTGCCGTTGATTTTTTTTCCCAGTTTTTTGTTACCCTTTTATGTCCAGTCTGTCATTATTATACAAATTAGTATGACTGTTTTACTTTCACTAGTATGTAGAGTTTAACTTCTGTGGCAAAGCTTAATGAAAATAAGCTTAGAATATAATGACAGAGCAGAGAAACTCTTGCTTTGATAAAATACCTGCTTATATTTTACTGTCATCAGTGGTACAACTTTTCAACTACACATAATGACAGTTACTCCAGCTGTCTTACCTCTGACATTCCAAGTGTCCATGCCCTTTGCTGTTTGTATGCGCTAGGTCCAGTGTCAACATTTGCATTATTTTAGCAATGTTACCTTTTCTAATGTCCTCTTAAAATAAACTCTCAGGTCAAAGTATAAACTCAGATTACCTGTTCTTGACCTGTTAGCTCATTAGAGCTCCTAAATCTTATCTTTGTTTGTTTCTCTGCAAAACACCCTGGCAAATTTTCCAAACTAAACTGCTCATCCTTTTCCTTCTTCGTAAAGAAAATAGCCTCAGCTTTGGGCAGATGAAACATTTTTTGTTTATTCTCTGGTAAAAGCAAAACAATCAAGCAAAGTCAATCATAAGAAACAAATAACAAGGGGTTCCAGTTTTTGGAAGCTTTCTATCTTGACTGCAAACTGTGAAGGTATTGGGGGGGCTGGTTTTGTCCTGAAGAAATACATCTGGGAAACTCAGTCTTCAGCTGTCTACTGGTTACTGTCCCATCACAGGAAAACTTTTCACTTCTGGCTTTAACATATGAACTGCTTTGAGACAACTTTTCAGTTTCTAAATATGTAGATGAAAGTAGCATGTGCATTATTATTGTCCTCTAAGAAAGTGTGAATACAGTCAGTAGCTCAAAACTTTGAGGAATGATCTAGAACAGTTCTCTGTCATGTTCTGTGTTGTGTTCTCTGTCTAGGGGTCTCTGTAATACTCCCTGTAACCTTTTGCATAATCACAGTATCACTAAGTTTGGAAAAGACATCCAAGATCATTGAGTCCAACTGTTAACTCAGCACTGCCATGGTCACCACTAAAGCATGTCCCCCAAGTGTCACATCCACAGACCTTGTGAACCCTTCCAGGGATGCTGAGTCCACCACTTCCCTTGCACAGCCTGTTCTGATGGCTGACCACCTTTTCAATGAAGAAATGTTTCCTAATATCCGATCTAAACCTCCCCTGGCACAACTTGCAGCCATGTCCTCTCATACTGTCACTTTTTACTTGGGAGAAGAGGCTGACCCCCACCTGGCTCCAGCCTCCTTTCAGGGAGTTGTAGAGAGTGATAAGCTCCTCCCTGAGCCTCCTTTTCTCCAGGCTGAACACCCCCAGCTCCCTCAGCTGCTCCTCATCAGACTTGTGCTCCAGCCCCTTCCCCAGCTCTGTTGTCCTTCTCTGGACACATTCCATCACCTTAATGTCTTTCTTGTAGTGAAGGGCCCAAAACTGAGCAGAGGATTTGGGGTACAGCCTTGCCAGTGCCCAGCACAGGGGGATAATCCCTGCCCTGGTCCTGCTGACCGCATTAATTTGATACAAGCCATGTGCCACTGGCCTTCTTGCCCACCTTGGCACATGCTGGCTTCATGTTCAGCTGTTATTGACCCACACCCCCAGATCCTTCTCTGCCAGGCAGTTTTCCAGGCTCTGTCCCCAGCCTGGAGCACTGCATGGAACAGTTGTGACCCAAGGGCAGGACCTGGCACTTTGCCTTATTGAGCCTCACACAGTCCATTGATCCAGCCTGTCTGGATCCCTCTGCAGGGCCTTCCTGGTTCATGCCATGGCATGAGGGGCTTTTTTTCTGTTCTGCTCTTTTCTTAATGTTTCCTTTAGATTATAGTTGATTTTTCTGACTCCTGCTTACTGTTAAACTTACGTTTTCAGGGAAGTATTTAGAAATACAGGCAGATCTTTTTTGTACTCTAAGAGTCAATTTAGAACCCGTAATTTTATCAGCAATTATTTTTTCTTGAATCCTCTGTTGCCAATTTTCTTAGAGCTGGATGGAAGATTTTATTGAAGGTCTTTGAATCTTCTGGAAATATAATATCTACTTCATTTCAGACACAGTTCAAAATAGATGGCTAAAATTTACAAGGAGCTTTGGCTATAGGATCTTCTCCCTTGGTCTTTGACATTTCACCTAGTACATGCAGGCTGGGTTTTTTTTTCCTTTTATCCATGTCTTTTCCAACTTGAAATTACTTTTGTCTGTTTTTCTAATGCTTCTGAGATGTTTCTGTAGTTTGGTGGTTTGGGTGGTTTTTTTTTTTTTACCACTTTCTCATGTTTTTAATTTCTTGTAAAGCTTAGCACTTTGGAGCTCTGGTTAATAATCAGATGTTTTCACTTTGCACTGTGTCTGGCTGTAATGGAGTTAACTTTCTTAATCGCAGCTCGTATGATGCAGCGGTTTGTATTTTTGACCAAAATAATGTTTTGGCTATTGCTAAAATATGCTAAGCATGCAAATATTGAAAAGATATGAATATATATATATATATAGTTATTCCATGTGATATTCTTTATAGAGAAAAACATAATAAAGTTTTGAGCTGGAGCTCAAATATTCATAGAGGTTTCCAAGTAATGAAATGTTTTGCTGTCTTTTATATGTTGACAAGAAAAGTGTTGAAATCCCTAACATAATGGATGTTTAAATAAATCACTAGAAAACTCTATTGAAACTGCATATATGTTGGTCAGAGGAATAACTGCTAGATGCAATCGGCCTCTGCAGTTCTTAGCTTCTGTAATTAGTGACCTGCATTGATCTCTGAGATCACTGACTCATTGATAGTTCTACTCTTTCCAGAGTCACCAGGCCTTACTGGTTACTGACATCCTCTATGCATCTAATTTGATCCTTTGATGCATCATGATTGCCTTCGCCTTGTGGGCCCATTCACTAAAACAGCAAAAATAAGTGACTTTTTTTTTTCAAATCTGGCAGGTTGACCCTTCCTGAACTCCAGGGTGCCTGGAAAGCAGCTCCTCAGATGGACTGGAAAGAGAAAATATAACAAAAAGCATGAGGGGAGAGATCACTCACCAGTTACCATCACAGGCAAAACAGACACAACCTGGAGAAATTAGTTTATTACCAATCAAATCAGAGCAGGATAATGAGGAATAAACCCAAATCTGCATCAGAGAAGCCAAACTGTAGCCCCCCTGCCACCAAAACCTGGCCACACAAAGCAAATACAGTTTGGGATTAAAAAAATGTCCATTGTACTTCCAATTTCCCCATGTACATGCTTAGTAAATATATTTTTTCATAGAGGGCTTGTTTGCCTAAGCAAATTTCTGTTTTGTAAGCTAAACTGTGTGTACACCTATTTTTGTTCTTTTTGGTTAAACCAAGTTAAAAGTTCTGGCTAATGATTTGGATCTGGCTGGCAAAATACAAGAGAGGTCATTTAATGGCTGGGGAATGGCATTTGGGTGGAAGGCAGATTACCATCCCTTGTCTGGAGTGAACCATTCAATCCTACTGAAGTGGGAGCCTGCATAATTCTTAAAGATGTCACTTTTGGCCTTCGTTTAAAATAGTTTTGCCATCAGCTGGATTCTAATTTAAATTAATTCTTCCTGCAAGTAGGATTTCAGTCTCTGCAGGAGAAACAATTGCCTGTGTTAATTTTATATGGCCAGTTCACTTTCTTTTTTCCAAGCTGCTCTCGTCCTGCTATGAAATACCACTTTTTAGAGGTTAAAAAATAGTACTTTGAATGAAGAGTAGTTTAAAAACACGCCAGTTCAGGTGGTGTAGCTATGCCTGCGAAATGTCGTACATCCAATTACAAATGTTGAGAGCAGTCCCTTCAGTCAGTGACTCCAACAGAATCATGGGACAGATGAATGATCCACCTCAGTGGGACTCTGGAAGAACTGATAAATTCAGAGCTGGCAGCAGCTTTGCTGATCAACAGACGTGAGCATTTCTTAATTGTGTTAGAAGGCACAGCTCAGCGTTGTGTTTCTTGCACAGACAAACCGGCATTGGAAGCGCCTGACACTGGGGAGGGGAGGTCACTTTGTCTGTTGGATCCAGGTGCCAGCTGACAAAGTGCTGAGCTGAGGGAGGTGCAGAGTGAGACAGTTTGTCCAAACAAACCTGTTCAGGAGCAAGCCAAGGCCTTTCCTGCCTGGAGAAACTCAGCTTAGCTATTCAAGTGGCATATACTCCATTTTCTCATAAATAATCTTAAAATCATCCAAGGGTGATCCTTTATAACCCATGGTAGTTCTTATACAGCAGAACTGTCCTAGTTGTGATGGAAAAATCATTTATTTTGACACTCTAATCCATGATGCTAACACTGAAGGAATTTTTTCCAGGAAGGCAACTAAATACTGATGAGATGGTCCTATACTATAAAAAGGCTGTTTGAGCCCTGTGGTCGAAGTTCAAGCTCTTTTTCATTAAAACATGTTTTTGTCTCCCTTTTAATCCTTTCCTAAAGCACACCTTCCACCTCAGGTGTTTTTTTTGGTGTAGAGTGAGTTCAGGAGCAAAGCAGCTACCATTGAAAGTTAAGGTTTTTGTTGGTTTGGTGGTTTGATAGGTAGTGTTGGTTTGAAGGATTTTTAAGTCTCAGGTTAACAGACTAGGAAATAGTTCTGTTTGTAGCAAAAAGCATTGGCAATGTGTGCACCCCAGCTCCTTACCAACAAATTGTTTCTGGAAGATGCTTGTTCCTCTCAGACAGGGGTAGAATGGGGCTACTGCTGTCAACAGGCATCGGATTAGGGAATAATTTTTACTGTTTAAGTATCAGAACTAGATCATTGTAGAGATTTGTGTCTGTACACTAGATCAGTGTACAGGTTTGTGTGTCAGTATGCCTGAGAAAGCTAAACTTGTTCCTGCACTCCTTGTTTCGTTCTGGTTCTGTGTCTAGTAAAGAAATTGTGGTTTATACAGGTGGTAGTTACATGATCAGCCCTACCCTGCTGTTTAACTTCTGCTTCTGTCCTTCAGTTTTGTAAGGAACAGCTAGCACATTTCAAACCTTTGTTCATTATGGTCAGACCACAGAGACAGACTTTGTTTCAGTCTCAGCTGAGTATTTACAAAATATTACTGGAATTAAAACAGCCATTTCCATGTTGTGTATCTTTTTACTGCTTCTGCTGTTTGCATGTGGGAAACAAGTCTGAACACCCTACAGCTTTGCTCTTACTGGTGTTTTTATTTATATTTTGTTTCCCTATCTCAGTAGAGCAGCTCCAGCACACTTTGAATTTACTTGGAATTACTTACTGTGGAGATAGAATCAACTGATGTAGATTGAGAGAGGGGAAAAAAAAAAGAAAAATTCACTGGGTTTATTTATAATCTTCTTCCATTAGTTTCTTCTTCCCTCGTTTATTACCTCTAGAACATTTGCATAATGCCTTAATTTGCCGACTTTGTTTTCTCTTGTCTGCATTTTCTACCGCTTCATCTGATATAAGAAGTTTGACTGGTATAAACTTAAGAATTCTCTGTTTTTATCTATGCTGCTAATTACTTATATGTAAGGACCTTTGGGGTTGGTTTTACGTTTACTTTTTATTTTTTAGAATTTCAGTAAGGAATTCCTCATTTGCTTTAAGAAAGAAGTAGCTTCAAGGAGTAACTCAGCTGATTACTGGCTCTTTTATTTCAGAAGAGTGTTTTGTATACAGCTATTGTGTGGCTTTCTAGTTAACAGGTTCAAAACTTACCCAGTTGAAGAGGCTGAAGACATTCTGAATAGCAACAGGGAATAATTTGGAAGTGCAGCCTTCAAAATGAGGAGTTAGATGTTGAGAGTTAGTTTGAACCAAAGACCTGTTTTGAACCCTAATTCTTCTTGAACCAACACTAAAATGATAATTATGTTTCTGGCTGTTGATTTACAATAACAGGAGAGGAAAAAGGTCTAATCCAAAGAGACTGTCAAAAGACTTTCCATTAAATAAGATTGAAAATTAAGCCAGTACTAAAGGAAATAATCCTAAATTTGTCAGAACAATTAAATACGGAAAAGAGAAAAATAAATTGTTCATTAATTGCAAAATCATGAGAACTTTGACCAAGTTTTTAGAATTTTCGCAGAAATCCACAATAATGTGAATGAATTTAGAAACACATGTTTCTGTGAGTTCATTTTGAAAATTTTGATTTTTTTTTTCTCTCTTATTTTCTTTATGTTTAAGTATCATACCAGTTTTATTAAACAGAGGGGAAAAAAGTTCCCCTTTAGGGATCATGCAGCAGATCTTGTTTAGATAACATGTCTTTCTTTCTACAGTAGCATTAATTTCCCCCCCTTTTTTTTTGTGCAGTGTTAGTGACTGTGTTACCTGCATTGCTTTTGTACATAGTTACCCTCTTTTTGATGTTTGCTCTTTAGGTAATGATTCTGACGTTGACCTTGACAGGAAGGAAGATGAGCGAGAAAAAACTCCAAAGAGGCCCAGAGTTCAGAAAACAGAGAAAACAGCATCAACTAAGGAGACTGAGCAGGTTTCAGGAGCTAAAAATCCTATTATAAGTGTGGTTTTGACAGCCCATGAAACTATTCCAGGTAATCAAAATCACCAATTATATATATATTTTTTTTTATTGTACTGACACTGTATAAAATATTCATTGCTTTAAGACGAAATTGCTTAGGATATTTATTGTGTTAAAAATATTTAGCATTATTTGATTGTCTTGATACAGAGCCTCCCCATCTGGCAGCTACATAATTTTAGAACTTGTCACATTTCTTCATAGGTACAAGAAATGCTGGACCTGGCTGTAGTTAACATCAGCTACTGCATTAGCATCAGTTATGTTTAGTCTGTGAATAGTTTTAAAGAAGAAAATGATAAAGCACTGACCAGAGAACAGAAAAGTGTGTATATATTTGAAAATCAAGTTCTACATAATGATTACATGTTTCAAATATTTATTTAAAACTAGACTTGCATTTGACTGTTTTTATAAACCATTAGCTGGTTATAAACCATTAACTATTCTGACTGACTGTCAGTTAATAGTTTTGTGCATTATTTTCAGCTTTGTAGTTTTATTGTTCTCCTTTTTGTTATTGTTAACATTTCTGAGTATTTGTTTTGCTTGTTTCTATCAGAACAACTCTAAGGTCTTCATTTCGTTGTTGTGGGTTGGAAGCTAGCAGGATTTTCTGTGTTGTTAATATCTTTTGATATTGAGATCTGTGATATGCTGGTTCAGGGGCTCATGGAGATGTTGGAAAGTGGGTTCCTATAGGTGTTACTCTATGGATATATACAAACCTCTCTTCCTCAGGGCTTTTGGAAAGAGCCATAACTGAGGATTCCCCTCTCCTGGTGCTAAATTTTATGCATCTTGTAAGGGTTTTTATCTTAGGCCTTTACATTTCTAGCAAGAACTGGAAGAATTTCCAAGAAGGGAAGGAAAGACGTGGTGGATAGTGCAATCAAAGATCCATTTCCTTATAAAACTGGCCGAAAAAGGCAAATGAAATAATAGCAAATACAGATAATGAAGCAAATGTAGGAAGCATGTGATACAGGAGAGGAAATTGGTGCCTTAAGTACTACCTAGTAAAATTCTTCTTTGTGCAACCAAAATTTTGGGTTTTCTTTGCACATATGCTTTTTGAGGTACTCAAAAGAGTAAAACAACTTCAACTTTGGAGGTACTTGAGCATAGTACATCAAGCATTCAGAAGGCTTTAATGAACCAAAAAGATTTATGGTCAAGTGTGAACCTGCAGGAGTTCTTGAAGGTCCTCTCATCCATTTGACTGACAATTAATCTTATTACATTCAAGTTCCCAGCTAAATTATGTGTAATAAAAAAGTCAGTACTCTTCAAAAAGTTTTGAATTGTCACCCAACTTTTCAGAATTTGGAAATTCTAGAGATACAATATAAGTGGTTAACTCTGAAGATTCAAAAGAAAAATAATTTATTTAATGCAATTATGGTTTAATTTATTTTTCATTGCTTTTCCTTCTATTTTTTTCCCATTAATTTCCATGATCTAACTATATCTTAATGTCACTAGCAATTCTTAGACAGTTCCCCTTTCTCAGTAATACTTTAATGTCTGGAATTTTTAATGAAGATCTTTCACAGTCTTTCATAGTCATTTTTCTGGAGATTTATCATGTGCTGAAGAGATGAGTTACTGCTGTAGACGAATATAAATAGAGAAAACAATTCTCCCTTCTTTTCTGCTTTCTGTGTGCTAGACCATCTGTAAAGTTAAGTTGAAAATAAAGTTTAAAGGTGCTTAAGCACTATCTAAACTTAGTATTTCTCTGCAAGCATTAACAATCTGTACCCACCTGTTACCCAGTTTTAAAGCTGCATAGAAATATCACTTTTTGTGTCCCCTATGGTAAAATTCTGTTTGAAGATTTCAGATGACAATCAGAAAAATAGAGAAGGCTTTAAGAATTAGCTGTATTTTATTCCCAGCAATAAGGAACTACTTAGACTGTATTTTTCCTTTCTTAAATAAAAGATTCTTTAGAAGCATTGTATTAACACTTTGCTGTTATTTTGCTGTGCACTAATGAGGTTTGGGACAATGCTTTATATCATGTGTTTGGTAGATTATGACTAAAGTGATGTCTTCAAAATCCCTTTGAACAAACAGGATCAGTCAGTTTTTAACTTCCCAGAAAGGACATTTGGGCAACATTGATTTTCCCCAGTGTTCCTCTTCTGTAATGTTTCCTTGGGAGGTATATGAAAGGTAATAGATTTACAGCTTTAGAAGTCTGAAAGCTGGCATTAACCCACAGAGTAAATACAGTTTGAATAGAAGTTGTAGATTTTTTTTCTGTGCAGGTGCTGAAGTTCCTTGATAGGCTTGAGAGGTGAGCCTGGGAAAAGCTCTTGAAGTGCAAGGCCAAGTGCAAGGCCAAGTGCAGGGTCCTGCACCAGGATAAGGGGAAATAACTTCAAACTGAAAAAGGGTAGTTTTAGATTAGATTGTAGGAAGAATTTCTTCACTGTGAGGGTGATGAGGCATGGAAGAGTTTGCTTAGAGAATTTGTGGATGCCCCATCCCTGGACGTGTTCGAGGCCAGGTTGGATGGGGCTTTGAGCAGCCTGGTCTGCTGGAAGGTGTCTCTGCTCACAGCAGACAGGTTGGAATTAGACAACCTTTAAAGCCCATTCCAACCCAAACCATTCCATGGTTCTATAACTGGAGGGATGTGGAGACCTTCAAGAGAAGGAATGCTGAGTTCATGAGCACACCAAGGTATCAGATCAAACACAGGACAGTTTTTTGTAAGCATCACAATTAAGCAGGTGAACTGCAATATGCACTTCTGAAAATTGTTTTGAGTGGCAGACACTTTTTTCATAGTCTGGTTTTAAGAACAAGTGAGTAAATTCAGCCAAATATTCCATCTTCCGGGTCTTTTTAATGTATGTTATTTCCCATGTTTAAATTCTGTAAATTATCGAGGTTTTTAAAACCAATTTATAATTCGTGCTCAGTTAGTTTCATTCAGGAGAGATTTGAACATTTAAATTATTGTTTTATGTAAATTCTGAAATATTTTAAAGACTCAGCTTGTTACTAGGAGAGTTGTTTTAAGTGCCTGTGAAGATGGCCAGTGGTAGACGATCTTCATTTTTTCATCAACCGTTTTTGGTTTTGGTTTTGTTGGTTTTTTTTTTTTTTCAAGAAATACAAAAATAGCATGAAGTCTTGAATTTCTTGAGGGTAATTATTTTTTCTTTTCTAAAGGAGTTGGATTTTTTTCAACTACAAATTCTTTATACAGCAGTGTGAAGGTTTTTCTCTCCCTGATTTCCACTGTCCTTAAAAGTCCAGCTGAGTTCCCCTTTACTGTGTGAGAAGATTTTATCTGTAATCTATGAACACTTGGCTCCTTCTTCCATCGAAATTTTTGCGCAGTGGGGAAGAAGTGGAAGAATGTAATTTTGCTTACTATTTTGGCAGTGACTTAATTTAACTGGTGGCAGTCTTTTCTCTTAAACTGATAAAAGTCTTTTTTGTTTAAGATAATTTCTGTTCTGTAGCTCATGGAATGATGGTTGTGGGTTTATGACGCATCTGAATGGATTTAATGTCAAACAAAATGAGCCTCTCAGGGCAAGGAGGAGGATTGGTACTTTCCTTTTTCATAGTCTTTCAAGTCTTGGTCAGTAAGTACAGACTGCTGTCACAAGCAAGTGCTGTTCTCCAACCTGTTTCCTGCCCTTTGGATCGTTGTGCCAACTTGTTGATGCACTTTTGTAATAAAACATACTAGAAAACTCATAATATATTTGCAGAAGGAGAGATATGGTCTAGAGTTTAGGCAGATCCCCTCTCTAATCCTCTTCATCTTCATGATCTCCTGTGCTGGTACTTTTCAAGCATCACCAACATGTAGTTGAATGGAGGCTGGAGAAAAGATGCTGTCCTTTTGCTGACTGAAAGCAAATATCGAATTAGGCAAGGTTAGGAAAATTAAACCTTTCCCCTCTGAATGTGAGCAGGTGTTTATGTTATCATGGTTTTACAGATTGATTTAGCTCAGCCAACCTAATGTCCAGCTGTTGAAAGGGTTAGGAATCTTCATCCCCTCATACACAGGTCTGAGTTTTTCTTTTTTTTTTTGTCTGAATTAAAATGTGTTCAACCTCACGGTGACCTAACCTATTAAATGGTCTTTTTGCTTTTTTTGAGCTTTGTTTTGGGGGTTAGGGATAGGTTTACATGGAGACCTTTGGGGATTATGGGTGGGGTTGGTTTCTGGTGATTTGACTTTCAGAGCTGTCTTACCATGGATCATACACGTTTGGACCATATTCCTCAGGATACTGTAGAAGCTGGAAAAATACATTCCTTCAAAAAGAGATTGTAAGAAACAAATACTCACTTAATACCCATAGCACATTATTTTAACTATACAGACCAGAGTACCTACATTGTGAAGATTTTTTTTTTTTAAACTTCAGCTAAAGTCATTTTTTAAAACAAAAGTAGTTGGTCTAGTTGGATCAGTTGTCTCTAAAGTCAGCTTGCAGCATCTATACAGGAAAGAAATAAGACACTTATTGTGTAAAGTCTCATGGATTCTGACAGTTATTGAGCTGGTGTTTGCATCTAGATGATCATATTTAATATATATCAATTAATTTGTCTAAATCCCATCTTGAATGCATTTATATTTTCATTCTCTGTGACATTATGCAGTAATTGTTCCATAATTTAATTACACGTGGGATGAAAGGGCATATTTCTTTATTTTAAGTCTGCTGACTTCTTACTGAACTGTTCTTTTGTGGGTTGTGAGATAATGATCATTCACACCTTTTTTTCACTGTATTGCTAATTTTAGAGGTTTTTCTGATATTTCACTTTCAGTTCTGTCTTTTCCATGCTGAAGGTCGACAAGTCCTGTATCCCTTTCTCAAACAAAATACCTCTGATTTTGTCTTTGTTACTGTTTTCTGGTTCTTCTTTATCCTTTTTTGTGATCCGTACTTGAAGCTTCAGGAGGTTCGCAGAATTTAGTTGAATTAGTAGGAATTTGGTTGATGTTCTTTCCTGGTGTATCTCTGATCCATTCTTAATAATTCTTTTACCTTTTAGACTGTTGATAAGTATTGGAGAACTCTGTAGTGAAGGACAAGCTGCTTTGCCAAGGGACAGACTGTGAGAGATTGGAAGGCATCTCTGAGTTTGAGCCAGAGATGAGGCTCACTGGGTAATGCTTATCTGTAGAAGCTGCTGTTAGAATGTCATGAGGAACTCAAATCTTATTCTTCTGAAGGCAGATTTACTTAGATAATATTGACTGAAAAGAGGAAAGCAAAAGGCATAAATAAATTCTAGTGAACTAAAGTTGATTCTGCCTTTAAAATAGAGATGTGATAGTGCTGGAGGAAGGATTTTTCTGAAAGAAATGATCAGTACAGTTAACTTCCTTCCCCCCCCAAGTATTTATATGCTCTCACTTCTTGAAATGATTGTCTAGGCAAACGGTTAGGAAAACTTTATCTTCCCTACTGGCATATGATGATTTTAATGAAAAATAAGGCCTTGTGTCTGTTGGCCTTGTTCTTATGCATTTCCCTAGCCCGAATATTGAGGACATTCTTTTGGGATTTGGGACATGTGGGGACTAGGCTGGGTAGGCCCTAGAGGTTTTCTCACTTCCTGGTCATATGCTGTAGTCATTAGTTTGTGATCTAGTGGTGATTGCTGTGGCTGCTGGTCCATTGGTACCCTCAGTCAGCGTCCCAAGTGGATGGAGATATCTCATGTTTCTTAATGCTTCCCTATCTTCTAAAGGTGGGAAGTAGCAACCTCCCACTAGGGGACATGATTGCCTTTTGTGAGCAGGTACTTCATCAGCATGTCTGAAAATCTAGATCTCCCACTTTAGGCTTTTAAAGACATTTGTCTCTCTGTGAACTGCATAGATAATTTAGAGGCAATAACATGAGGATAACCTTGGAGCATTCTGCCCACTCAAAGTATGCAAAATACTGGTGAGTTAGTATTTATCTAGTGAGTATATATTTAGTTCACCCAATTTAGATGATTAAATTTTTATAGTGGTAGTATGAAGGTCTATTAAAACAGTTCAGCAGTCCTTTCAGGAAATGCTCAAACATCCTGAAATGCAGAAGGGCACAGAAGTGAGTTAGTGTGGAGCATTTAATGAGGATCTTTGTCTCACAGTCAGGAAATGGGAGGCCTAGAAGAGGCAACCATGCATATAAAGCAGTTTAAGACCTATTTTCTTTTAACTGAGTCATTCTAAATATAGAATTTGCTTCTATTTTAAGTATTGAAATATTGGAACACTTGTCTGGTGTGTAATGTCTATTCTATCACCTTTATACTGAACCCACTGAACCATGGCTCCTGTGCTGTAATGACAAGGTCCCATCTCACTGGCCCTACCACAGTGCAATTTGGGAGATGAAATCCTATGGACAACCTGACATTTGTGGGAGAGGGAGGAACAGGAAGAACAGAAGTTTTAATGTTCTGGTAACATTTAGGGTGAAAACTTGGAAGATCGGTTCTGATGAACCTGCAGAATCTTTAGTACAGAACTGAAAGCATTTTTAATAAAATGTAGTCCAAAAAGGCTGGTTTTAGATGCAACCAGTTTAGTGAGCAACAGAGCTATTACAGTTTACTTACCCTGTTTAGTTACAGTTGGCTGATGTCCAGTCTGATAGGAAAAGCTTCAATGGCTTTACACACTCCCAAATGGCCTCCTTTCAAAATATCTCAATTTCCCACTTTAAATCAGTCTGAAGGACCCACAGAATCTCCATCTGTAGACATCCTTGTTGTCTACAGCACTGCTTTCCTCCATGTAATGTCCCTAAGTCTTTCCTACCATTTGTTGGGTAACCCCCACTGTGGTTTCAGAGATTTTATGTTAATACTGCCTGTATTTTATAAATTATATCTTCAGGAATCTGGTCTTAGTGCATTCAGTAGATCTCCTTCTGCTCCCAGTGGAGACTGAGAAGTGCACTTGGAATGTAGAATCAGAATATCGTGAGTTGGAAGGGCTGCACAAAGATCAAGTCCAGCTCCCGGCCCAGCATAGGACAGCCCCAAGAGTCACACCATGTGCCTGAGAACATTGTCCAAATGCTTTTTGAGCTCTGTCAGGCTTGGAGCTGTGACCACTGCCCTGGGGAGCCTGTTCCAAACATATTCTTTTATTCTGAGGGATGGCAATATGCCCCAAAATAGAAGGAGTTTAAGGAAATTATGTACAGATTTTTAAGTATAGACTAAACTGTCTTTTAGGTGAAACTGGTTTTTTCCCCAGCCTTATTTGTAAGCTTGGCGTAATTTTTCAAAGGATGTTGTATGAAGCAGAAACAGAAAAATTTAAATTTTATTTAGAAGAGTTACAATCTTTTAAAGGTGGAAATACTTGGAGGTAGGATCTCTTAGTAGCAGGCATCAAGCACCATGAATAATGCTCCAAACCATCGGTCCTGGCATGTTACTTGAGCAGAACTATGGTGTAAGTACTGATCGCTTCTGGAACTGTGTCCATCATTCTATGCAAAGGAATATAACAACAGAAACTAAAATAGATGAGCTAATGATTACAGAGTTTATTGTTTAATTTACACTTGTATATTATAGACAATGCATGTTTTTAGTATGTGATTTTTAATGAGCATTTTTATCATTCTTCCTTTAGGAGCCAGAAAAATTGTTCCTCTTGAGGCTTCTCCTCATGAAAGTGAAGCCACAACTCCAGACACAACAGTCCAAGACCCATCACAACGAAAAGGATATCAAGAATATGCCATTCAGCAAACCCCATATGAGCAGGCAATGAAAACAAGCAGGTAATTTTGAAGCGCTTATATCTGTGTTCATGCAGAATATGAATGAAGTGCTTCCCCATTCATTTTCATGAAACTGGGGTATTTTTCTGAGCTCTTTAAATAAAGGAACAGCTAACAATAAACTGTAAGTTGTATAATTTAAAATGCCTTTGGAAAATACATTTTTTTAAAAACTAAGCATTTCTGTCCATTATGAATATCTAGGGAAATTCTGACACATTATGTTACCGAGGTTCACTACTGTAAATATACTGTTTGTTTGGGTTTTTTCAGGTTGGGTCCAACTCAACTGAAGATTTTTACATGTGAATACTGTAACAAGGTGTTCAAATTTAAACACTCCCTCCAAGCACATCTGAGGATTCATACAAATGAGAAACCTTACAAGTGTTCCTACTGCAGTTATGCCAGTGCAATCAAAGCCAACCTGAATGTTCACCTGCGGAAGCACACTGGGGAGAAGTTCAGCTGCGATTATTGTACCTTCACTTGTCTCAGCAAAGGCCATCTCAAAGTCCATATTGAAAGGGTTCATAAGAAAATTAAGCAGCACTGTCGTTTCTGCAAAAAGAAATACTCAGATGTTAAAAATTTGATCAAGCATATGAAGGAAACTCATGACCTTCAAGATAAAAAGGTGAAAGATGTTTTTGATGAGCTTCGCTTGATGACACGGGAGGGCAAAAGACAACTTCTGTATGACTGCCATATTTGTGAGCGCAAATTCAAAAATGAACTGGATCGGGACCGTCACATGCTCGTTCATGGTGATGAAAGACCCTTTGCTTGTGAGCTCTGTGGTCATGGAGCCACTAAATACCAAGCCCTTGAGCTTCACGTTCGGAAGCACCCTTTTGTATATGTGTGTTCTGTGTGCCTGAAGAAGTTTGTCAGCTCTGTGAGGCTCCGTGCTCACATCAAAGACGTGCATGCAGATCTGCAGGAGGATTCTGTTTTTAACAGCTCTATCAACCAAAGCTTCTGCCTGCTTGAGCCAGGAGGTGACATCCAGCCAGAAGCCCTTGGTGAGCAGCAGACACAAGCTGCGGGTGAATCGACTGTCACGAGTACTGATGCTGTTAACACTCCACAGCCATCTGCTTCTAAAGGTGAATTAGCAGCTGCAGATGTAAACCATAATGGTCAACAGAATGGTGATGTAAAAATTGATGCAGTCCTTTCCTTAGAATTTGAAAATCCTGTGGTGAAGAATGTAGCAGAGACGCTGTGTCAGACAACAGATATAGTAGTCCCAGGCATTCAGCCCTGTGTAGCATCAGACTGCTTCCTACTGAAAAATGGTACTGCTGGCCCTGAGGAGTTAAAAGGTTCTCCTCCAAATGAAGAGGCAGTTAATCAGTGCAGTTCTGTAAATGAGCAGGGTGAAGAAATTAATCTTTTACTGTCTGAAGACAAAAGTTTGAGTCAGAACAACACAGTGACTGAGAACCTTCCAGTCCCTGAAGAGAGGATCCAGTCTGCTCCTCCTAGTGAATCAGAAACGAGCAATCCACCCATTCAAAATTTGGCAGAACCCACTGACCCTTTGGCAGCAGCAGAAGCTGGTGCAGCCACCAGCCCACAGGCAGCCTCTTCTAACACAGCTACAGCCAACGGGGGGACTGGATCTGTCGCCTTCATGCAGATCTTGGACAGCTTGCAGAAGAGACAAATGAACACAGAGTTGCGTGAGAGGATAAGGAAGGTTTATGGAGACTTGGAATGTGAATACTGTGGTAAGAAGCAGTGGAGTTATTAGAGTTAGTAGTTTGAGATTTTTTAAGTGTTATGCAGTGAGCCATCTTTTTCCTGCTCCTCTGGTTTACAATGTTTGATATATTTGTGTATCTTTGCAGCGGCATTAATTTTGTAGTTCAGTATGGATTCTGGGGTCCAGTGAGATTTGCTTTTTGCTGTACAAATAGTGTGAAATGTGTCAAATCTCCTCAAAAAAACCCCCCTAGTGAAATATAGCAAAGCAGTGCTTTGCAAGGCTCAATTTTCTATTGATGTGAAATTTGATAGATTATTTCTGTACAAATGCCTCTCCCCAAGTCATAACTTTCACTGGGGCCAAGCAGAGCAGATTTAGGCATGTGATCAGCATTAGTTCAGCCCATGCTTTAATGCTTGAGCTTCATTATCAGCCTAGTATAAAATTCAGAGTTTTTTTCATATAGTGTAGGAGGATGCATGGTAATATACATTCTGTACAATAGGTACATATATACAGGCATAACTTTGTGTCTTGTTTTGAACCAAGTTCTTTGAGATGAAAATTTTAATTACATGGTATCAAATCGAGACTATCCTGATTGTAATTGTTCGGATTTTTTAATTTATGGAAGTGGGAATAACACACCATTCCCACTTATTGTAACTGAAAATGTTTGTGTTTACGTAACTGGAAAGGAAGCAATTTGGGATTTTTTTTGTAGTTTTCATTCTTGAAAAGGGAAAGGAATCAAAGTCTGAAAAAACAAGTTTTTGAAGCACTATAACAATGTACTTTAGATGAATTTCTCTGGGCTTTTTGGTGCCATTATGCCACAAAGGCTTTTAAGAAGGAGTAACATGAAAGAAAGTAACAAAAAATATTTTGACAGTCTCTTTATGTACAGTTGAATTCAGATTCTTTGCATAGGAGAGCAGATATAAAGGACTTTTTATTTAGGAAAATAAATACATTGATATGTATTAAAGTTGCCCTTGTTAGGCTGTTTCAGGACATATAATCTTTTTAGACAAAGGTTGGTTTTGTAAACATATTTTCAGTAGCGAAGGGTCTTTAGACAAGTTTTCATTAAAGACAAAAGGGATGGAATTCAAACAGGGTGTTTTTGCCCTGAAAGAAAATTGGTTATTTTTTTGAATTTTTTACTAACAATTGTTTAGGAATCACTTTCTTCATGTCTAATTTAATTTTCAGGCAAGTTGTTCTGGTACCAGGTGCACTATGACATGCACGTCCGTACACACACTCGAGAACATTTATATTACTGCTCCCAGTGCAATTATTCTTCCATCACCAAGAACTGCCTTAAGCGTCACGTCATTCAGAAACACAGTAATATTTTGCTGAAATGTCCCACAGAACATTGTGACTACTCCACTCCAGATAAATACAAGCTCCAAGCACACCTTAAAGTTCACACAGATCTGGTGAGTAACAAACCGAATGCCGTGTTTGCCTGAATTCAGTGTCTTCAGAGTGTTTGGAGTTGTGTGGTAATACTTGAAGACATAGCTAAGGGTTCTTGCCTGTGTGCTCTCTACACACTTCTGGGAATACCTGATTTACAGCAACTGGGTAATTGGACCTTCTCAGCTGTTTCCAGGAGAGTATGTCTGTATCCATTTCTTCTCTTTGGTTTTCCCAGTAGTGCCAGATCCTTTGGGGTTTGAGAGAGTAGAAAAACTTGGTACTGTTGTTACTTTCCTTCATTTTATGAGCCTGAATTCCCTTCCTTCATAAATAGATGACGTGGGTAAAATGAAAATATGTTCCTCTTAATTGCTAGAGACTGAAGATATTTAAGTTGTTGAAAAGGATTTTTTTTCTCCTAGTATCTCCAACTAGTTGCAGTTGAACATCTACCATTTTCTGTTGTGTTTACAAAGACAAAGAGATCACATTTTAAAGGTTCCTGTCTTATTCAGAAAGCCCTCCAGCTCAGACTGACTTGTGCTAAAACCAGGTCTTGGTAGACTATTGATCACTATTTTCAATAGTTAAAGTTACTTCAAAGGTATTTGGAAGAGGACAACACTTCACTTCCTACTTTTCTTAATCAGTTACTTTAGGAGAACTTCAAAAACCAAACAGAAGAGATGGCACAAAAAGGAACATCTTTCCTCCTTGTGTCCTCCCCTTCTGTAACTATCTTAAATAGAATCTGACTTAGTTATGAAATATGCAGAACATTCGCATAGTAGACATTCTATTTGGATGCATTTGAATTCATGATGTTTGTAATGCCTATCTGATAGCAAAAATCTGTGTAATTGGTGTCTAAGAACACTTAAGAAAAAAGAGTCTACAATTAGCTCTCCTATATCCTTCCATAAGTACCTGTTTTTCAAGTATGATGAATGTCCAACAGCTCCCACAAGAAGGATCATTTTCATAATACTAAATAGAACTGAGAAAATGCCATGTCATAATTATGTCATAATTAAAACCAGTGTGACAGCAGGATCTTTCAGAAGCATGCTTACTGATGGTTACTGTCAAATATATTTATTTAAATGGATTCAAAAATTCATATATTAGAATTTACTGAGTAGCTAAATTTGGCAGTTCTCATATTGGCCTTTATGACCACTGCTTGGTATGGTATATTTACTGCATGCATAGGTCACTGAGAAGGGCCACATCTTCAAATATATAATTATACACAGTTAAATGTGGAAATCTACTTTAATTTTAATTTGAAAAATCAGTTCTTAATAAATACTAAAATTAAAACTTCCCTGGAGACAGACAGTATTGAAATCTCAGTTCATTTCCTTGTATGCATGCATATCCTTCATCACCTCCTTGCTGGCTGCATTTCAGCTGGATCCCTGCATTATTTGGTGAAGAAGATAAATGATGGGTATTGAAAAGCAGCTTTCCCTTCATCCTTGTCACTCGCTGTATATCCACCCATCTTACTCTCTATGCAGCACCCAAGTCTTGCACTGAATGTGGGATTGGTTATTCCCTGACAGATAATGATGGGGTGTCTGCCTCTTGCCTTCTCTATTTGCTATACATTGTTGTTACAGGGAAGATTTTTACTTTTGAAGCCTGGGAATTGAGGGTTGGCTTGATTCAAAATCAAAACTTGGTATATATTCTCTGATTTTCAGTACTCATCTTTTGCTCCTAGAGCTTTTATAGTGGGTTTTGACATTTATTGGCATTTATTGAGCTCTTCAAAAGTTCAAACCATGACATGACCAATCACTTCAATGACATGGGAGCTAGGAAACGGCTGGGCAGTTTCAAATTGCTTTAGGACAATTTACATTATGAATGAGCTCATGGTAGCATTAAGGACAGGATGTGGAACTAAACAATGCTGATGTAGGTACCAGAGTTTGTTTACAAACCCCAGTGGCTTTTGCCATACTCAGTATGCTGAGCAGATAAACAATCACAGAGAGGTTTCTCTGAAAACATTTTAAGTCTTTGTATGTAATTGATACTGCAACATTAGCACCTCAATAAAACTGTAGTTCAGACCCAGAACCACCACTCGTTATTAGGTGCCTACGTCTGCTTTCATGCACATTTTGGGATGTAAATTATTCTTGTCTTTGGAAGGATGCTTAGAAGTTCCATTATGCTGTTGACCTTTCAGGTAATAGTGTAGCTGTCAGTAGGATGTGAGATGCTTGAGCTCTGATGGCTTATTTGCCCTTCCTGAGGAGAGTAAATTTTCACATGGTCACTGGTCTGGCTGTGTTACCTTTGCCTCTGGAGCAGTGCTGCTGTGCAGTCAAGAATGCAAGGTACTGCAAAGGGAAGCAATTAACAAAAACGTCTCTGACCTAATGAGCGGGGACTCCATTGGAAAACAGTTTTTGCTCTTAGTCCTCACTTCCATAATGAATATCAGCTTGGCATTTCTTTTTACTAGTGATTATGTCATGAAAAAATGCTTCAGTAGTGTATGCAGGTGCTTGTCATTTTGTGAGCTGAGAGTTCTGCTGCTTGCCAGACTTCAGAAAAGTTTGTCTAAGCATTTGCACATTTTTCTGTAGCCTCCCTCACACGTGTGCACAGCTGTCTCCTAGGTACATCCACATCCTTTTAGCTGAGTTGCATTTTAATAGGAAATCACTTTAATTCAGGAATCTTTTAGGAAAATTTTAATTTGAACATCATGACAACTGCAGTGAAGATTTCTGGAGGTCTTCACTCCTCAGAAGTGTAACTCGGGTCTAATTCTGATCCCATAGGTGTTAGGAATTAAATTTCTGTTGATCTGAGTAGATGTGGGAGTAGGCTTTGGCCCTCTATTCCTCTACAAAATTATGCAATCAGATATGTTAATTGAGTTGTGTGAACTTTTCCTGGAAATGCTCTGTGAGTGCCAATATTTAGTAGAGGGTTTTAATTTTTCTTTTTGTGACTGTATACTTGTACACCTCCACCTTGAATTATCTTGAAACACATGCCTCAGAGAAATAAAATTCTCTTCAGAGCATTATAAATGGGTAATGCAATATAGCTGATGCTTTCTTAGCACAATTTTAATTCATTTCTATAAAGAGAAATGCATTGTGATTATTATGTAAGTGATCTTATTTTATAACAAAACAGCATAAACAAGAAAATTTGTGATAGCTTTAGACTAATTTATTTTCACTAGGTTTAAGGATACTTACATACCTAATTAAATTCCTGTTTTATGGAATGTAAACAACACTTTCAGTCAAAAACCTACCTTTATTTAGGAATTACTTTAAGTTTCTTATATTTTCTCAAATTGGCTAATAGGGGTGTTGAGCAAATATCAGGAAGTGATTGACTTCGAAATTTAAATAGCTGATTGGAATATGCAGCTGGTCTCTAACGAAGGTAGATCCAGCTCTCTCCATGCTTTGCTTCTGTTCATGTCCTTCAGAAAAATCTTCAAAGGCATTTAAAAGGCAGGCACTCCAGTAAGGCATAGGATAAATAACTTTCGTTATTACCAGAGGAAAACTTGCATGCTGAGAATGTGATTAAGGTATTACTGCAACGTCAGGCTTCAAAGGGCTTCTGTCATCACCTATGGCCAGGGCCCCTGAGAGATGGAGCTGTGGTGCGGGAGACCTTCTCTAGGGCTCTCTGTTGTGGTCTGGGTGCTCTGAAATATCCATTTGCAACAGAGGATTTTTAAAAGCTGTTTTGAGAGTGATGGGATTACACTGAAGGACTCGCACAAGCTCTCAGGGCAGTGACAGAAGAACACTTCAACATTCCAAGCTAACAGCATGAGCTCTGTGGCACTGGCCTGGATACCCAGCAAGGAAAGGTTTGGTTTTCTGGAGCTTGACAGAGACACTTTGAAGGGACTCAATGCTTGTAGGCACACTCTGTTTGTTACACTACAAAAAATAACCCTTTTGAAGATGACTTCTGCAGAACTTGGTGTAGATAACTTTTTAACTGCTTGAAAAAAGCTCTTGGGGTTATTTCTATATTGAAAAATTTTGTAACCATTGTCTTGTGAAAAGATGTGTTCTCAGCCCCTATCCATTCATGTTGCTCTATACCTCTTGATGCATTTACTGATTATTTTGATTTTTCCTCTAAGGTTTATAGCCTTGCCTTCCTCAAGAATATTATCAGGAATGTAAAGTTGTAGTTAACAGCACTTCAGTTAAAGTGGTGTGTGTGTAGTGGAGTGCTGAATTTTTTTCTTATTTAACATTTGTCTCAGTGTTTTGGTCACACTGAGAAATACTTAATTCAGTGAGTATTAAAGACCAGCAACACCCAACTGTACATTAAAAGTATACTATTTTTTTTCCTTTATTTATTGTATATTTTGAAATCAGATACATAGCACATTTGAGGAACAGACATCTGTCAACAAATTTTAGCTCAAGAGCCCCTAAGTGATACTGTGCTGGTTTTTTTTATGTGTGCCAAATTATGAATGTGATAATGCAACTCCATCTTTGAAAAGGTGCAAACATTGCTATGGAGCTTTGTTATGATTAATCTACCAATCTTTATTGAGTAATGTGTTAAGGTAGAAATCCAAAATCATCAGTAGCAGATTTAGTAGTAGGTTATATCATTTGAGAGACCCTAATTCCACAAATTAACAGCTCTTTTTCAAGGTTTTGTCAGCTTTGTAGGCTCCTTGAATCTCTTCCAAAACTTGGCTAGTATTCTCTGTTGTTCTATTTTTTTTTTTTTACTTGAGATTCTTAGGGCTTAAAATGTTGACAGCCCCAACTCCATCATAGCAAGGCCCAGTCCTCAGGGTGGTAATCCTTTCGTAGCTGCCATCCCCAGTCCCTGGTGCAGGTTTTCTCGCGGGAGCAAATGCCTGTCAGCTCAGGCAGAATCCTCCTTGTGCCAGTGCCATATTAATGGCAGTGAGAGCTCCATATCCTACGGTCGTGGGAGTATTTATTTCTATTTCAGCCCAAGAGTTCTAGGGCTACTGCTGGTTTTAAGTTGTACATACTTCAACATAGGGATTTGTTTCTCAGAGGTACCCTGATACTGACTGCAGATGCTGCATCATATTCTAAAACCTGTCTGCCATGAAAACACCATCAATTTTTGCTTTCCTTTCAAGGGAGATGTCCATTTACAGCTGCACAACAGCAGCATCTGGACAATAATGACCCCCTTGTACAGTCCTCCTTGCTATTCAGAGGTGCTCTTTGGTCAAAGGTCAGAAACTGGTAGAGTCCAGGACCCTTAGCCTCCTGTTATCTCCAAATTTCTCATTCATAACACAGGGTTCTGTCTCTTTTTGATCAGTAGTCTTCCTTCCACATTCTTCAAGAAGTATTTCTGTCCTCCTGAAATAAGTACTGAAGTGTCTGTTCTGTGGCTTCAGCTCAGCTTTTCAGAGTTCTCTGTAGTTGGGTAGCTGCACCTCTCCAGCCAGGTAATGCATTACCTGTGCACCAGGACTGACTCGACTTCCTCCATCTGTGGTTTTGATAATTTACTCATAAATTAATCCACTCAGTGCAGAGGTGACTAGGAGCCACTCATTTGATTGAGCATCCAGTGTCAGCAGGTGCTTCTGGAAAGATCAACCTCTCCAATTTATATAATAAGTGGCAAGGTTTAACTTGAATTGGATAATGTACCAATTAATAGAGGAAAGTCCTACATTTTTATGTGGAGTCAGATGCATTTATAAAAAGCATGAAAACTGCAATTAGACTAAAATTTCATATAGGAAGAAATTTTATCAAAACTCTCCAGTTGAACTTGATTGATAGTGTTAAATCTGTTATAACATCAGAAACACTGAGAAAATTCCACAGTAGTCTGTAAGTCTTTAAATCAAAATGGTAGAATAAGACTTTTATCAGTAATTCGTAAAATGCTGAATATTTATAAAGTAGTTAGAAATGTAGGCACTGAATAAAGTAATGGTATCTGTCATTGTTAACTCTGCTGCTCAATTTCAGGCCATATTATAAATCCACATGGTGGTGGCTGTCTTCAGCAGGGTAAGATCTGATCCTTAGGTTTCAGAAGGGTCGACTTGTGGGGAAAAAAAAAAAAAGAGAAAAATCCTAAATATTACTGCTTACATCAAATACATTTTCTTCTATTATGTGACTTGATTTTTCGACTCCTGATTTTCTACACAGTCAGAAGATAATGCTTACATTTATTGTGCATATTCTCATCTGCTGTAACTTGGAGCCCTGTATTCATGAGGATTAATGATGTGCTTAGATTCTTTTAATATTTCTCCACTTATTTCACTATAAATGCCTTCATTTTTTCCTTAAAAACCAAACCTTGAATTATAACTTTGTTGAGAACCATGTATTACTGAATAATGACTATAGTGATTATACCAGTAGACTGATAATGCAATCTCTTTCTTTCTTTCTCATTTAAGGATAAAAAGAGTTATTCCTGTCCTGTGTGTGAGAAGTCATTTTCTGAAGATCGACTTATAAAATCTCACATCAAGACAAATCACCCTGGTAAAAAAAATCAAGGAAAATTTCTCAGTCTATTGCAGTGAATGGATAAGGGTTTAGAATGAGCAGTGTAATGTGATTATATTCCTAAGAAAGAGAAGAGTCTATTTTTAATTCAACGGGTTTAGAGTAAGAATTGTGTTGGTTTTGCAGGTGTTAGAATTTAGAGTGAAAAATGTTACTGTTTGAGCACGTGTGTTGTGGAGTGTCAGGTAATTGTGCTAAGAAATCTGTCTTCATCAGGCAAAGGGTGAATTCAAATTAAGCATTAGGAGGTTTGGGATCAGGCATGTAGACATCCTGTAGCAACCCAGGAGGTGTAAAATTCTCACTGGCCTTACATGACTTGACAGAAATGCATTTAGTGGTCATTATTTGTCTGTAGGTGACTGATGGGAATGCAGAGCTGGCCCTGTGTGTGCCCCGGTCCTGTGGGCTGGGCTGTACCCCCAGGACCAGCTGGAGTCTGCAGCAGGGCTCCTGCTAGAACCAGCTGGGCTGTGGTGTGGCCAGTAGTAATCTGGAGCTGGCAAGCTTGGCTGGATCCAGCAAACTGCTCCAAGTTCTGTTTATACCTTGCATTCTGGTGCCCTGATTTATCAGTGCAAGTACAAGATACCATGAATGTGGTGAGTCAGTGTGCTGTGCCTGAGTAAACAACCTCTTCTCAGATCTTGGGAATTCAATGCCAAAATGCTGGTGTGGGGGCTGATTTAAACCTGGCTGATGTGAATTCGGCAGAGCCACACTGGTGTGTCCCTAATTTCCTCCTCCTCAGGATCTGTGTTATGTTGGATAGAAAGCCCCACTGCTACTGTGGAGGAGGGAGAGGTGACATTTTCATTAACTCAGCTACAGTGCTCCTTACCACCTGACATAATTGGATACAAAGAAAGAAAACACTGGCCATGCTCAGACTGATTGTGAGGAAAAAAAAATCCTATTAAAATGACTTTTCTTGTCTTTCTTGTCATAGTACAGGATAATAGGTAAAGCAGTAGTTTATCTTCTTACTGCCACTAGATAGTGCTAGACCCGTGTTTTAAACAATTTCCTTTGCTTTAATTTCATACTTAACTCCCACTTCAGCTCTTTAGTTACTAAACCTCTTTATTTGCAGACCACTCCAGAGCAGTCTGGTTGGAGGGCTTGTCGTACGTCAGAGGACATGTCTGATGCAGGAAATTGAGATGAGAAAAGGCTTCTGAGCTATACTGTAGTCAGGAGGTATAACACCAGTAAGCATAGAAATTGAATCTCAAGAACTGTGCCCTTAAAGCCTTCGTGCTGCCTCAGCCAGGGAGCACAGGAGACCTCCCTGAGTAACAGGATCTGTGAACTGGCAGGACATTAAGTTCTGTGCCCTTACATGTTGCCATTAGCCTGAAGTGGTCCACTGACTGCTGAATTATCAGTGTATGCTGTGTCTGAGGTCCAGAAATATCAGTTAACTCTGGAACCCTGAAGTACGAAACTCATGGATTTAAATACTTCTGAACAACTTATTTGGTATCTGAATCCCTCTAAAAAAAGTATAGTGTAATTTTTTTTTTGATCCAAGTGGGTCTTTTAAGCTCTTATAATAGATGTAAGGTTTAAAAAGAAAATCTGCACTATCATTTTGTGGTTTTGTTTTTCATTCATGTATCACAGGCGAATAGAGCTTAAAGGCAGAATAGCAGATTTATTAGATACATCTCTGTGGTACTAAAAAAATAATACATCTAAGATATGCCTGTGCAATAGTTATGCAACAAGCCTGTCTTAATATATGGAGGAGAATTACTGTACAAATCTATTTTATTTCTGTGAATTTTCTCCTTGTATTCAGGAGGAAATCCTTTATTTGTACACCATACCTAATTACGAGCCAAATAAATGTGAGGAGTCTGATGGTGTAAGCTATTAAATACTGCAGTGGCACGAGTGCAATTATTTTCAAAAATGTAAATGAACATGAATAAAGATGAAAGGAAAAATGAGTACTGTTAAGAGGAATTGAATTTTAAAACAACATATCAAAAATTAATTCAAACAAACACGTTCATGTTTATCATTAAAATGTTATTTTTAGAACTCCCCCTCTCCTTCCTTTCTTAGTATTATTCAGCATTCCCCCACTTCCTTGTCTCTTCTGTTTCATCAAGTAGAAAGTATGAAATTATAAAGTACTCCTTCCTCTTCTATATTTGCAGAGGAGTTGAATTTTGGTCCCATGAAGATAGTGAGACAAAAATCTCTGTAGGCTTTGGCAGAGACGTATTTCAAACCAAAGAGATAAGAGAGCTTGGCTTTATTACCCAATGATTTTAGTATGCAGCAGTGAAGGAGGAGTCCTGGGTTCTGGTCCCAGCTCTCTAGAATTATCTACCTTTCATCCACTGTCTGATTTAATGTGATATTTCTTAATAGTTCTGAGACATGAGAGGCATCAGCTTCCATAGCTCCCCACTGAGCAGACATCCTAGCCTGCAGTCAGGATTGAAGGATCTAAGCCAGGAAAGGCAGATGAGGGTTCAGACTTACAGCTGTATTTTTCTTTTTTGGGTACTTTAGAACTTATCTCTGCTCAGTTCATGGGCTTTTATAGTTCCCTTTTGAGGTTGTTTTCCCTGTGCATATGAGTTCAGGCAGGATTTTTGTGATTCCATTCTGGGACCAATGATCAGGAGACAAAGTGATTTTGGTAAAAGTCTAAGTTTAGACAGGAACTTTCAAATTTATAAGATGTGGGGCATGAAACATCACCAGCTCTTATGTCTTAAGGTTTAGATTGCATGAATGTTTTACTTTCATTAAGTCAAGAGATAGCATTTCATTCATCTGATGTGCATTGAGCAATTTGATTTATTTTTAAAAGCATCTGGCAATGTTTTCATTATGCGTCTGGGCCACTTTAATTTAAACTTCATTATTTTGAACTTTTTCACTGTGACAACCAAAACATTATCTCTCATGAAGGAAATACACAGAATTGAGTGTGTCTAACTTGAATAAGAAAAGGCCAGGAGAGGAATCTTAATTGCTGTCTTCAGCAATCTAATTAAAAAGAAGGCAGAGGCAAATTTTTCTCTACAGCTCTTTCAGAGCTGTACAGTGAAGGGATGTGAGTTGAAACAAGGAGATTCTGATTAGAACTAGGAAAACAGTTTTGACTGTAAAGGTGGTCAAACACTGGAATGGGCCAAGAGAGGCTGTATAATCTGCATCCTTGGATATGTTCAGAACAGGACTGGAAATGACCTCAAGCAACTTGATCAAACTTCGAAAATGGAACTGTAAAGTTGACCCTGCTTGGAGTAGGTGACTTCAGAGGTCCTTTCCAGTCACATATATTCCACGAGTCTGGTTTTGACTTTAAAGTGCCTGATTATCAGCATTCTGACCATTGTAGATGTGGCTGAAATGAATTGTCAGATTCGTGACATCGAAATCTGGGGTGAAATCTTGAATAAAACTTCTGAAAATATTGAAGAAAAAAGTGCCAATTTAGCTTATTGGAAATATTTATAGTCAGAAAATGATCTTTTGTGCCAGTGGCACAATCAAATTTTTTTTTATATTAAAAAATATATTTTTTTTAAACAGGCAGTGAGGACAGTGAGTTCACAGATCAGGAGAGAAAGGACAGAGCATCCTAGAAGGCCTAAAGGAAAAAAAGGTCCTTGTGCTCTTTGCTCAAGTCAGTTTTGAGTGGGAGTAGGGGAAATAGAGCTTTTAAAAAACTGGACTGAATCAGGATCTAGCTCTTCAATATTATTTACAGAATAAATTCCCTCATGTCCTTCTGTTTCTTACTATCTTTTGCATTTCTCTCAGAGGTTTCAATGACTACTATTTCTGAGATTCTTGGCAGAAGAGTTCAACTGAAAGGACTTATTGGAAAACGAGCTGTGAAATGTCCCCACTGTGATTTTTATTTTATGAAGAATGGATCAGACCTTCAACGTCATATTTGGGCTCATGAAGGTAAAACTCTGGTTTTACACTTCTGGGCATATAACGAGTCTCATATTCCACTGGAGCTTTGCTGACATAAAAAAAACCAGATTCAAGTTTATTTCTATACCCAAATTACAAACTATAAGCTACATTGGAGATTAATTAATTAGTTTAATGGATTCTGGATCACATATGGAACTGCACACTCAGAATATGAAGAGACAATTTAAATGTTTTATAAAAATTAATAAAAATCTGATGCAATTTTTTTCCAAAACTCATTCATAAACATCTGTAAAGTATTCTATGGGAGTAAGGAGGAGTGAATGAATACTGAACATGCTCAGTATTTTAAAACAAGTAATTTTCTGTAGCATCTTATGAGTCACTGCTGCTCCTTTCACATTTGTCCAAAAATCCTTGGTCTGGAAATCTGTTAGTAAACCAACTGAAATCCAATTGCTTTGATGTATACATATAAATTCTGTGAGTATTTTAATTAAATCATGCAGAGCATGGCAGCTAGCTGCACAGACACAGACAGTGATCAAAATCCCCTAAGATAATGCTCATCATATTTATGACTTTTTAAGGGAGAAATTCCAGTAATGTGGCAACACCTGGGTTAAAAATGCCTAGAATTTAAATCTTTAGACAGTAAAATCTTGTGTCTGTCAAGTCTGTGTATTTTAATAAAAGGTTGAAGACTGCTTACATGGTCTTTGGTCATGTTAATAATCTCTGGGACAGACTGCCCATGCCTTTGGGTTCTTTAGCCATCCCTCTGCATAAAGGGGATAATGGGATTTGGTGTTCTCAAGCTGGTATCTTGTTTTCAAAGTGTTCCCATATAGGTAGTTCAGCATATTTGTTTAAATGCTCTAAGTTTTCCTGCCTGCGTAGCATAGCAGGGGTCCTCTCCAGTGGCCTTCATTAAGGAATTTAGGTAAGGCAGAATGCAGGTTAGAGCAATTCCTTGTGTATTCCATAGACAGAGTTCTTTTATTCTGACTGGAACTGGGAACCCATGTCATGTAACTAGCAGGAGAAAGAGGTGAATAGAAATTTATTCCCAAATGAAAGTGTGCAATCAAGTCTGCTTAAAGCAGACTGTAATTCCTCATGCTTGTAAATCTAGTTTTAAGGTCACGAGTATCAATCTAAAATGTGCAGACCCTCATGCAACTGTTGAACTACTCTGCCAGTTCAGATTTATTCAGCTTTTCTTTGAAGGATTTACTTTGTTCTTACAGACCTTTTGTTATGTGACACACTGGATATCTCTCA
The DNA here is from genome assembly GCF_000738735.6 of Corvus cornix cornix. NCBI lineage: Eukaryota > Metazoa > Chordata > Aves > Passeriformes > Corvidae > Corvus > Corvus cornix. The sequence continues at coordinate 147,459,715 of NC_046333.1, read as the reverse complement.
ACGTGCTTTGGACAGTTTGAGGGAAGTGAAGTTTTAAGTGCTTGTATCTTACTGAGAGCCCAGGCAATACCACTGCCTGACCCATTAGCAAATCTGACACTAGTTAACAATAAAACACAGCTTGCACATTTAACTTATGCTTTAACTACCTAATGAAGCAGTCCTCCTTACCACAGGTTGCTTCTCTGTTGTAAACAGTGTAGTAAACAGAGAATGATAGTTATTTGAAGCTATTCAGAGGGAGATATTTACACCAGCTAGGCATCACTGCAGGCAGTCTGGAGCTTACTTCTAAATGAAGGATAGGCATAGCAAGACCCAATTATCAGTACTGCCTGGCTAGACTCAGTACCTGGCTTCAGTAGAGCAATATTCAATTCTAAAAGACTCCTCCTTTCTCTTAACAGTTAAGTGATGCTTAACAAGCTTGGCATCATTTACACAGAAGCTATAGATGAAATTTTTTATTTGTAGAGATCCAAATTTTGAATGTTTCTCTTTGACCATGTTGCTCACATGATGTGAAATTTCTTTCAAGCAAATGTCCAGCCTCTCATGGAAAGGCACAGCCTGCTTGTTTCATGGTATAATTTTTCATGTTTAGGTGTCAAACCCTTCAAATGTTCCCTCTGTGAGTATGCCACTCGCAGCAAGAGCAACTTGAAAGCCCACATGAATCGTCACAGCACGGAGAAAACGCACCTTTGTGATATGTGTGGGAAGAAGTTCAAATCAAAGGGCACTTTGAAGAGCCATAAACTCCTTCATACTGCTGATGGTAAGTGCATGTTTATTAAATCTGTTTTAGGACAATAAATATTGGTTGTACAACAGGCCTCATTAACAAATGTTTTACAGTTGAACACTTAAGTGTGATTTACGGATTTTGTTTATTCTCAGGAGACACCATTTGGAAAACAGTTCAAAACTTCGAAAAACTGCAGTGGGTTCAGTTCGTAAACCGGGCAGAAACACCAATTAGAGTGTAGTGGTTTGGTCCAAAATGCTCAGTATTTACCTTCTGTGAGGTAAGAATTAGGAGAAAGCAAAGCAGGCACAAAACTTAAAAGAATATAAAGAACTTTATTAATGGACCTAAAAGAAAGAAAAAAAATCAGACTAAACCTTCAGAACACTTCTCCTCCCCCCACCTTTCTCCCTTCTCCCACTGACAATGTAAAGAGACAACCCTTGAGATGTTCAGTCAGTTTACCACTTCTATAATAACCTTTTTCAGTTCACTTAGGGAGAGGAGTCTCTCTTGCTCATGCTGTGGAGACATCTCCACAAGAAGTTCTCTTCATGGCTTCAATGTCACAACGAGACAGCCACCCGGGTTGGTTCTCTGCTCGCATCATGTGAGAGTCCCTTCCCCCGACTTGCAGCTTTCCCCACAACTGCTTTCGAGGGTCCAGTCTTGAGCTACTGGGCTACCATTTTAAGGTTGAGCTGTTCAGGAACAAAGGTTCTCTTCACCCATCTCTGGGAGCATCTTCATCTCTAGGAATAGAGGCCCTCCCCCTTCCCTGGGAGCAAAAGGATCCTCATGAAATAACAGCTACTGTCATTTGCTTATTTCAGCACAAGTACTTCTGCTCACAATTACAGTTTGAGCACTCATGAAATTACATGCTTTCATGAAATTACAACATGTACTCTGATATATCATAGTCCATCACCACCATAGCTTTACAACAGAATTTCAGCTTCTAAGCATCTCCTCTTTCTCCCCCCTCAGGGTTTCAGCTCTTCCTTCTTCACTGACTTTGGTGTCTTTATGGTGTTGACTCGGGAGAGAATTGATGTCTGCAGGCTTCATCTGTTCTGGGGGAAACTTACAGCACTAAAAGGGTTAATCTCAGCTGGGCCTTGCAGCTGGAATTCCCTTATCACTGTTGGTCACATGATCTTTGCAGGACAGCGGGGCATCGATCTCGATGAGCCCCGGCTGCACTAGGAGTCGCCTGGATGGAACAGGGCTGTGGGGGGGCCTGGATGGAACAGGGCTGTGGGGGGACCGTGGATGGAACAGGGCTGTGGGGGGCTGTGGATGGAACAGGGCTGTGGGGGGACCGTGGATGGAACAGGGCTGTGGGGGGCTATGGATGGAACAGGGGGGCTGTGGATGGAACAGGGCTGTGGGGGGCTATGGATGGAACAGGGCTGTGGGGGGCTATGGATGGAACAGGGGGCTGTGGATGGAACAGGGCTGTGGGGGGCTATGGATGGAACAGGTCTGTGGGGGGACCGTGGATGGAACAGGGCTGTGGGGGGCTATGGATGGAACAGGGGGGCTGTGGATGGAACAGGGCTGTGGGGGGCTATGGATGGAACAGGGGGGCTGTGGATGGAACAGGGCTGTGGGGGGCTATGGATGGAACAGGGGGGCTGTGGATGGAACAGGGCTGTGGGGGGCTATGGATGGAACAGGGCCGTGGATGGAACAGGGCTGTGGGGGGCCTGGATGGAACAGGGCCGCACGGCTCCAGGATGCTGTGTCCTGGGCCCGGCCCGGGCTGAGCAGGGCCTGGCCCCTCTGGGCCGCATGGGTCCCCCCCAGTTACCTGTCCCAAGGCCGGAAGCAAGAGACAGCTTTTCCAGGGTTTGTCCATTCTTAAATGTGGACCACAGAGGAGTGTCAAGCTAAAGAGTGGCTTTTAAAGTGGCTTAAAAAATTGCCAGCATTCAAACTAGCCAGTTGATAGGTTCTGTCAGGTCATAGAGGAAGCTGTAAGCACCTCTTTGCAAGAGAATCACTTCCGTAGCTATGCTAACCCATGACAAAAACTAATTTCTATGAAAGACAGACAGCTGTCTCTGAAATACTAGGTTTTTCTGAAATTTTGTGTTTTCTGAAATTTATATGCCTTCCTTGTTCTTACAGAAAATGGTTGATCTCAATACATCAAAAATAATTGGTAGTTTGAAATTGCCGATAGTTCTATATTTAAGTCTCTTACTGTTTTGTTCTATGAGAATATTGTTAGGATCCTGATGGCAAATCCAGCAGCCCAGCAGACACAAGGCCTTGTCCTGATGTCTAATCAGCCGGTGGCAAACCTGGGCACTGACTCTCTACAGTCTCACATGCAGCACCTTATTTGCCCTGCAATTTTAATATTTCTATGATGATAACTGTAAAAAGCAAGATGCACATCCAGAAAAGTACCCCATTTTATATCAAAAGTTAGAGCACAACAATACTTTATTATTCTGTGATTATCAAGTTGAAGTAAATTATTTAGCAGGATAAGTTGTACAGACCTTCACTATGACTTAGTATCTTGATCTTTGTTACTCATGCAACTCTGTGAAACCTCATTCCACTTTTTGTTGACCATTTCATTTCCATTCTTTTTTTTTTCCTTCAAATTACATCTTCACAGAAAGCAGACAATGCTCTGTTACATTTTTAGAATGTATATGAAGTTTCTGTGTCAGAGATATTAAGTAATGCTTATGTCTGTGTGTTCAAGTGAGAGAGAATCCCCTTTACATCAATATGCTACGTTACAGGAAGATTATAGTTACTGTTTTATTACCAAAGTTACTGCAGAAATACTGTGAGTTAGTAAATCACTTGTTACTCAAAAAGTACTTCCCAGTATTTTGAAATAACTTGGTCAGTAACAAGTAGGTGTGGCACATGCATCTAAACTTCATATGCAAGAATCAAGATTTTACTTACCAAATGCAGTCCTCAGCTGATTCCTGGCTGGGAGAAGGAGGCAGGTTGTTGTGTTTGAATGAAAAGGAAATTTCAAGCATGATCAGTCTATAAAGAAAAATTAAAAGGTCTCTTTCTATGTCCCTGTAAAGTAAATCACTACATGGGGTTTAATTTCAAAACCTTTCTGTTTTGTTTTCACCATCTGGCATGATCAAATATTCAGCAATGAAAGTTGAATTTTTTTCACCTGTTAGTTACATTTCTTGAACAAAATCTATGTGTGTGTAAGTCATTACTGCAATTCATCTGAGGCTGCTTTGAATTTTGGCACTGTTAAGAATAGTGCCATAGTTGAGCAGGATCTCGCCATCTCTGGGTTGGGTTTAAAAGTGTGAAATTAGCTTTAAATATTGAAATCCAAGTGAAGAGCTATGTTCTCTTACAAATAACTGCTAGGTCAGGCTGAAACCTTGACTCTAGAGGCATTGTTATTACCAGGAGCCTTCTTTATCTGGCTTCAAACTCATCATCTTCTGGAATAACTGTGGTGACTTCTAGTGGAAGGTGTCCTAGCCCATCACAGGGGGGTTGGAACAAGATGACTTTTAAAGTCCCTTCCAACCCAAACCATTCTATGACTCTGTGTTCCTTTTTGATGAACCTCCGTTTTTGACTGGTACAAATAAATCCAAGACTTAGGCTCTTTAGCCTTGCTTTTCACAATTCCAAAATTGTTACAGGAAATTCCTCATACATTTGAAGGGTGAGTTTTGCCATTGGCTCCAGTGGAAACAGGATCTCACTGTCTGTGGAGTCTTAAGTAATATTCCTCACTAAGTCCACCCCAACAAACTTCTCATGCATTTCAAACCGCTGTGAAAAAAGAAGAGAACGTTTGTCACCAGGAATGTGGTTTGTCAGGGGACTTTCAGCCTCTTGAGCGACAGCTTCTCTTTGCTCAAGGTCCCTTCCTGAAGTGACAGCACTGCAAAAGTTCCTACCAGCACACACCTAGTGTTCTTCAGTTATTTAATGAATAAGTGAATCAGGTGTTTCACTGTTCATGAGTCTTGTCTTACTGACTTATGAATCCAAGCAATTTTTGTTCAAATATCACAGCCCTGCAAGGTCAGTTTAAGCAGTGGAATATAAAGTAGTTTTGTGTCTGATTTATTCTTTTGCAGAAGACAGACTTCTCAAGAGCAACATGATAGAAAGCAATTCTGTAGCCCAGGGTCATTACTGTTTGTGAGTAGAAGCAAACCAAAAAGCCTAGTTTTCATTATTTTATTTAGATACCAGAAGCTGTATTTTATAGAAACTTTCACACTTAGTATAAAATGCTTGTAACTTTTTACATCAGGATCTGGAATCTAAAGAAACCCCATTTCTTTGTGATAATACAGAATATTCTCTATTCTACTTTACTTTTTGCTTCTTTTGCTTTTGGAGTAGTTTCTAGCATGTCCTTATTGCACGTCAGTCAAATACAATTTGCCAGCCATGCTTATTTAATTCAGGAATGAAGTCCTTCTGTATTTAATGCACCTTGTAATTTGGCTGGAGGTAGCAGCCCTGATAGAATCTTAGAGGCAAAATAAGGAGAAAGGGAGTATGAAACCCAGAGAATAAAAAGAAGGAAATTGTGTGCATTTAAATCATAAGGGAAAAAATAAATTAGTGAGAGAGACTGCTTTGAAGGGAAAATGTATTTGAATCATAGCAATTCAGTGCTATGGACAGAAATAAAAAAAACCATGTGAGCATGATCAAACATGGGTGTTTTAAGGATTTCCAAGTGTGCTTTACAAATAGCAAAGTAGCTGTGCCTACAGCTGTAAATAATGGATTTCCTCCTTTCATTTAGGGTGCACTATAACAATTCTTTTTCTTCTTTCCCAAGTGACTATCCCAGGAGAATCCAGAGTGTTTAATGCTTACAATTTAAAGATTGCACTCGGGCCTTTTTTCCTCCCATACTCTGCTCTTAGCTCTATTTAACCAAAGTTTTGCAGAGCAAGCGCCAGACTTCTCGTATTGTTCATTCTTAGCATTTTGGAATTTATGGGGAAATAGAATCAGTAGTTTTCTAAACTTAAATAGAAAAAGTTATTCCATTTCCTATTCCCATTTCAGGAAAGCAGTTTAAATGCACAGTGTGTGACTATACAGCTGCCCAGAAACCACAGCTCCTACGTCATATGGAACAACACGTCTCTTTCAAGGTAAGAAAACATATAAATCGTGCTTAAAGTTATTAGGAAATACAGAGAACTTCAGATAACAATATTAAAACTGGCACATTTTCCTGTTTGGTGACAATTAACAGTATATAAACATTTTAATACTTTAGAAATTTTGACTTTATATTCAGACTTTTGAGATAGGGTTATTTTGTTCATGACCAATTTGTAATTAGTAGTTTTACTTGACAAAAATATCTGTGTGTTGCAATATGAAACAAGCATTATTGGGTTTGATTGTCAGTCCTTGAGAGAGTAGATTTAATATGTACCTTAAAATGTCCTAAGGAGGCATGAAAGCAAATTCCCTATATCACTGTTCATTGCCCACCTTAATTTTCCCTGAAGATTGCCAGTCTGTTGTACTGTAGATGAGTTCATATATTTGAAGAAAATTGAAGAGAATTCATTTTAAAACAGCCCATTTATCTGAAACATGCATTGGAAAGAGTTTTGAAAATTGTTAATCCTTCCGTGAAGTATTGAAATTAGAGATACAGTTTATTTTAATAAATGGTAGTACGGTTTTATTTCTAAATTTCACATTGGTTCTCAGCATGATAGCTCTTAATGTATTGTCAGTTGTTATATTCAGTAAATAGGAATTATACTAGCTTCTTTTCCAGAAAAAAAAGTATTTTGTATTTATGAAAATGTTCATTTTAATGTGAGGCTTTATCTTGACAATAAGCATATTTCTTACTGAAAACATCATACTATTTTCATATGTAACATCTTTCATTATCTAACAGATCATTGTACTTCTATAAAGAGTACACTGCAGGCATTCTTAACAAGAGCCATAAAGCAGAAAGGCAAGCAGTCTTTTCAATGATGATTTAAGTTTTGGAAGACAAAACAAGTCATTGAAAGAGATGATACATTTTGAACAAATAATTTTTCTTTCTTAAGTATGTGGTTTTGCTCCGGACTTACATTTTTAAAGGATTTTTTGTAAATGAAAATACATAATTTTCCTTTTTTGATGGCTAAAGTGATGAATGTACTCACAGTGCAGTTCTTGAAATGTAGCTGGTTCTGACCTCGGCATCTGCTTGCACATAAGTGTGGCAGTTTAAGGCATTGTCAAGAGTGCTGACCACTGCATCAGATCAATCAGGAGTATTTGTGTAAAGGAGTTAAAAAAATGTTTGCCTCCTTCTAGGACAGTTGTTTTCCTGCTTATGAGGCTCAGAGAAATGTCACTACTTATGTGATCTAATTATAATCCATCATATTTCCCAGCTCCGTGAATTTGCAATCCTGCTGTCCAATAGCAGGTGACATGTGTGACTTGCACAAGAGAGTGCTACAAGAACACAGCAGTCTGTCTGGATTACTGTCTTTTAAAAATGACAGTTTCAGCAATAGACAGTACCCATCTCTGAAATATTGAGTAGCTGAATGTTACAGTACTGTCTGAAGTGTAAGGTTAAGGGAGTCTGAACATCACTTTTCTTCCTTATTTTTGCTGTTTGGAGCCTGAAGGAAGAGCGTGAGCAATGAGCTTAGGAGAGTGTTCTAATTAATGGACCCTGACATTTCTCTGCTTTAAATTCAGCTCCTAGATGAACATTTCTGTACCAACCATTTTCTGCTGAGCAGCTTTAGGTGGGGCTGCTGTGCATGAGACATTTTGCATCCCATTCTCAGGTATTTGACTTTTCCCTGAGGACTTTGGTCAATGTCTGCATGCTTTTCCAGGACCTAATGGTTGTGTCAAGCTTCCTATAACTGTGATAACTGTCAGAAAGTTATTCTCAAAGGTTAACTTTAGGCTCAAATGTTTGTTTTCCTCATTTTTTTTCCTTAGGAATTTGTCTCCCTGTCAGTTGAAGAGAGACGTGTTCTTAAAAAATTAATTAATTTAGTTGCCAAAACTAGCTCACCAAATGGTCATAGAATTGTAAATGCCAGGGAAAGGTGAAAGAAAAGGGAAAGGGGAAAGGAAAGAAAAAATTAAAAGAAAGGGAAACTTGTTAAATTAGATTGACTGTACAACCATGTCGTAGTTTCAGTTATTTTAGTTGTCTTGCTCCCCTCTTTCAGTCCAAAGCTCACAACAGCTGAGTAATTTCATAGTAGACAGTCTCCATATGGTCAGACCTGTTATCATCAATTATGAAAGCACACAATTTACTGAATTACAGAAACTGTGTAATAATCTTACAATATTGAGAATACTTGTTGTCTTGCACATAATAAAAAGTACCAAATTTAGACAATGTTTAGTTACACTTTCCATTTATGTTGAATTTCGGAGGGTCTCCTTGAAAGATGCCTAAGCCAGAAATGGACATGGTTTCTTGGGATCAAAACATTTCAGCTTAGACCTGTATCTCCTGTTAAAGGTGAGGAAATACAGTCCCAACATTTTCCTTTTCGCTCCCAGCCCTTCCGCTGTGCACACTGCCACTATTCCTGCAATATCTCTGGTTCCCTGAAGAGACATTACAACAGGAAACATCCTAATGAAGAATATGTCAATGCAGGGTCTGGGGAGCCTGCAGCTGAAGCCCTTATCCAACAAGGTACATCTCCACCATATAAGATTTGTTACATTTTTTTGCTGAAGCAAACTTGGTGTGAAGATAAACTTTTGTGCAATATGTGTTCCTCAGTTTATTGGGTGTTTCATGATAAATCGTTATTCCTTTTTAGTAATTTGGAAATGGCCACCTTTTACCCTTCATTCAGAGTCCTTTGTTCCTGGTTTTTAAGGGTGTGTGAACCAAAGTTTTGTTTGACCTTGCCTGTGCTGTTTGTTGTTGCATACATTTATCATTGACACTTGTCTCTTTCTGTAAGTAAAGGATCACTGTCTGTTGAAATGAATGATAAATTTCTACCATTCTGCTGATAAATTTCTGTGACAATTCTGCAAGGTTGAACTTGAGGTAAGGTTGAGCAAACAAAAGGAAAGAGACTGAAGAGTAAATAGCAGCAAATCATTCCCCCACTAGAAAAATCTGGGGTAAAAGGAGAGTACAGGTAAAACAGGTTAGGAATTGTTATGCTCACAATCTTGCTTATGGGCAAAGGAAGCATGTCTGTGTAAATAACCCAAGACTTTATTAGTAGTATAACAGAAATCTTAACATTCTAATTTAAAATTTATCTGACTCACATGAGTAGCTTTGCTGTTACACACTGGGTAGATGAACCAAAGCAAAACAACTGATAATGCAGTCAGGTATGTTTTTGGGTGTCAAGCTGCTTCAGTTCTAGTGCCTGGTGTGAGGAATATTGAGCAAGAAGAGGAGAAAGCCAGATTATGTATTAAAGTGTGTTGAAAATACTTTAATTCTTGGTAAAAGTAAGTTTTCTTCTTTGTTACTCATAATTTTAGAAAGTGTTTTCCCTATTTTTTAATAGAAACTATGAACAGTTTAATAATATCTTTTGAAATCTTCAGTTTCTGATTTCATTGAAGAGGAACAGAGACCAAAGTAATGCTGTTGTATTAGATAATGAATTAAATATAATTCTTCTAAGGTTACATTATTTCTAAATGGGATTTCCAAACCATTCATCTAACACATAACATTTATCTATTGAAGGCATTAATCCATGTTAAAATACTGAAATCATGACACAGAGAAAGATAACTCAATCTGAGACTCTCCTTTTAAACTTGCACTGTAAGGGGGAAAAGTGTAACTACAGTAAGTAATGGGTCTGTGTTGTTTTTATATAACATTTCATTGTTTCCTTTTTGTCAAAAAACCAAATAATTTTAAAAGTAAATATCTATAAATTTCAGGGTAGGAATATATAGTATAATTTAACAATTATTTTCACAGACAGTGTAAGTCCATGGGGAACCTGCAGTTGTTTTGAGGAAGTAGTATTTGCTTGGTCAGTATTCAGAGCCTCTATTTTGTGGTCACCCAGATGAAGGAAGAACTGTGCATTATAGGGAGCTTTGTTTAACTTCCCAAATATCTGAGCACTGCAAGGAATTATTTGTCTGTAGCCACTCTTAGGAATAGGTATTAGAGAATGAATTCTCTTAGTATAAATTAGGGATCATACTTGCAATGTCTTGAACAAATAAAATTAATCATGAGCTGATTAGGCTTTCCCTTTGGGAGCCAGATAAATGCACTTCTGAAAATAATTCTTTTCCACTGAAACAAACAACTGTAAAGTTGTTGAGATGCAAGAGTAGCCTTAAAATGGAGACATTAGGGTGAGATGCAAGAGAAGAGCCTTTAACTTTTTCTGTGGTGGATATCCTTTTTCCACCACATTGGAACATTGGACAGTGATTAACAGGATGAAATTTAACAAGTTCAAGTGTCAGATTCTCCTTAGGATGGAGTAATGCCTGGCACAGGTCTAAGTAGGGAGATCAGCCCTGCAGATGGGGATCCAGGAGTGCAGGTTGGCAGCAGCTCTCCAGGAGCCAGCAGTGAGCCCTGGCACGCCTGAGGGCAAACCCCATCCTGGGGTGCATTGAATGCAGCATAACCAGCCAGGAAAAATGAGGATTATCCTGCTGTGCTCAGTGTTGGAGCCCTGAGTGCAGGGCTGGGACCCACCAGGTGAGGATGTGAAGGTTCATGACTGTATCCAGAGGGAAAGAAAGCTGGTGACGGGGATGGAAGTCATGTCCTGTGAGGAGCAGCTGAGGGCTCTGGGCTTTGTCTGGTTTGGAGAAGAGGGGGCTGAGGGGTGACCTCATTGCTCTCTAACAGCTTCCTGAGGGGGGGAAGGGGAGAGAGAGGTGCTGAGCTCTTCTCCCTGGGATGCAGCGGTAGGAAACATTGGAATGGTTCAAAACTGTGCCTAGGCATTTGTAGGTACAAAAATGCTGTTAGTGAGGATCTTCTTGTTATTTTTCTAAGTCCATGAGAGACTTGTCTCTCTCACAGAAGAGGTAGCAGGGAATGTAAACAACCAAGCCACCTGCAACCTTGGAAAGTCTTGTTTATGGTATAGTAGAAAATATTTTGATAATGGATGTTTTAGGATTTTGGCCAATCACCCCCAAGGGGTGGCTGGTCCTTTGTCCAATTAGACTATGAAGAAAAAAGTCTATAAAAGAGTTTGTAAAATAATTAAATAAATCAATCTTGCTGCACAATTCCTGCCTGCTGGATCTTCTCCTCCTCCTCCTCCCTATAGCTGCGGGACACGGTGATACACCGTAGGAACCAGGCCTGCGGTAATAGGCATTAAGGAAGCATTTCTCTACAGAGAAGTTGACCTAACACTGGAACAGCCTTCCCAGAGAGGTGATCAGTGTTCCAAGGCTGTCAGTGTTTGAGGGGCATTTGGGCAATGCCCTTAACAACAGCTTTAACTTTTGGTCCTCCATCATTTGGTCAGGCAGTTGGACTAGATGGTCCTTGTAGATCCCCTCCAACTGAAAGAGCCTGTTCTGTTCTTTGCATCTCTGACTTCACATCCTTCTTTCTCTTCCCCTCCTTACACAGCATTTATATTTCCTGTGCTGACATTAGTGCTGTGTCTGTTTTCCACATTCATCTGTGGAATTCACACTTTTTCACATTCATCTGTGAAAAAGTCAGGCATTTTAGAGCAGTAATGGGGCATCAAATCCATGTAGGAGCTATGAAGTCAGTGTCTCTTCTCAGGGCTCTGTAATGAAGAAAGCTGTATTAATAGGTGCAATTTTCCCACATGCAGCTTCCTTTGCCAACTCAAATTCCTGCTCTGTGATGCATCAGATGGATCTTGCACCTGGGTTCCAAATAAGACCAGAGATTCTTTATCATGCTATAGAAACACTGAATTTTTCTCGGTGTTTTGGTATCTCACTGAGGGAAGAATTGTTCCTTGTGGGAGACATTTGCATTTTGAGGTGATAAACATGAATCCTACTGAAGTTTATAAAAGTTTTCCTGATTTGCAAATCAGGTCTTCTGTATTTGGTTCACACAACACAAGCAGATTACTGTGGACACATTATGCAGTATGACAAGTCATATTTGTCATATATGACACCTAAGTGTCATACAAGGTAATAGAAATTCTTCACTGTGAGGCACTGAAACAAGTTGCCCGTAGAAATTGTGGATGCTCCATGCCTGGAAGTGTTCAAGCCCACTTGAGGCTCAGGGGCCCTGAGCAACCTGTTCTAGTGGAAGGTGTCCCTGCCAGTTGGCAAGGGGTTTGGAACAGGATAATCTTTAAGGTTCCTTCCAACCCAAACCTTTTGATGATTCTCTGTGTTTCTGAGCTGCTTGGGCCAGAAGTTGCACCTTGCTGTCTGACTAGCTTCTCTTTAGTTTCAATTTACTATATTCATAGATCTGAAAAGCAATTTTGGAAATTTATTCATGTATTCATATAAAGGAAGAAGACCTTTCAGACCTGATATTAAGCAAACCCTTTGAAATGAAAGGACTATAGATGAAAAGGAAAAGGAGAGAATATCAGCAGGCAAAAAAGGCTTGGAAAGAAATTGAGAGGGGAAAGTAACAAAGATTAATATCAGTAAAAGCTGTCTATATCTATTTTTATTGTATTCTGCTTGTTCTAAGTTACCCACTGAGCCCAGAGTGAATGCCTCACACTTGCTCATCTCCTCTACTCAATTGGTTTTTGAGGCATTTGCAGGCACTGCAGATAATCTTAATTGGAAATATTTATATGAATGTAGACTGCTGGACTGTACTCAAGATTCCTAGAATGAGCTTATAAATAAATGAATGATTCATGGAAGAGGGAATGTGTTCATTTGAGCAACTGCATTGCCAAGGATAGACAGCAGTATTTAATTTCTGGGCTTGTGGTAGAAATTGGAATCACCCAGGACCAGAGAAATGCTTGGGATTTTGCAGGGTTTGTGCATGTTTCTTTGTTTAAGTAGAAGTCTATGATCTGGCATTTATTTTAGTGTTATAAAGTAATAAAGGAAAATAAATACCATAAGAATTTGATGTATTCTGCAAAGGCAACAAGAGTACTTATGCACTACCCACTGGTTTTTCTGCAAGGCCCTGCCTGTGTGCTCACTTGATGGCTTATTTTTTTAGTTCCACTTGCTTTGTGCTGGGCAAGTCACATAAAGTTTTCCTCAATTTTTTCTTTTCTCCTCACCAATCCTCCTTCCCATCCATAAATATTTTGTTTATGTATCGGAGAGACAGATTTTCATTTGTGTTTGTGCAGCTACTTGTGCACACATGAGGATCCAGTTGTGGCCTCAGTGTTCTGTTATACAGCTGTCATCATGTGCTTTCTTTGGACAGAAAATAAGAGTTATCTTATGGAGATTTTAGGCCAATAAATAAACTGGAGAGCACATGTCAATGGAAGAAAGTTATGGAGCTATATAAGATCTGCCTGCAGTATTTTGTTACAAACATCAGTTTTGTTATTGAAAGTAGTAAAGGCATGTAATTCATTGGCTTTCTCTGTATGTTACCCATTATTTTAAAGAATCATCTAGAAATTAATTTTTCTGAGCTTTCATATCAAGTCACTGATATGGAGTTCTATATTACCAGTTTAATTCTGTGCTTCTATTACTTGTTACTTAATTAAAGTCATAATGACAAAAGTTACGGATTTAATTTACCTGGTGTGTTGTTATAATAGTTTCAATAGCAAAGTAATGCAGAAAAGTGTTCACTGTTTCACAGCAATGGGTTTTTCCTCATGCTGCAGATTGGTGTGAAATTAATGTGTAATTTCATTTTCTGTAACTGATAATGTCATTGTTCTAATCTGAACTTTTTGAGTTTCCCTTAATAGTGAAGCTATTTCAGATTTGTTTAGAGATGAAATATTGAGCATCTACTCTAACAGTGAAGTTTGGTAAAGACTGAGAGAGCAAAGAGGGAGGTTTGTGTAGTAACAAGTGTTGGTGAATCCCCTAGAGACTGGGTGTAGTTATATTCTGTATTATCAAAATAAAATGTTTACTTTTTTTCACCTGGTAGGATACCATATGGTAGGTTTCCATTAATGAAAAATGGTCTGTTTTTTCTAATCACCTTGTTCATAAAGGACTGTGCACCCAGGTCTTGGCTAATAACCAGCTTCTGTGAGTCTGTTTGAAGCATTTGAACATCAGAGTAAGCATCATCTTTGGCCACAATGATGTGGAGTCAGCCACATGGTAGCACAGTTCCTGCAGTGGCATAAGGCACTTCCCGAGCCATTAGGTTTGTTAGAGTGGGTTCTGGTCACCTAATGCAATCATTTATCACAGGCAGGTTATTCTTGTTCTCTTTAGTCAATAGAGAGGAAAAAGGAGAAATACTTATTTGCATAATTACAAGCAGCTGAGATCTAACATCTGACCAAATGATTTTCATAAGAAAAGAAGTAAAAGCTGTTTAATCTGGTGTAGAAAATTGGATTCTCATGATTTCATGCTCAGTTTTTTTACCTGTAATGCTGCACACTCACACAGTAAACATTGTGCTAGCTTCATGTTATGTGTCATTTTGTAGACAGAAAACTTTATTTACAGTTTGCATGTTAACATAAAACTCAAGAGCAAAGATATCTGGGTGAAGAGGATATTACTTTAACTCTTCCTAGTTTACTTTGCTAATGTACAAATAAAAAGAACAAAGTTGGAAAAAACTGGAACAGCTGTCTTAGAGAAGATACATTTAAAAAAAATTATTAAAGCGTGCCATTGATGTATATGTTAAATATTAACATTCTTCATGTTGGACAAATGGCTACAGGAAAACAATTTACAGTTACATGGCTTGATTGAGATGGGGTCAAATTAAACGGGTTGTTACTGCCTTGAAAAAGAATTATATGAAAATAGTCCAAGGAATTTATTTGTGTTTCCTTATAGGTGGCATTAAATGTCCTGTTTGCAGCTTTGTGTATGGTACAAAATGGGAGTTCAACAGACATCTTAAAAACAAGCATGGAATGAAGTTAGTGGAGAATGATGGGGAGACCAAATGGGAGGTAAAGCAAAATATCAGTGGCTTTGACCCTAAGTTTTTTTAAAATTCTGGGGAGAAAAGTAAGGATAAAAATAAGAAGCATACAAAAATGTGGTTCTGACTTTATATAAGATCAGAAGGTCATGGGATCTTATCTTCATTTGAATGCATACCTTGCTATGTCTGTTAAATTTTAATATATGATAGGGTTAACAACCTTGTAAGTGTTTATTTTTGCATTTTAGGCTTCCAGTCCTCTATTTGCAGGAAGGGTGAAAACTTTAGCAAAAACCATGAAATTGAAAAACTCACTGCATTTTGTAATATACTGAATAGTGTGTGGTGTTAACTGTAAGATGAGCAAAGCTGCAGAGAAAAGCATATGTCTTGGTCTGGAGAAGGCTAGAATCTAGAAAATGGAATTTTTTAATTGATCAGCTGAAAAAATGTTAATGTTGTGCAGAGTAAGTCTTCTATGATATGTTCTGTGTTTTCAGCTTCAATCCTGCAGATGCAGAATCGATGGGAAAACTACAGATTTAGACACTTCTATTAAAAAATTATGATTGGCCAGCTGAGTGTTCCATTGCCCGAGCAGGCTGATTTTGAAGTCCAATGAGAGGAAAAAGCCAGGAGCCAACTGCAGTTGGCTGACCTCCACAGTTTCAGACCTCTTCTGCTAAATTTCAGTCCGCCCCCATCACAAATCTAATGCCTGATTTGGAAGAGCTGACCTGCAGGTCTTGTCTAATAGTTATTGAGTATCCACACACAGAAGGATAAGTCCTTGGAAAACACTGGAGTAGGTTCTATTTGGACAGCTGTTCAAAGAAGCTGGGACAAGCATTTTAAAATGTAGCCCTTCAAAGCCTTGTATCCATATTCCAAGTGATCATCTGTACACTTTCCCAGTAGATGCCCAAAGCTGAAAAAGTAAGAGGATATCCTGGATGCAAGAATGTCTCTGTTGCTGAACTGGCTATAAAGAAAGAGTCACATCAGAGCAGGAATACATATTGACAGCTTGTCTTGAAAAAAACATAGCTTATGGAAAGGATAACTTTTCTGAAACAAAATGCCATTTTTTTCAAGCTTCTGAGGTGTTTAGCAGATCAGCATTATAAATTCATTTTGCTCAAAAGTTCTTTTCTCAACTCTGATGTAGTAGAAGTCTGTTGTTAGTTCTAAAATAACTGTGCGACAAAAATAAATTCAGCTTATTATTATTATTCAGACAATAACTTAACATCCTTAAAACAACTTTTGAAGTAGAATCTAGAAGAACACCGTGGGATGATGATCCCACCTCCCATGTAATACTCTTGAATTCTGTTTCACATTGTATAGCTCTTGTTACAGTATTTGTTGTCCAAACCCATTCCTTATTGTTGTTTAAATCACTGAAATGAGATTATTCATGCCTTGGCTGGGTTTTGTTTCCAAGTTAACTGCTGAAATTGCTGAAGAAGCATCCACTCAATATCTCCATATCACAGAGGCTGGAGAAGATGTTCAAGGCACTCAAGCTGCTGTAGCTGCCTTACAGAACCTTAGATACACTTCTGAGAGCAGTAAGTTACCTTTTTCTAGGTTGGAACAGAAATACACCTTTTTTTCCAAAATACCTTATTCTTTTGAGTGTACTGGGCAGTATATGATCTCCTGTGATCTCCTATTAAAAATTATGAAATTAGTCGTCCAGAACTTATTTCTGGGGGGGTTATATTTTCTCCAAGTATAAATGAGAAATTATAATTCATTATGAATTTCTATATCCTGAAGTCATTAATAATTATCACTGCCTGTTTTGCACTGTATTATTAGCTGTGTGGAATTTCCTGCCTATATTATTAAATATAGTGTGAAATTAGCTATCTTGGCAGAGTAGATGATGTGTATCCAATGGCAATCCACTCACTGGCTGTTATTTTTCTCCCTCTCTGGCTTTAGTCAGCAGGACTGCAGGAATGACATGGTGGAATAGCTCATTTACCATGTTCCCAAGACAGCACTAACAATCTCAATTCTGATGGTACATGAAACTAAGTGAGCTATTCTGTATCAGGTTGAGGAGGAAAAGAGTAGCATTAGATAATGTCTGCTAAGTGGGAAATAACAAAAACTGGAAGAAAAGAAAAAATGCCCAGATTTCTGAGAGTCTTAAAACAGAGACTAGAGTAGATATTACTATGAGTGTTTTGTAATGCATATAAATAAATGCCCTGGTTATCAGAAGACAACATTTTACAATTGTTTACCATTGTGGTCTTTATAGTTCACAATACAGATACATGTCAAAAACTCCCACTTTTTACAGATTTTCCAAGCATGTTGCAATTTAATTACATTGCTACCAATTTCTGTATATTTTAATGAGTGGAAATTCTGAGTAAGTGAAAACTTCTTGAGAACTTCCCTTTAACTTTTGTATATCTAAATTAAAATAAACATTGTCATGGAATGTACTGTAGATAGTAGTTTTTATTTTCAGCTTGAGACAATAGTTTTCTGAGTAATCTTGCTTTTAGAGCATCCAACTTCAGATACTCTTCCAGCATATTCCCTCTTAGTATGAAAAAGGTAATATCTTGTCTAAAGGCAGTTTTATAGTATAAAAAAAAACCAAAAAAGAGCAAGCAAACATTTTTCAGTACTCAGATACACTTTTTTCTTATGTAAATAACAAAATATAAATACTTGCTATTTGAAATTAAATTATCTGACCTAGACTACTATCACAGTATCAACCTCCGTTTGAAAGAATTTAAGTTAAGAAATTAGATTTATTCTTATTGCTGTCTCTTTTCTATCTCTCACAGTGATTAAAGTAAACATAAGGCAGCTTTACATGACCCTAACAGTTTCTTTCTCTGTCTGACATCTCCCTCATGCTGACAATAGGCATGTGGGAATAGTGGGCCATTGGTAGGAATTTGTATTCCTGCATAAAAGACATTTTTCTGCATTCAGGTATTCCACACTTTGTGAGAAATCAGAGTACAACTATAAAAGGGTTGTTTTTGTTTTTTTTGTAAACCTCCCTTTACTCTGGCAGGGCTACACACATCAGAGAATTTTTTAAAAAGGACAGACGTTCTGATCCAGTGTTTATAAAATGATAAGTATGAGCTTTCCCAAGCAATTAACTTTTCCCTTCAGCATGTTAGTAATAAAACTACTTCTTTTAGGTTGAGGGGTATTGCAAAGGACCAGTCAGATGGTAAACACAGGTTTCTAAAGTACCAAATGGGTGTTCTGGTTATAGGTATACAGGTGGGTTGTGTGTAAGATGAATGTCTGGTAAATACACATTTGGATTTGTAAAGCCTTGCAGCTTCCTACTTTGCAGTTACTGCTATGAGTTGTGGCTGTTTCTTTTTTCAATGTATTCTTTTAGATCTCTTTCAAATAGGCATAGAAATGATCGGTGTGGCTTCACTTGCTGATTCATGCATTCCCTGGGCAAATTTGTTCTGTGAATACTTTCCTGACACAGATCTGTTATTAAAGTGTCACATTGTTGAGCCTTTTGCATTGTACCAACAGTGCTGTGAGTCAGGGCTGTGCTACTTAGATTCACATAGCCTCAGAACTGCTCTGCTGTGATGATCTTATGGCTGTTGTCTTTCTGATAAGGTGAAAGACTGGATCCAACAGCTGTAAACATCTTGCAGCAGATCATTGAGCTGGGTTCGGAATCCCACGATACCACTGCAGTGGCTTCTGTCGTTACCATGGCACCTGGCACAGTGACAGTGGTGAAGCAGGTAAGAGCTCTTTTCTTCTCTAAACCAGCTATATTTAATTTTCATATATGTATTGTGAAATGGGGTTACTTTGCAAGGGACAAATTTTAAATGATCATTCAAGACACATATAGAATTTTTCCTTAACTAATTTTTCACTGGGTGTTGTGTGTATGTGTGTTCACGTGCCCACATGTGTACATGTTTATACTTGTATACACATATATCTTTATACATCTAAAAATGCATATATTTTTGTATGTACATAAAATATGAATGAATAAATACACGTATTTACATGAAAATACAGCTTTTTCTAGCAGGTGTTTTCAGGCTCTGTAAAATAGCGTACTTGTATTTTTTGCAGACACTTAGTGCCATTTTCATCTAAAAGATTCAGGTGGTCCTTGGTGCAGTAAAGGAAAGGAAATAATTTTCAATTTGAAGTGCCTGTTGGCTTCAAACATCAAGACTTTTGCTCTGTATTTCCTTCTCACAGGTGTCTGCTAACTTTGTTGCTGCCATTTCTCATTGTCCTTGCAGTGTTCTCCAAACTCTGCTTGTTTCTTCTGTTTCATCACAGCTCTTTGCTTATCCCTTTCCCTACTGATTCACTGGGGTGTCTGCACTCAATGTGGTTGACAGGTGAGGCAAGGAAAGTACATTAGAAGTTTTAACTTTTGAAAGAGTTTAAGTAACTCCTTTTATTTAAATGAACCAAAACTGATTATTCTGAGTGCTAAAACTAACTTATGAGTTCAGCATTTTTTGTAGTGTTTTGAACATTGAGTTCATGAGAGCTCCATAGAAGTGTGAAGTTCATGGTCTGTGAAGTACTTGGATCATTCCTAAGCTTGCTACCCAAATGTCACAAAGACAAGGCAGAATTTGAAGACAGAGCATTTTCAGATGTTCCTTTGCAATACTTAACAGGCATTTTGACTAGAAACTATGTAAGAGTTCAGGGTTTTTTGGTAGAATAACATACCAAATTTGAAAATTAAATTGAGTCATAAAAGAGAAGAGACATTGTGGTCCAATTATGTGCAAGTTTCAAAGCAACTTTTATAGTATAGCCACTACCAACGTGCATGCTGTGCTATAGAGATGACTTCTTTGGGGGTCGAATGCAGTATTAGCAATTGGTGTTTGTCAATATTACTGAAATTAGTTCTTCCCTAAAGAAAATTCATCTTTTGAGGCTGTTGTACTAAAGGTATAGGAGAAAATGGCTGCTGGAATAGAGCTGCCAAGAGAATGTTTTGGTATCTGAATGTTAAATTTTAAATATACAGGAGTTAACTCTGATTAATGTCTGAGTCATCATAAAATCCATTCACTCCCTTGTTGGACCCTCTGAATTTACTGGTAGCTTTTTCTAAGTAAATATTTATATTCCAAATTAGTTTTCTTTTTCACTTTTAAATCCATATTTATAGCCTTTTGAGTTTGCAGACTTCTAAGCCTTAGTTATTTCTTTTTGCTTGTATACATCAGTGACTCTCACTGGTCTGATACCGAACTCTTACAAGCCCCACTCCTATATCAAATGAAATACTGAATTCTCAGAGCACAGAATCTCTTTGCTGCTTTTCTTTTTATGCCCCCTTTTCCCCTCCCTTTAGAGTCTTTTATTATATATGAGCTTTTACCTTTCTAAAATTTTTCATTTTTCTCTTTTTTTTTTATTCTTTTAATTTTCTTTAGTAATCAGTTTTATCATAGTCCAGTCTGTTATACAGCTGTAGTTACTTTCCAGCTCTTGTCTTCTCACCAGAAAATTGCTCCAGAGTTACAGGCACTCCCATTTTTAATCTGAGGAAAGAAGTCTTTAAATGTTATTAATTTGACTTTAATCATCCACTATTAGAAACTGTTGGTTTTTTTCTTCAATACTGAGTTGGTGGTGGTGGGATATCCCTCATTTGTACCTATGACTTGGTCGAGTTTTAATTATCGCAAGTTCCTAATTGTTAACCTTGAAGTGACCTTTAGCCATGTTTATATTTCATTCCACACTTTCTTCTGTGACCTTCAGCTTCTCTTGTGGATTGTGAGACAAAGAATTCATTCAGGGTGTCAGCAATATGTCGACATCATCTGTCACTGAATTTCCACTCCTTTTCTTTAATGGCCTCACTGAGTCCTTGCTTAGCAGCTTGGGTCCTATTTTTTGCCCTTAACAATATTTATTGTAGTGTCCTGATTTTTATGCTGTTTGTTTTTTTTCTTTTTCTCTAAGGACATGCATTATCCATTTTTTATATCAGTTCTTGCTTTCATATCTCATTTTTAGCTAACCCTTGCAAGCTGCCTTCATATTTCTCTATTTGCACTGAGAAATTTCTTCTAAATTCTAGATTACTAGTATGTTTTAAAAAGGGGCTTTTTTTTTTGGCTGTAAGTTTTACACTATAGTGTTCCTATTTTTGTCTTCTCTTTCCTCCGTGGAAATTTCTTTCTCCCACAGCTGTCCTCATCCTTACTTTTCACTCATAAAAGTGCCATTTACACTTAATCCTTAAAATCATGTATGAATCCAGCTGTATCTATCAGTAATGCTGCCGTCCTCATGCCTTAGCGCTTCCTACCCTGGGTGCTCACATACCTTCAGTGTGCTGTGCTTGTAGAGCTTCAGGTTAATGCAAGAATTTTTACCTCCAGTAACAAGACTCTGTCTTTATCCATAAGTCCTCTTCAGCATCTTGGAAGATACTTGGTGTATTAAATAGGCATAACTGATAAAATTCTAAAATTTTCTATTAAGTCATAGGACATAAAGGATACCATGTTTGAGGGGTTCTTTTATTAAATTATTGTTCTGCTTGTAGTCTTACTGCAAGTATCCTGAATTATAAGTACACGTTA
The DNA here is from genome assembly GCF_000738735.6 of Corvus cornix cornix. Classification (NCBI taxonomy): domain Eukaryota; kingdom Metazoa; phylum Chordata; class Aves; order Passeriformes; family Corvidae; genus Corvus; species Corvus cornix. The sequence continues at coordinate 147,438,297 of NC_046333.1, read as the reverse complement.
TAATAGAGGTGAAATGAGGATCAGATTGTCTCTTCACAGTTCACAGCTCCTGAATTGCATGTTGAGAACAAAATATCAGTTCTGACTTAGGAAACCTCATATTTCTTGTTTATACGAATGATTATATAAAGAAAAGGCTTTGACAACATAGCAGTAACCAATTCCAGCCAGAATTGGGATTCAATTTACGATTTTAAACCCCAAAAATGCAAAATTAACCCTGCTTAGCTTGTATTTTGCTTGGTAAATAGGAATCATTGTTGGCTCAGTTAGTGTCACATATATGGGACCTTTCCAAGGTTGTGTCTAGAGCCTGAAATGATTTTATCTTAATCTTTCCTGTGAGTCACTATACTAATCTGTTATCAAAGTTAAATTTTTTCTAATTTGGGATAAATCCAGTTGTGTGAGCTCTGAAAATATGCAGCTGCTAAGGAATGTAATATACACCAAATTCCTGAGGAAAAAACAGTTAATAATGTGAAGTTTTACCAATATGATCTGAGACTGGCAAAAATCCCCTTTAAAGCTTTGATCACAACATGGCAGGAGAAGTCCATCTTTGTTCAGTTCTAGGGATCCAGTCTGGATTTCTTTGTAAAAGAGCTCATGAAGATATTTCTTCATAGCATGACATTTGAGTTGTTCTGCTCTGCTTAAACACCAAAAAAGTAACAAAGTGGGGAAAAGGAGAGAGCAAAGAGTGCTAAGTTTGAAGAACAACTAGGAAAGAGGCTAATAAATGCTTAGAAAAGCCATGAAATACTCTTCATAGTAGATGGTAAATACAGGCAAGAGACTGGGGAGAAAGGAGTTTTGTGGGAACAGCACTCAGGAAGGTGGTAAAACAAGACACTTTCCTTTCTGCACATTCAACTCTCTGTGTCCTGTTACAGATGTACTTTTGCCCTTGTGCCATAGGGTGGAGATTGATTCATTTGTTTTTTTGTTTATTTTGCTAGAAGAGGCTGTTCAATACATTATTTATAAGGGTGTATGTGTACTATTTTCCTGGCTCACCTGCCAAACATAAGGCAGGATTGGAGGATGAGCAGTCAGACCAGTGTCACAGACACCCTCACTTTAGAGTCTCTGCAGGCCTGTGTTCAGAGACTTGTTTCTCACACCAAATCTATGTGTTAACTAGAGCAGAGATAGTGTTTATCTAGAAACTGCCTTAATATATAGTTGTTTCTTTGAGGTAGAATGTACACCAAATAAGGATATTAATTGTTCCATAAAAAGTTTGTTTCAAGTTAAACTGAGTTTCTTGTGAGGAAACATTACCCTCAGAAATGAGCCCCCTGATATCTTATTTTTTGCAGAGGAGACTCTTGGAGTGTGTAGTGTTGTAAATTATTCTCCAGGGAAACAATATTCAAAGTGCATATTCTTGGTTTCACAATATATGAAGAACATCCTTGAAAGCTTAGTTCCTGAATCCCTCACTGCACTGACAAGAATATCAGAAGTGTTTCCCCTTCTTGGTATGTTTACCTTTAAGTTGTTGCTCTTCCATTTCCAGTGTTTGTTAGCAGGAATGTGTAATGGTAGCAAGATACTTTCTTGTTTAATTCATTTATTCTTCATAAAAGCAGTTTATTATTTGTATCAGATCTCTTTGATGTATGGTTCTTTGTCCAAATATGAGTTTTTCTTTTTGCATCAAATTACTGAACCAGAGCAGTAGAATTTTGGATTCCAAACCAAAGGTTTACATTGGTATGCACTACAGTAACCAGTTGAATTTGGTTGCATGTTATCTGTTTTTCAGTTTGGGGTTTTTTTTTCATTTAGATAGTGATTAGCAAATTTGCTGGTAATTGGCTATTTTTAAGCCTGTGATACTGTATTGGGTTTTTGTGCTCTAGAGCCATCCCTTTGAGCTCACTCTGAAGATGGCTGAGAAGTTTGTGTTAATCACTAGTCATTATTATTAATCACTGAGGTGATTATATCAGCCTTTCTGCACCACTATTCATCAGTAGTCCACTTTATTTTTCAACCCTGTGGGATGTCTCCTCAAGCCAGAGAGCCGATGTCCTCCTCAGGAACATTATTGGGCCTTGCCTGCAGGTGAATACCTAAATGGTGCCAATTTGTTCTGAATGATGACTCCTGTATGGTTTCCCATTTCAACCTTTTAGCTACAGTGGTTGTCCAAGCCATCATTATTTTATGCTATAGTTAACTTTGATAATCTTTTTTCTGACATTCACAGTTTGTGTTTTGTCTCTTGGAGTTTTTTTCTGAAAGAATACAAGATTGCTTTCTCTCCTCTTTCTTACCCTGTTTACTTGGTGTTCCTTTTTTTGCCACATCAAAAAAAATCTGGTTTTCCTTTCCTAGGTTTTTTTTTAGTCCTTTCCAACTTAGAGTCCCATTTCTCATTAACTGTAAAGATTTTGGCTCCTACCTTTGCTCAGTCCACGAAGATTTAAATGCTCATTACTTTTTTCAAACAAGTTTCTTAATGTCTTCTTCCATATTGTGCTTAGTTATGTGGATTTTTAATGAGGAGCAATTTCTACCTCACTGTCTTCTCTCAATTACTTGTCAAAAATATGATGACAGTAATTATCTGTGGATAGACTGTTGTATATTGGTACTAATGCCTGTCACACAGAGCTACCACTGTCTCATTTGTGTTTTACTCTCTCACCACCCTTTTTCTGTATCTGCTTACTGTCTCTTGTTTTATACTGAAATGATACTGAAATTATAAGGCCTTTGGGGCATGAACTACTCGTTTCATGTGGCATAGCTGATACAATCCAGGTCCTGATCCAAAGCACTTCATTAATATTAACAATAAAGAGCAGCAGTTGGCTGCTGAATTCTCTCTCTTTTCCTTCCATTCAGAAAGATGAGACAGGACGGATGTTTTTACTATTTCTGTAGGCTGAAGTGAAGGGTTAAATCTATCCCTGAAAAGCATAGTAACCTATTTTTAACCTAGACATAATGTGTTCTGGAGAATAAGTAAATCAACTGTTACAATAACTAAACAGATCTTTATCAGAAGATAACCAGAAAACACTGGATTTCCATGTGTTTCACCCTTTATTTTAGTTCCTTTTATCCTTTTATTCTGTGATCTCTTCAGGCTCCAGTAAAATCCTACCATGGTAAGTCACTTTCTTCAAAGTGACAGCAATAGGAAGGCAGAGCAAAGATTATACATCAGCTCAAAGCAGATCACAGAAAAGAATTTTATTGCGAAGCACATCTTCAAAAGTAAATACCTAACATTAGCATGGCTGTCACATCAGAGGCTACTCAACATTGTACTTCAGCAACACACCTTGTATTTCAGTCTGGCTTGAATTGGTCCTGACGTGATGATGGGTGCTGGTGTTAATCTAGAAAATTTGCCAGTATATGAAATTATAAATATGTTGATTGTCAATTCTGTACTTGTTTTAGAACGTGGAGCAATTTGATGCTTCCTGTCACAGTAACAGCAATGGAAAGTTTTAAATGGGGCTGAGGCCCTCTTTCCTCAGCCTTTGAGGAGTTCTCATCTCTGTAACGTACAGATAAAATCTCATGTCAAGATCGCTGTCCTGTTAGAGCTCCTACAACAGTGGCAGTGTTGCTATTCTGCCTCAAAAGGAAGTGGGGTGATCCAGCATTTTGCCAGATGAGTGCCATGTCCAATCACAGTCCTTCTGTTAGGATGTATTCAACCAGCCAATTGCTAAAACTTTTTAAAAATCTTCATCACCAATATGAAGATTTGTCTCCTTTTTGTTTTTATTTTATGCAAAACAAGTCTTTCATACTCAAGCCTCTTACTATTGCCACAAACCATTGTGCACCAGATTGTTTTGTAGCTCATTATGGAGATTCAGATGATCAAATTAGTGTTTTCTGTGTGTCTTTTTCACACAATATAACTGTATGTAAACCAAAACTGATAAAGAGTTGAAATTATTCAAATGATACTGAACAAAACTTGTAGGCACCAATGTAAGCTGACACATCACATATCCAGGTGCTCTCTGTGATCTAAAATGCTTTCATTTTAATCCTTTCGGCAGGTATTTTGTGTATTTTCTTACTGATATTTTATGATATAAATAGGAGCATCTGCAGCCTAGTGTAAGGTTTTGAAAATCTGAAAGATCTCTCTGATTAACTCTTCTGCTTCATGGTAAACTGAAAAGCAGCATTCAGTCTGAAATCAAGGGAGAGATTCCACTGAGGATTTGGGGACAGGCCCAGCAAAACTGTTTTAAACACAATGGACCTGCAGCTCCTGCTGACTTCAAATAAAATTGGAGATATTTCAGTATTTCACAGGTTGAGATCTAGAGTAAGGAAAAGGCTTTAGCATCTTACTGCAAATACTTTTTTTTCACTCCTTTTCAGGAAAGGGAAGAATTATATTTTCCTTAATGGCTTGAATTCATTTATTTCAAATTTAAAGACTTTCTTGTTTTGAGAGGAATAGATTCCTCTAAGAGACCCATTTGTAACAAATGCTTCCGTGTATTTGGATGGTTCTCGGATATGTAAATTAAGAACATTTGGAATTCAGAGATGTTGAGCTTCTTAGGAAAACATGGTGGTAAAAGTCCCATTGGCTTTTGCACAAGACAGATTTAGTTAATAAAGAATATTTATGCACGTACTGACTTGATGTAATGTGCCAGCTGTGTGTGGCTTCAGCTCCTTGCTGTCATTCTTTAATGAAGGATAAGCAGACAGATGCTTTTCAGCTGACTCTCAAACAGAAAAGAGGTCTTGGGTGCTACTCTTCAAAAGATTTCAGAAGCCAATAAAGAGAATTGAGTGTAGTGACATCGTTCATTCAGATGACAGCTGTCCCACTGTTTCTTCAATTTGAGGGATATAAATTAACATTTTGAGATTATTCCCTGTGGAACAATCTAATAGGAACCAAGGAGAAGCATGTAAACATTGAACTGATTTGAAATGTAAATATCCCAGATAATGTGTTGATTTGTCTAAACTAAAAGGATTACAGATAGCTGTCCAAAAAAGATTTTGGAAGCTAGAAACACCAGAAATAAAGGCATTAGTTTTTTCTACCCTGCATGACAAGGGTAATAAACCCACACTGATAAAGTCAGGTAGGGAGGTTAAACTAACTTTCTTTATTGGCCATTTTAATTTCAAAAGCATATAAAAACCAAGTAAGTATTAGATTGCTGCTATTGAATTGAATGAGATTCTGCTTTCATTCCATTTTTGTGGCAACTGTGCTCTATTTATTTTCCTCTGTTCATTATTTATGTACATTCACAAAACTATATTTAAAATTATTTATGGGTTTTGATTTAGAGTGATAACAGTGAGATCCATCTCATACTGTGTTGTGCATTCTTGCAGCTCTTAGCAAACATAGTGTAATTTTTCTGGCCTGAGGCATGTTGTCATAGGGTTATGTGTAGTGCACTAAAACAAGAGGGATTAGTGTATATTGCGTAATTATAGGGCCACATTTTAGACACCCCTATTTCTGTATTTGTTTGAGCATCTCTAGCATCAAGGGCTGTAATTGTGAGCTGATTCATAACAAGCTGTGAGATTCTAATTATCTAACATTCTTAACTGCAGCTTCCTATCTGAACTCACTGGTGATTAGACTTTTCCTGGCCTGGAGCAATATTCATTGGTGGATCTTGTGTATGTCCTTAACTTCCACACAGGTGCTGACAGTGGAGCTGGTACCCTCAGGAAAGAGGAGAGGACAATTATGAAAAGGGAGTTCAGTGTATGAATTCACTAAAGCTCTGTTGCTCTCAGTAGGATTTAGGGTTTCTTTATTAATTAAAAAATAAAAAAAGGGTGCATTAGGAGCAGCAAGAGAAGCAAGTTAACAGTGCTGTGGTTATTTTTCATTATTTAGCTCCCTGCTTTTCAAAGAGAGGCTCAAGCTTTCATTAGTGAGGGGTATGTTGGTGAAAGGGGCTTATAAAAAGAGAGTGACTTGTGACATGATCAGATAGGGAAAGGATGAGGGGGATTGTTTATTAACTCAAAGAGGAGAGACTTAGATTAGATGTTAGGAAGAAATTCCTTTCTCAGAGGGTAGTGAGACGTGGGAACAGCTTGCCCAGAGGAGTTGTGGATGCCCCAACCCTGGGGGAGTGTTTGAGGCCAGGCTGGATGGGTCTGGTGGAAGATGTCCCTGCCCATGGCAGAGGGGTTGGAACTAGATCATCTCCAAGTTCCCTGTCAATCTCCAAACCATTCTGTGAGTCTATGACTCTTTGATTTTATGATACTTGTATCTTGAGACAACATAAATAGTTCTTTCTGAGGGTGGTTGCAAATTTTACTGTGTCAAGAAAAACATCCAGCATCACCTACTTTTGTAGAGTGTTGAGCTTGAACTTCAGGAGGAGATGTTTAAACTGTATTTCAGATAAAACATTCAGATATGTTTGGTAAAAGAAACAGAATGTGGAAAGGACTTCATTCTATTCCTGTATTTTTATCCCTATAACCTGAATCCTGTGCAACAAAGCCAGAGTGAGCATCAGCAGGTATGAATGTGCTGTTGCATTAAAGTCAGTGACAATGGCCACATTCCCTTTAGATGTTAAATCTTTCACCAGATAAAATCCACATATATTTCATCAGTATATTGCAGCCATACTGACTTGGGGCCCTCTGAATAATTCAACACCTGGACATACTTGTTACTGTTCAAGAAAAAGCTTTCTATAGCCTTATTAATTGAGTGAAAGTTCAAAGTACTGTGAAGTCCTAAGGGGCTTGTGTATCTCTAAAGTCTTCTGACAGATATTTTAAACATGAAATAGAAAAGTCAGAAGCAAAGTCACTGTATAACAAAGGGAATGGTTGCTTAGGGAAAAAAAATTAACTGAGAAAAGAGCATCAGGAAAACAAACATACAGGGCTTATTTTTCTCCTTGCTCGTCTCTAAGGGACCAGACAGATCCTTGGAATCTTTGCTGTAGTTTTTCTCTTCTGTTCCCACTCCCGTCTTAAACAACATTAATGATCTTAATTATATTAACTTGAATTTGATTGTGTTAATGCTGTTTACTTTTGAGCCAGCTTCTAACTAAAAAAAATTAGCCCTTTCTAACTTCTGTAATTTAGATTCCACACTTCGTAGAGTCTGCCTTGTCTGACCTCTTCTTTTTAAGATCACTTAAGAGTTCCGTGCTGCGAGAGCACACTGAGCTCCAGCAAATGGAATCATAGATTCCTAGAATTGCTTGGATTGGAAAGGACCTTAAAGATGATCTCATTCCAACCTTCCTGCCATGGGCAGGGACAACTTCCACTAACAAATGCCGTTGCATATGTCTTGCATACTGAAAAATTGCTGTTCCATTCTCTCCTTAAAAGTAGATTATTTTATCACTAACACTTGAGAGAATGCATTTCTTCCACATGACTTACAGTTTTCTGATTTATTTATACTTGCATGGAGTACTTTGCATAGGAATTTTATATGGATTGGTAGAGGATTAAGACTTGGTTTTGAATTCTAGTACATACTGTGTTTCAATAATTGACAGGCACCTGTATGAATTTTGAATTCAACACCAGATTGTGTTGCTTTTTTAAATTTTGACAAGAAGCAAACTGTTCAGTAAAAAATCTTTTATTTTCACTTGTTTCTATCACTCTCCTTTCAATAATGTAAACATTGCTGCCTCACAAACAGTAGGCCTTAGGAATCTATTTCAGTAATATTTATATTTCACATTTTTCTAATAAGACCCCTAAGGTTTACAATGAAATTTTCAGTTCTATGAGCAGTCATTGATTAGGGAAAAAAAGAAAGACATGGGTACAGTAGGTGTTTTTTTACACGGTTTTGGATGGATTCTTATCTCAGTGCTACTAGAGGAATTGCTTGAGTTCAGATGTATTTAAATAAGAGCAGTTTTGAATGTGTGACTGCTGAGAGATTAAAGCTGTCTCCAAAGACCAATGTACCTGAAACTTTGCAGCTCTCTGTGCACAGAATTGAGATGCTGTGTTGCTGCTTTCAGTATTCTGCCTAGCTACACCCTCATTAATCAAAAGTGCTCACATTTTCTGTAGAACTTACATTTTCTTTCAAAACTGTTTGATTGCTAATTTGTGTGCGCTGTATTTCCAATAATCATCACAATACCAGGTACTTACTGGAAAGGTGGAATTTCTGTAAGTTCTTCAATGTCTCCTCAGGTGAAGGAAGAGGAGCAGGCAGCCAACCACACGCTGATGATCCAGGAGACGCTGCAGCAGGCCTCAGTGGAGCTGTCGGAGCAGCATCACCTGGTGGTGTCCTCAGATGAGGTGGAAGGCATCGAGACAGTGACTGTCTATACCCAGGGTGGAGAGGCTTCAGAATTCATTGTTTATGTTCAGGAGGCTGTGCAGCCTGTGGAGGAGCAAACTGTGGAAGAATCAGTGCAGGAGCTCTAGAGAACAGTGTTCAAAGGAGGTGACTTCTTGATTTGCCAAAGCCAGAGGTTTGGGGTTTTTTGTCCCAACCAAAAGCAAGCAAGCTGATGGATTTTCAGTTAATTTTTGAAGTGATCTAACTGGTTGGATTGTATCAGTAACTTAAATTTATTATGTGCAAAACCTTCTCAGACTTCTGTTTTGTAGAAAATGCTTTTGAGGAAAAAGTATTCTTCCCCTTCTTAGAAGATCTCTCACTTGATTCCTGTAAATCCGCACAAATATTGTCTGTTCAAAACTGTGGTATCCCATGATAAAAAACATCTGTAAAGATAGCTAGAGTGTCTGGAAAAGCCCATACATCCCATTTTATACATACTTCATATACTCTTGACTTGGCTGGAAGGAAAGTTGTTTTTTCTATAACTAAAAGGGCCTCTTAGCTCTGAGTACATGCTTAGAAATTATCTGCTGAGTTGTGGATCTAACCCAAACAAAGGCTTGAGATTTGATTAGAAACCACCACAGATGGACTGTAGTTTATACCTGTGAGATGATCCTTCGAGTTTGGAAGGTATTTAAAGCCATATGTGATAATTCTGGGTATCAGTAGGATGACTCTTATTTAGCTATTTGAATAATGTTAACTCTTTCCATCCCTCTGAATAAATACCTGTCCAGTATCATAAGGTGAAACCAAAACTGTCAAATCAAGGAAATACTCTTTTGTTTCTAAGAAAAAAATATATATTCAAAAGATTTGTAAATGCTATAAGAGATGTATGTTCATATGTTTTAAACAGACATGCTTGTAAATACAACTGTGTGAAAAGATTTGTACAAAAAGCTTAAGTAAATATTGACAAGAATCAAGATATTCTTAATTATGCATGTATATAGTTCCAGATTTTTCTTCATGAACCTTGAATTGTTTCTGGTTTAATATTTTTAAATTTGAGCTATAAAAATCATAAATAAATAGCAAAATTGTCATCTTTTATTCTAGTGCTCTAATTTCTTAAGTGTTGGCTTCCCTTTCACGGCTAATTAAAAAATGCTGGTGTGCATTGACTCTGACGACTTATTCCTCCAGTTAGCAGTCTCTAATCAAGAAAGTAGCACCATGAAATCCAGGTGGACCATTATATGTGATTGAACTTATTTATGGGTGTACTGGATAAAAAAAGTGGAAAAAAGCTTTTGACTAAGTGGATGTAATGTAGGGAGTTGGTTGTCTGCCCCCTCTGAGTCTGCTGGGTTCTCTTGATGGTTGATAAAATCAGAGTGCAAGCCTTTAGTGGCAGTTTCTCACTTAGCTGTGGCGATGGGGAATTTAAATTTGGTAATGGAAAAGGACTGAGAATTGTTTGACTTTGGTGGCAGCTTGGTTCGTCTGGTTTCATCTTGACAGTGCAGGAGAAGCCCAGAGATGTTGAGTTTGTAGGGTGGAGACCTTGTTGCCATTTTTTGTCACTGACTGGAGCTGGTCACAAGTGTCTGGGTTGATTCTTTGTATCCTCAGTAAACCTGGCAAGAATGAGCCTTTAAATGTTTAGTAACATTTGTAATGTGATAGAAACTGATGCATCAAATGTATCAGAATGATTAATCTGCATAAGAAACTGTGTTTTTGTAATTACTGGTTGAAATTCAATGTTGATTTACAAGAACAATCCTTTCTGTTATCTAGAAGAGAAGAAAGCAGTCTCAAAAACTTAGAATTTGTTGAAACAGCCCATTTGCTGTTAAAGCCATTTGGAAGAGCCTCATGATCATGTGTTCACCATGCAGTAATGAACTTAGTGTAAAACCTCTCTGAAAAGGGGACAGAAAAATATTTTTCTATGCATCACTCAGGAATTCCTAAGTACATTGTTTCAGATAGACTGAGTACTTCTGTCTGGAAGAGCTGTGGCTGTCTTTGGACAAAGAGTTTTGGAGTTTTGTTTAATTCCAGTCTATCACAGCCTTACATACCTATGTAATTTAAGGCTTGATTTATAATTGATGAGTTATATCACATTTTCCTATATTAACGCATAAACACTTATGTGAATTTTCTGCTTCCTTTTTTTTTTATTATTATTTTAAAAATACATTTCAGTTCAGGTCTTCTTTTTTTCCCAGCTCTGCCATGACCTAAACAACACAAATTGTTGTTGCTTCTAATAGCATGTTTTCTAACCAAATTACAGACGTGATATTGATGCAATTCAGATTTTCAAAACATTTTAATATTTTTAATTCTTCTAAAGAATTTCTTAGTCCACACAGCATCTTAGTACTGCTGTATAGAATATGAACTGCATCTATTCAATATTAATAAAGGAAAATGGTTTCACATTCCAATAAATTTGCTCACAACATGGACATGTGCTTTACAAACTTAAAAAAAAAAACAAGCCAAACCCAAAACACCTAAGAAAACCCCCTGCATCTCAAGAATGAGTAGAGAAAGGAAGAAAGCAGCAGAAATCATATTGCAAGATACTCAATCAAATGATTTAAGATCCAAGTGGTCAGAAAATCTGGCCTGTGAGGGAATCTTTCAGAGCTGTGTTCAACTGGCATGATCAGGACTTGATTTTTGGCTTGAACTCTTCACTCCTGCCTGTGGAAGAGTGTGATCACAGAAGCTTCAGTGAAATGTCAGTGTGTCATGGTTTAGCATAGTTTGGGTTTTTAGTTAAAGAGGGCTCCATCAGCCAAGAAGTGATTCTCTTGCAAAGAGGTGCTTACAGCTTCCTCTAGACCTGACAGAACCAATCAACTGGCTAGTTTGAATATTGGCAACTTTTTTAAGCCACTTGAGAAGCTTGACACGCCTCTGTGATCCACCTTTAAGAACGAACAAACCCCGGGAAAGCTGTCTCTTGCTCCCGGCTTTCAGACAGGTAACTGGGGGCGTGCGGCACAGCCCAGCGGGGCCAGGTTGGCCACGGCGCAGCTTGGCTGAGGTTTGAGCCGCTTCTGCTCGCTGGACACCCAGCGCAGCCCCCTCCGTGCGAGCCGGGCCGGCCGGGACACAGCCACCCCGGAGCTGCGCGGCTCGGCCAGGCCAGCCCTCACGCAGTGCGGCCAAAATTCATCTGAGGCCGCTGCCCCGCAAAGATCGTGTGACTAACAGCGATAAGGGAATTCCAGCTGTGGGGCCAGGTGAGATTAACCCTTTTAGTGCTGTAAGATTCTCCAGAGCAGATGAAGCCTGCAGACGTCAACCCTCTCCCGAGTCAGAGGAAGAGGAAAGGTGAAGACACGTGAAGAAAACACCATAAAGACACCCAAGTCAGTGAAGAAGGAGGAGCTGAAGCCCCGAGAGAGGAGAAAGGGGAGATGCTTCAAACCTAGAAGCTGAAATTCTGTTGTAAAGCTATGGTGATGGCCTATGATACATCAGGGTACCCATTGTAATTTCATGAAAGCATGGGGGGATGGAGTGTTCAAACTGCAATTGTGAGCAAAAGCACCTGTGCTGAAATAAGCAAATCTTGAAGTAGCTGTAATTTGATGAGAAGCTTGAACAGAGAGAGATGAAAATTATGAAGACTCTTGTTCCCAGGGAAGAAGAAGACATCTGTTCCTAGAGATGAAGATGCTCCCAGAGATGGATGAAGAGAACCTTTGCTTCTGAACAGCTCAACCTTAAAATGGTACCCCAGTAGCTCAAGACTGGACCCTCGAAAGCAGTTGTGGGAAAAGCTCTAAGTTGGGGGAAGGGACTCTCACATGCAAGCAGAGAACCAACCCGGGCGGCTGTCTTGTGACATTGAAGCCATGGAAAGAACTGTTTCTTGTGGAGATGTCTTCATAGCATGAGCAAGAGAGACTCCTCTCCCTAAGTGAACTGAAAAAGAGATTATTATAGAGGTGGTAAACAGACTGAAAATCTCATGGGTTGTCTTTTTACATTGTCAGTGGGAGAAGGGAGAAAGGTGGGGGGAGGAGAAGTGTTCTGAAGGTTTAGTCTGGTTTTTTTTCTTTCTTTTAGGTCTGTTAATAAACTTCTTTATACTCTTTTAAGTTTTGTGCCTGCTTGGCTTTCTCCTAATTCTTACCTCACAGAAGGTAAATAAGTAAGTAATGGATATATCGAACCAAACCACTACACAATGTAAATGTGAAAATGGACCCAGTGAGGAAGTTTTACTTTCCTGCCCCTTGTGAAAATCAAACTTGGGATAAAAGCATGCTGAATGTTTGAGAATGACCCCTCACAGAGAACTTCTTTCCTAAGTCCCACCTAATCTTTTATGGAGGTAGAATTATCAACCCATCTTATGCCCTAAAAGACTGCAAGCCTGTCTTGTCTTGCTTACACATAGAGTTGTATTTATGTAAGAGCAGTGAGGTTCAGCTGAGGACTCTGCTACTAGTATTGAGTAAAAATAATACTGATTCTTATTTTGTAATTCTTTTGATCTCTTAATAAGGATGATTGCTATCAGCGCTCACAGAGCAGAGCTGAGTGAAACAGATGGTGTGCACAAAGTCCTAGTTTATAGATTTTTGTATTTGGGTTTGTGGTTTATGGTTGGATTTCTTTACACCAGATTACAATTTTTGCTATTTGTAGATAGGTTTGAGCTGTATCTGAAAGTTTGAACAGGGAGTTCATGAGAAACAGGAGCTCATTTGCAGATGGCATCATTTACAAAAGTGTGGCTTGTTTAGGTAATGCTAATCCTGCAGTCTTCACTCATAACATGCTGAACTGCAGATGTTCCGTTCCCTTTTGTGACAGTGAGGTTACTGCGTGGCGCTGCATGTGGTTTGACAGCTTCTCAATTTGCATTTCCAGCTTTCCCATCAGAGCAGACATCATTTCCATCAATAGCATCACTACTCCATTTATCTTTTTTTCTTCCTTGAAATGAGGGCAACTTTTAATCTGGGAAGACTTTCATGTTCACTCAGTCACAGAGATGTGTTTTGGCTCATCCTGAGAGGATCAGACTTGCTATTAGGACATAAATATGCAGTATCATATCCATCCCTGCTATAGTTCCATCAGGTAATTGATTAAGGTGATCTTTCATGTGTTCCTGTTCTCAACTTGCCTGTATTGTGCTTTAAGTGATAAAAAGAGTGCCACACGTTTCAAAGGACAGTGCAAATTACTGAGCTCTCGTATCTGCCTAACAAAATATTCTGTTCAAGTCCATGGTGTTCCCCACCCCGTCAACCTTCAAAATGGTTGAAGCAGAGAAAGGAAAACAGCATGTTTCTCTGTAGATAAATACTAATGGACAAAAATACTCTGTTTGTGACTGATACCAAGTCTGGACACTGTCTGGACAGAATTCCATGCCATGTGCTCTGGGATGACCCTGCTGGAGCAGGGAGATTGGACCAGGTGACCCAATGTAGTCCTTTCCAATCTGACCCATTCTGGGATTCCATGAAGTGCCTGTGTGTACCCTCATCAGCAATGTTTAAAGATTTCACCAGAGGGGAAGGACCAGAGCTTAGTGTGAAACAAAACCATGGAATGATGAAATTGTCATCAAGGAAAAGAAATATTAGGCCAAGTAACAGAATTAACATCCTGTTGGGGAGATCTGTTAGCTTAGAAGGTAGTACCTGATGTGGTGATCTGTTCACCCACTGCTTTTCTGATCCCGTATTTCCCCCATCCCCGCTTTCCCTTGCTCCTAGCCTTGGCCACTCCCTCGGGTCCTCCCTATTGGTTCCTGTACCCCAGACCCGCCCAGGGACCGCCCCTGAGCCCCTGAGAAAAGCCCCCCGCACCTGGGTCACGAGGTCTCTCTGCCTCTGAGGGTCAGCGGGATAAGATGTGATCAAAGTCTTCTCAAACCCTCACAGGAGACCCTTCTCTGCCTCCTTCGCCATCACTGGTTGTAACGCTGATGGCTGACCAGAGAAAGTTCGCGGGAACGTCCGAAATGGACTACGGGAGGGCGACCATGGTCACACTGCCCTAGGCAGCCCCACTGAGCTCTCAGGAAAGCTGCAGCCTGCTAAACTAAACCTAGCAACTACAACACCTAAAGCAGCAGAAGCTCCTCTTGAGTTGCTCTGGTTTTGCACTGAGTAAAATCCAGCCAGACATTAGGAATGAGCCCGGTGGGAAGAACAGGGCAGCTGACCTCAAAGGTTTCTCTTACACCTCAAATTTCTGGGCATTTAATGACAGCAAAAGAGAACAAAGTGACAAAAGACCTTTTTTATATTCAGAACCACATCTAACAAGGATGCTTGTCAGAGCTCACTCTGAAGGAATTGATGGGATGGGCATTGATGGGATGTTAAATAAGAGCAAAATCATCACTTACATATTTTTATGTCACATATTCTCCATAAAAAGTTCAGTGCAAGGCTTGAAGTGAGTAGTGGCTGCCAGTAGAGTAGAAAAACAAAATAAATGTCTCTGACAACACTATAAATGACCTTTTTATTCACTATAAAAGTATTTCTACAGGCTTGTTTGTGAAAGAGGGATAAAGAGAGAAATCACAGTTGATACGTTGCACAGAGCCCTTCCTTTTTTTTTGAGATGTTGCAAATTTTCCTAAAAAGTGGAAATAACTATCAGCCTAGGTAAATTAAAAGGAATCAAAAGTCTTCACTGTCTTGGAATGAAAACAAACAATGGGAATTTATAGAGCAAGCCTTGTTATTGGTTTTCTTCAGTTCAAGGAATGCTATCTTCTGGAAAATAAGGGATCATTTTGTGTTGTGCACCCAAATGAAAAACACTGCAAGTGTGTTTTACAGGAACACATTAAGATATATGAGAATGAGACCACAGGAGCTCCACATTGGTAATACTCTTTATGGGCTAGCAGTGAAATAAGGGACAAAATATCACAGTGGATTACAGAGCCAGTCAATGTTTTTACACTTTGTTTTGGAAATGGTTCCCCTTTTTGATTAGCCTTTATAGCATTTATTTTGCTGCTGCCATTAGGAGTGAAAATACTTTCTGGGAGCTGAAAGCTGAATGGGCCTCTGGTATTAAAAGTAGAGTACAGAATCTTTTAGTGAGGGATAGCTTGTTCAAATCCATGTTCAGACAGTATTAGTCAAATATTCCTTTCATCTAATGGTGACTGAATGAGTGAGAGAGTTCAAATCCAAGATAAGATAAAAAAGGTCCAAATCAGAAAATCTCTATGGAGTTGCTTTTTGTATACCTCTTACCCCTTGGTCAAAAGCCAGTCAGTTTCTCCAGCAGAAACAACCACCCTTTGCTTGCCACAGAATTTGCCTAGACAGTGACATTCTGTTTAGAGTTTGGGTTTAGCTATGCAGGTTGCATTTTCAAACCCTAAATGAATTGCACATGGAGTCTTGTCTATTTAGAGTGCAGTCCTGCTCACGCAGAGATGTTTTCCATTTCTGTTCAGGTGATTCCCGTGCGCTGGATGTTGACTTGAACTCCTGGGTCATGCCACAGCACAAGAGCTTTTTGCTACCAATTGTAGTACTTACAAGTTCTCATGGCATAATGCCATTGCTGTTTTGTGAGGTCAGCACACTTGAAGCTACAAAAATTATTTACTGAAGTGCTAGAGAAATGCCTGGTTTTGAACCCAGGAGTGTTCATCAGGACTGTGTGGTCCTCAGGAACTGCTCTCTCCATTTGCCAGCATTGACTCAATAGCTTTGCCAGCAGAAGAGCACCTCAATAGCTGTTGGGTTTGCATGGCCAAGTTTTGGCAGCAGTGGGGCTACAATTTGGCTTCTGTGAGAAGGTGCCAGAAACTTCTCCCCATATCTGCCAAATCCAGTGCTAGCTGGCTCCAAGACACACCTGCCACTGGCCAAGGCTGAGCCCAACAGTAACTCCTCTGGGGTAACATATTTAATAAAGGAAAAAAAAGTCATTGTGCAGAAGTAATCGCAGGCAGGAGGAGTGAGAATATGTAAGAGCAACCTCTCTGCAGGCACCAAGGTCAGTGAAGAAGGAGGGGGAGAAGGTGCTCCAGAAGCCGAAGCTGAGATTCCCCTGGTGCAGCCCATGGTGAGGCAGCTGTGCCCCTGCAGCCCATGGAGGTCCATGGGGGAGCAGAGATCCACCTGAAGCTCCTTCAGGACCCCACACCATGGCCAAAGGATGCTGTGACCTCATGGGAAGCCCATGCTTAGCAGGGTCCTGGCAGGACCTGTGTCCCTGTGGAAAGTTGGAGCAGTCTGTGCAGAGCTGCAGCCCATTGGTGGGACTCAGGTTGTAGAAGTCCATGGAGGACTTTCCTGTGGGAGGGACCTTGTGCTGGAGCTGGGCTGGAGAAGGAAGCAGCAGCAGAGACAAAACAAAGTGTGATGAACTGACCTCACCCCCATTCCCTGTCCCTCTGCACCCTGAGGAGGCAGAGTCCAGCAAGGAGGGTGAGGTGGTGTGAAAGGTGTTTTGAAGGTTTGTTTTACTTCTCATTACCCTACTCTGATTTGATTGGTAATAAATTCAGTTCATTTCCCCAAGCTGGATCTGTTCTACCTGTGACTGGTGAGTGATCTCTTCCTCCCTTTATTTCAACTCAATGACCTTTCTTTATATTTTCTCTCCCCTGTCCACCTAGGAAAGGAACTGACAGAACAGCTTTGGGGGGTACCTGGTGTCCAGCCAGGATCAAACCAGAACAAGAGGTCATGTAGGAGCTTCTTATTATACCCCAAGGGAACTGGAATATTAACTTAATCCCTTACACTTCCCTTGAAGCACACTGGGGAATTTCACCTGAGCCTTCTGCTCTCAGAGCTCTTGGGCAAGCTCAAGGAGACAGCTGCTCATGAGCATTTTGGGGATTTCACTGATATCAACCAATATGGAATTCATGGCTTTGGAAAGAATACAGTGGTGACAGCATAAAACTCCTTACACAGGTATGGCTAATGCTGGGACTATCCTGCTTCTGTGTTTTAATTTTGTATTACTTGAATGTATTTATTTAAAATAAATTCTTTTCCTACTTTCCTGAATATATTATTTTTTTATGGCAAAAGGTCCGTGCTAACATAATGCATCTGCATTGAAAATGTGGCCCTCCGTAGTTCTCTCTATGCCTCTTAAGGTGTCTTTAAACTGAAAATGTGAACAAAGCTGTAGATGGTGTACTTTAGCCACTCTCATGCTTTAATTTTCCTGAGTCAGAATGAAAAAAAAATAACCAAACCAACAAGCTGCTAGAAAATGTAAATTTCAATGTAATTTAGCAGAAAATAAAGGAACTGCCACAATGATTGTGTTATGCTTTTTGGGGATTAGTCTAATGTTATTTTTGTTTTACTTTACCTGAAGCTGCACCAGAACTTCCAGCTTTCCATGTGAAGCCCTTAACTACAGACCCTCTCCACAGCTTCGTCTGAAGTGAGGAAAACAAGGGAAGCAGGTAAACCTTAGACTTTTGTGTAAAGTTGTTGTTACTTTTGAGTGACCCTAATATTTATTTAGTCTTACTTAAAACATAAACTCAGCATGGAATCCATTCAATGGTCTTTTATACTAAGGAGGATGGAGGATGCACTAGGACTAAAGTTTATTAGAATTTTGAGGGTTTGTGGGGTTTTTCATTGGTTTGGTTTGGCTTGGTTTGGTTTTTTGTTGTTTTGGGGTTTTTGTTTGTTTAGTTGTTTTGGTTTGTTGTTTTAACCATCACCTTAAAAACTGTTACAGAAGAAAGCCAAGTGTAACAGAAGTTCTGACAATAATTAATAAAAAAGGAAATACTTTACTATGTCATATTCTGAAGTTAATATAGGCCTTTTTATTTTACTATTAGTTTTTAATAGAATTCAGAATTTAGTCAGTGGATGTAGTAGGTGCTGTAAAATCTCAACAAAAATCCTTGCCCCAAAGGTCTTACCCTCACCTCCAAGTAGGTGGGATTGATATGAGTTCTTAAAATACAGGGTATTTTCATGTGTGTAAGTGCAGAATTAGAGTAGCGGGTAGCTGTAAATCTGTGGCAGAGCCAAGAGAAGCCATGTAGCCTTGTCTTTGTCTTTCCACTTGGAAAAAAAAAAAAAAAAAAAAGGAAGTTCCAGAAGTTCTAGAAACTGATATTTCCTTGGCAGGTGAGTGGAAGCACAAAAGGACAGACGCTGGCTGAGTGATGGCAGCATGATTTCAGTTTCAGTTACACTGGTTTTCAAGCGGTTATGGTTTGGGTTGGTATTTTCAGCATGGAATTCTGCATGGGACCAGCTTTCAACTGTATATACCTAAAATGAGAGTATCTTGTCATGTAACTGCTGTCCAGCCCCTAATGGTAGACTTAGTGGATGCTAAGGGAGCAGTGTGACACCACGGCAATCATAAACACAGCTTGCAAAACCACGCACAGGGGATATTCTTGAAACGTCTGATTTGGTAGTATTGTAAACCAGAAGTCTGTCTGTCTTGAATTAACAATATTAATGTGTTTAGTAGCAAAATTTGTAATTTTCTATAGGGAAGCCACTGGGACTTCTTTCCTCCTGGCCACACCTAAAAGCAGAGAAAGTGTTTTGTCTTAGGCTACAAACTGTGGTTTTGACTTTCTTCTCTCTTTCCACACTCTTGTTCACCAGCTGTTAGAGTCTGTACTGCATGCTTAAGCTGGTTCACAAAGACTTGAGGACACTGAGTGCTGTGAGGCATCAATAAAGTTTCTAGGCTGGATGTCAGGATGTCCCACATCATAGCTCAGCATGAAGCCAGATTGTTGTTTAATTGCATATTTCCCAGTGGAGCCCAGATCCATCTGAATTGGACATTCATACTTATTCCCTTGTGCTCTATATTCAGAAGAATGCCTTGCCTCTCTTGCTCTGCTTTCAGATCCCTTGGTGCTCCTTTGTTATGCTGAATGCTTTGGTTGATCCATTTTTCTACTGCAGTTTTCCTTATCCACATACTCAGAAATGTAACAGGATTCTGTGTATTAGCGGATTTTGCTTGTTCTAGATCCTGCCTATAAAACAGAAGGCACTAAGACTTGGATACTGTGTGATTTACTGTGAACCCAAACCGTTTCACTGAGTCTGACACCACAAGGGTATATGAATTTGTGTCGAAATTATCCTCCCAGTGATTTAGAGGGGTTAGTTAAATACCTGATTTAGAAACTAATAATTGAGCCTATGTGAGCTGGCAATTATGCATGCAGTAATTGAATGTGCTTAGGAGCATGTGTCATGAAAATGGGAACCAATGGGATTATACCACTTCTCAGGAGGTTTTAGAGATTGAGAGTAACAGCAAGTATGGTTAAAAACAAAATAAGCTGTGCATATGTAGAGATTATAAAGCATCAGCAGGCAAACAACAGAACTAATTCTCCTCTGCCAGTGGCTGGGAGTTCATTGGCACTAAATGAGCATCCAGCTGCATGTGGATGGAGGTGGGAGCTGGGTGGGGAGCACTCCTCACACACAGGTGGCTGGGGAAATCTTGCAATATCTGGAACAAGACCTGAAGCTGCTGTGAAAACAGACACAGAAGAGTTGCTCAGGACTTGCTGAAGAGCTGCATTGCTGTTTCTCAGCATCCAAAGTTCAAGTCTTTTTGCATAAACCAGAGCATTGCAGCAGCTCTCCGGACAGGTAATGGCCCACAAAGGTCCCAGGCTCCTGTGGTGTGTCTGAGCCAAGAGCCTTTGGGGTTGTGGTGCTGCAGACAGGAGGGGAGCATTGAAGAAGTCAGTCCAGAGAAAGAGGCATATCCAGGTGTTGTAAAACTTTTACCAGTTTAAAACATTCACCTGTAATATGTAGCTCATCCTAGCAGAAGTTCACAGCTCCTTATAAAGCATTTCTCCCTAGCTGTAACTCTCTCTTACATCTGGCTACACAAAATTCGTGCGGCTGTCTATGATAAGGTTGTCTGCTGAGTCCAAATGGAGTCACAATCCTTCTGAGTTATTCTTGTAATCCTTCTTTGTCATTCATGGACCTGTTGGAGCAAGTCCACAAAGATGATCAATGAGCTAGAGCACCTTTTCTGTGAAGACAGGCTCAGAGAACTGGGATTGTTCAGCCTGGAAAAGAGAAGGTTCTGTGGAGACCTTATAGCATGTTCATGTTCCTAAAGGTGCTACAAGAAAGCTGGAGAGGGACGTTTCACAAGAGCACGGGGTGATAGGACAAGGGAGAATGACCTTGAGCTGAAAGATGGGGAGTTTAGATTAGATGATAGGAAAAAGTTCTTCCCTGTGAGGGTGGTGAGACCCTGGCACAGGTTGCCTAGGGAAGCTGTGGCTGCCCCATCCCTGGATGTGTTCAGGGCCAGGCTGGATGGGGCTCTGAGCAGCCTGGTCTACTGGAAGGTGTCCCTGCCCATGGTAGGGGGGGTGGACCTGGATGATCTTTAAGGTCCCTTCCAAACCCAAACCAATCTATGATTCTATGACCTTTATTATACATGTTTGTAAGTAAACTGAATATTGTTTTCCTAAATACTTTTTAAATTTGTAGTGTGAAACTAGAGCTTCAGTTTATAGTCCCAAATTAAGTTGTTTGGCATTAAAAAAAAAACCCTGGAAAATTAATTCATCTGTATATTAATATCCTTGTGCATTGGAAGACATCTGCCCACTGTTGTGCTAAAGCCTGAGATGTCACTGAAGTTTTGAAAGAAGGATGTTGCCTTAGTGCAGAGTAAATATCTGGGCTTTGGGCTTTTTTTTTAATCTGCATATTAATTACTGTCACACAGCTGATGCAGTGGGCTGCAGCTAGATTCATCCCATTTAAATCAGTTTAATCCTTTGCAAGCTCGCAAAAGCAATTATTCTGCATTTTCGTCTAACACTGTGTAATACAAATTTCAATCTGTTCAGCTCCTGCTCCAGACCCTCGGTGACCTTTCTGCTCATACACCAGCAACACTGACTGCAATTAATTTCTTCTCTCATTGAGAACATTCTTTTATTGATCTACTCTTCATAAAAGTTAGTAAACTCTTACCTGCTGGATCATTCTTTGAATAATATCTCTCTCTCTGTAATTTTTGCTTTTATCAGCCTCAGTGTTTGGCTCAGGCATCTCATGGCATGGCTTTCCTGTTCACCATGGAGACCATATTGTCATTAATTCCTGGTAGCATTTCTTGGAGCTGGCCAGCACCGCGTTCTGGGAGTCCAGCCGCCCCTCTGCATCTGTTCCCTGTGTTACGTTTCTGCCTTGGCAACAGAACATCCAATGCAGCTTAATTTGTCCTTTGGCTGGATTCGTCTGCTTCATCAGCTTGATTTAATTGACCATCTTGTGAAGTGAACCTGAGGTGGGGTCATTCCTCTGATGGGAGGGCAGCAGGTATGGTGGGCACACCCGCTTCGTGCTGGTGATGCACCAAACATACTCATGTGGCAGAGATCTCTCTTTACAGGCTTGAACTCCACTCTGCTTTAGGATTACACAGTCCACACAGCACTGCAGTAAATGTCTTCCTTGAGGATTTGGGTTTCAGCTTCTCACATTCATTCCTTTCTTCTTTTTTGCAAAATTTGTTTCCAAGTCAGAGCTCATTGAGTCGAAGCCTTTCTTCCATGAACATCACAATGATGGTAATCACTCTCTCATGAGTGTTGCTATTATCTTGCCTGCGTTTCACATGTATTAAGAGAAAGCAGCAAAGGTATCCCTTGATGTGAAACTTACCCATGTTTGCATGACCTTCAGATGGACAGGGCCACTTGCAGAGCTGTGACTGTTTCAGGCAAGTGGCCCAGAACTGGAGCTCTCATGACAACATTCTTGTAGCCTGTCTGTTGGGCACAGGTGGCAGTTTATTTCAATCATTCTACAGAGCTAAACAAAATGTAGAGAATGTGCAGCTCTATAAAACAGGGAAATTTCAGCCTTCTCGGGTGATTCAGAGATTAGTCCACCCACAGTTTTTAGTATGTTATTTTTATGTGTGTGCTTAGTCCTTTTATATAATCCTGCTTACTTGTTAGTCTTTCAAAGACAGATAATTACAGCTTTTTGAACCAATGTGGAATCTCAGACATGTTGTGACTGGTAGGGATTCAACAGTGACACAGACAGGTGAGCAAGATGGAGCTTATTGCAATTGCTATATTTAGTTGCATGCATATTTTAAACTAACAGACACCATTTTATTACACATTATGAAATTACAGAGCAGTGATAATAATTTAATTACCATTATTAAATATTTCTGTAGCTGTACCAATTGAAACCTCAGTTGGAATCTTTCACAGTTATCTGAGAAATTACAGTCCCTGTCCAACCAGTCTGCAAGTTGAATTCTGAGGTACCTGCATTGTCCAATAAAGTCCCTCACCTGTCATGTTTTCTGCCAGAGCTGCTCAAGGTGTTAATGCACTGCAAATAAGAGGCCTGGTGTCTTGGCAACTCAGGGAGGATTGAGAGGACCGGCCTCAGCTGCCCAGCCTTTTACACTCCCCTGGTGTTTTTTGCCTTGTGAAGCAACAGCAGCTGAACTTCTCCTGATTTGCATTCTGATAACACCAGGTAATCTCAGATCAAGCTGCTGTTGTGGGTTGGGTTTAGGACTTGTTTCAGGAGCAGATGAGCTGTTTGTGCAGCAGGAGAGGGAGCCCTTCATGAAAGGCAGGGTCAGCAGCTGCTGTGGCCATCTATACATGCCACCTCTTCACTGGTCAGAGCCTTACAGGTGTGAAAATGAAAATTTGGCCCCAAAAGGACAAGGTGAAAGGAAAGCAAACTTTGATCTACTGACGGTCATTGTTGGATTAGTTTGTTACTCCCTGAGCTCAAGAAGAGTTTTGTTGATAATTTTGGAGGCAAAACTTGGTGCACTTCCCCACCATGGGACTGGAGGAGAGCATCCTAGATGAATGTGGAAAAATGTAACATAAAATCAGATTTTTACTCATGCAATAGATTTCATTCTGTATAAAGAAAAGAACTCATTTGGCAGCTGCTGCTGATACAAAATGTCAAAAGATTACATGTTAATTGACTCTCTACCTAGGACTTGCTTATTACCTTTCAGTAAGATCTGTGTGCAAGACAAATTGAGCTTTGAGTACTGCATTGAACAGCCGTGAAAGTACTTACATGGGAAAAAGCATCATGAGCAAAGGACATTCAAAGTCTGCTACAATTTGCTGTTCTGCCTCATTCTTTCTCCCTTTCTAGTTTCTAGTAGTTTCAGCCCTGCTGTTCAGTTTTTTAATTAACATCTCTAAAAATGGATGGAAAGGGGTCGAGCAGCCCCAACCTCCTGGCTGTAGAGATTGGAAAAAGAAATGGACCCGAGTCACAAACATGAGATGAAGAAGTAACAAAGGAATGGGGGGAAAAAAAAATAACAACCTCCTACTTTCTAAACCATCAGGTCTCTCTGAATCTGATCCAAAATCCAGCGAAAGAAAGGAAATCTTTTTTTTTCATCGGCTTCTGTGGGCTTTGGAGAGAGCTCTCTGCTCGAACAAGTGCCAGCTGTTCTTTAATGACAGTAATTGGTAACAGTACTGCAGCAGAGAAGGGTAAAGGAAGCAGCACTGAGCGTCTCCATGGGAAAGAGGATGTTGGGGTAATATTTTGTTCCCTGTGTTTTTAACAGCAGTGAGCCTTCGCTGAGGGTGTTGGCTGGATGCTGGAAATGCCCCGCTGCAGCCTCCTCCGAGGGCACATAGGTGGAGACAAAGGACTGGTATTGGCATCTCTGCCTCCGACGACTTAATCCTTGTTTTGCACTTGCCTGCCTCCCTGCATCTGGGAAGATCAAAGGGCTGGAAATTTGGAAACTCTTCAAGGCTCGCAGCCCTTTCCTGGAGTCAGCCACCCGCACAGGTGCTTGGCTGCTCTGTGAGGGATATTGCACATTAAGTGAACAGAGCGATTTTGGCTGAACACATCGAGCGTGTGCTGCCCTGCTGCCGGCAGGTAGGAGGGGGCTGTGCGTTGCTGGCAGAGTCAGAGGGAGCCCCAAGACGTTTTCTGGTGCCTCTCACAAACACCCCCACCTCTTCCAAGCATCGGAAAAAGGGAGCAGAGTTGTTTTCTTTAGGAACCTCTGCAAAGCAGCTTATGTTGCTTCAGCACGGTGGGAAGGGATGTGGTGCATCCTGTCTGCACTACCCTGCACACGTTTTGGGAGGGCTCTGGGAGGGTAACACTGTGCCCTGCTAGCTCAGGCCCAAAAGCTCCTTGGCACAGATAGGAAACATATAATTCTTTCCATGTGTGATCTCTTGTCTGCCCTAAAATCTGGCATTGCCACCTAACACTTTTGCTAAAAAGAGCCTTTTTTTCCTCCTCTCACTACCCTGGGGACACCATTATCCTGTAAGCTTTAGCTGGGTGCTGGTCCCAGAGCAGCATTTAAACTCCGTGCTTTTTGAAGCATGGTCAATCCAAATTTGTATCCAGAGGAAAAAAAACCAGCAGAAGCAGGCCAGCACGTCAGCAGCAGCATTAACATACAGCTCCTTCTCTGGGGCAAAGGACTGCCGACCCTGCATTGAAAAGTGGCAGATTCTGTTATCGGAGGGTGAAGGAAATGACAGGCCAGGCCAGCACTTGTCACAACCGTGTCAGGGATTGAATGACAAAGGAAGGACAGTGATGTGTCTCTCCCGGCAGATAGTCAAAGATAGTGGCCTGGAGTCAGAGCCACGTTGTCACTCAGCCATTGTGAGAGGTGACAAAGCAGCAGCGGCTGCCCTGCCGTTTAGAAGCAGCATGAATTATTAATGGTGCACTTGTACAAGTAAGTTAGGAGAAAAAGAAAAGAAAAAAGTCAGCCTGCTGTGCTGCAAATATAGTGATAACTATTCCTTCTTGTCTTCTTTTTTTTTTTTTGATCAGAAGATGGAGCACTCTGGCCTGGTTGCTTCTACCTCTGTTTAATAAGTGAGCGGGGTTGGAGTGGCACACCTGGGTTCTGAACAGATTCTGCAGTTTTTCCCCAAAATATGTTTTGGATCTTTCTCCCTTTTTAAAATCCTCTGTATAAAACCCTAAACACAACCAGCAAAGTTTTTCTCTCCCCGCCCTGCCACCCCTTCCAATTATGTAAGTTCTCTCTCTTTTTTGTTCTTCTCCCAAAAAAGTTTGTCATGTTGTGCAAACTGGCAAGATAGGGTCTGCTCTGCTGTTAAATTTTAAGTGGAATACCATTTTTCATTTTTTCTCTTCAAAATGTATAAAAGATTGTGTCATGAAATGGATTTTAAAGTTTAATCACAGTCTGTTGTCCAGAGAAGTTTCTCCTCAAATGCTCAAACTAAAAGGCAGCTGTGTAGGCAGGCAATAAGTAACAAGCTTGAGATGACTGGCATTAATATTTTTCAGGGAATCAAGGATTTATAAGCTATTACTTTGTACCAGTGCTCTTCTAAATCCCAGCTGCAGGATTTCTTTGAATTAGTGATGTGCTTGTGCTAGCCTTTAATTTTTCTCAAGTACTCTTAGGTGCCTTCCTTCTATTTCACCCTCACAAAGATACACAAATTGAGTCTGGCAGCCTGAAAACTCTTAATGGGTTAAAATTAGCCCCTTTTCCACCTCCTTTGTGTCTGAGGCACACTTGTAATGATGGAGATGATTTGTAACTGCTTCCAGTGAAACGGGGGAAATGGAAGTTCTGATTCACCATTCCCAGAAGTGCCATTTATGGGTCACTGGGGGGACCCTTTTGGGGTGTGAGCGTTTTGTGCTTGGATTCCTCAAGGGAGATGTTCTGTGTGTCTGTCTTCCAGTTCATGTTGGTTTTCTGTCAAGGATTTGTTTGTTCCTGGTCTTCTCTAATCCTCAGTGTACAAAATATCTTGCATATTCCATCTCCTCCTCCCTCCTGTGCTGTACAGCTGCAGACGGGCATCTGAGCACATCTGTGGTGTAACCAAGTGGGAAAAGCAGAAAATGGCATCAGCAGCACTGCTGGAGGTTGGAGAGGATCCCTGGGTGGGATGGTTTGTTATTAAGTTGGTATTTGACACTCATTCTGAGGACTTGTTTTACTGGGCTCCGGATAATCTCCCTTAGGAGCAGCAAGGATAAACTTCACTGAAGTTTAAGAAAAGGCTGTGATAAATCAGAGTGAGGTTAAATGTGCTATAAATACCTGTGCTAACCAAAGCACTGTGCAGCTGGCAGTGGCTGTATCTCACGGGGGAGGCACACAGAGTGAGGCACACAAGGTCCTCCTCTGTGAGGAGGAGATGGTGCCTGCAGCCCTCCCACCAGAAGACAAGGAGGAGCAGTCCCCAGGCATGGGGGCTGTTTTATGGACAGATGAACATAGGATTTATGTTATGGCATTGTCTGGTGCCTTCTGACAATGTTAAGTACAGATGTGTTTTAAAAGGAGAAATAAAATCCTCACCTCCTATAAGAAGTGAGCAGGAATGTGTCTTTTGCTCCTGCAGTGCTGCCTATAACATAAATAGAGCTCCACACTTCTCCAAAAGCTCTTTTACAGCTATTTAAACAGACATGATAAACCATTCTTGGTAGTAGATAATAAACCTTTCTTTGCATGATTCTGAGTGACAAACAAGCAGAAATGTACATACACTGCAGCCAGCTATGGGAAAAACCTGGCACTTTTTCATTCGTTCAGTTTCGTTTCATTGCACTAAATTTTCAGATACACACTATTTTTTTCCAAATAATTTTAAAATTAAATGAGTCTTCCTCAGCATGCAGAAGGGAGACAGAAATGCCATCCTTCTTTTCTCAGTCTTGCCCTGTTCCAGGGTAATTCCTGGTCCCTTGGACATGACAATAAGGATCATAGGTCTGGAGAAGCCGAGAAGACCTGAGTTGCATTTTTGGATTGTAAGGGATGCCTTATGCATGAAATACTATGAGAAACAGAAGGCAATTTTCCTTTCAAAATGTTGTCACTGTTATATCCAGCTGAGACATGGCTGCCCAGGAATGCATGAAAATGAAAACTTACTTATGAAGAAGGGAATTGAACTAAATAACCAGGCTCATTCCAGCATGGCTTTGGAAACATGGGTAGTTTCCTAAAAGCTGTGGCACCCACCTCTACCCATTGGCCCAGTGGCCAGGACATTGGTGTCACTAGGAAGAGAAATCATCTCCTCTGTAGCTAAATTTAACAAGAGTGCTTTGTAGTGGTATAATAAGTGAAAGTAATTCTCTCTAGGAACAAGAAGAAGTGATTTGTTTACCTTGTTTTGTACAAGTGTCTTCCAATAATAATTTCCTTGCAACTTACCCTGTTGGGAAGATACTGTGCACAGGGTGGTCTTCGATCACTTTATCTCTGCCATCAATAATTCATTAAAAAAAAAGGGGGGGGGTGGAATTCTCTAATAACAAATCTTTTGCTCACACCAGCTTGCATGTGCAACTTGCAAAGAGGTGTCTCTACAACATGACATCATGCTTCACCATGTAGAGGTGATGCACTGGTGGTAGGACAGACACAGGCCATCCCTGGAACCGGACAGGCTGCTGTCCACTCTTGGGGTGGGCAGTGGTCACCCACTTGCACTTCAGTGAGAAAATATAAATCAGATTTTTACACAAACCAGATCAAAACTTTACATTATTGAATTACTTTGCTCTTGGCTTTGAGTGCTGTAGATTGAAAGCCCACCTGTATTACATCCACAGCTCCTTAGCCTTGTTGTTCAGCATATAAATAAATATATACGTGTATGAATGCTGGGAGCTGTTGTTTCATTCCCTCCCTCAAGGCACTCAGTCCCTGCATGACAAACACAGAAGAAAAATCAAACATTATTGTTCCTGCCTGAGATGGCATCATTGGGATTCATAGCAATGAAAAGAACTTTGTTTTCTATTACCTAGTCATGGCTGCTGCTATTTCAAATGAACCAGAAATGCTTTTGAATTTCATCCTTCTAAGTTATCACACTTTCCCTGCTGAGCTGAATGTAGTAAAAACGCTGTTTGTCAAGAGACTGCAGAAACTTTGACATGAAGGTTTCAAAGAGAACACTTTAAGGAGACGTCGATCACCAGCGCACACACCAGAGGCCCCTGGGGCTTTCTCCTCCTCCTGGCTTTATTCCTTAGGTGATTTATCTGCACTTTCTGAACAGGTTTCCAGTCTTCCTTTCAAGAAGTGACCAGGATACGAAAGCTTCTCATTTTATGCCTGGGTGCAGACAGTTGTTTTAGTAGGAGGAATATTTGTCACCTTCTGAAAACCAGAGTTCATCCCATCTGTTTGAATTAGACACTAGACTGGGGTCTTGCAAAAATTTGCTGTTTTGGGGAAAAAAATTATATTCTTAATATATTAGGTGAATATCACTTTCTGCCAAGTGTATCTTCTGTATGAAATCATGTAATTTCTGTTTTAAGATTATTTTTCTTGAGTCCAAATTACCTTCTCACAACCTGAGAAAATGTGTTTATCAAGTCAGATTTTCCACTTGGACTTAAGACCTGCCTGCTATTGCTAGCAACGTATTTCACCTCTTGCCCTTAATTTAAGGATATTTTGCTTACAGAGACATTTATCTAACAGGGACCTGTAAAGAAGGAAAAAATTTGGTTTACAGATGACTTGATTCCCTCAAGGTACGTGAATCAATCATGTAAATGGCAGTGTGTCCTGCACTTTAGCTTCAATCAATAGGGGATTAAAGTTCTTCTTTCAGTGTGGGGAAAATAAATGCCCATAGTGATGGCTATTAATAACACCTGGGGTTATTGAAACTGTACTGATGCTTTAAAAATCTTGTTTTTTACCATGTATGTGTCTTGTTTGGTATTTCCACTGCTCATCTCTGCTGGGAAGGTAAGCAGAGATGAGGAACTTTGATTTATCCTAACTTGCTGCCAGGCATTGCTAAAAAAGTTTATTTCCTACTAGTTCTTTCCCCATCTGCAGTGGCTGACCTCTCTGAGAATAGTTTATTTGAGATCCATTAAGATCTGTATGGCCAGGGGACAGAGATAGCACTGGTGCCTCCACAAAATACCATCTCTGGAAGCAGGCTCACTCTCTGTGGGTGGAGTAGTTCTGGTAGGAGATGAAGGATGTTTCTCATGCTGACTGGGAGCAGCTCAGAAGAAGGAAATAGAAGTGCTGATGCAGTGTTGCATGTTATGCTTGTTAGTTGCTGTGTTGTCAGAGCAATTAGACTTCTTGCAGAGACAATACCTATGTTGTCTCATCTCTGTTGAGGTAAGTCAGTGTTGGACATTGAATACCTCTTCCACAGCATCTCCAGAGTCTGGGAGAGCTGCATTCCATTCCTTCCCCAAGATGAGAGAACTCGAACCTGCATCCCCATCACCTGGAAGTGGCATTTTCTGTAAAAGTCACATGGGAGAGCAAACCCAGGCCTTGCTGTGTGGAGTGGGCAGATCACTGGGTCCTGGTCCCTGCTACGGAGACCTTTTCAGAGTCTGGTATCAGACAGAATACTTCAGACAATTTCACAGGCACTCCGTGACAACATTTAATGGTCTGTCTGACCTTTTACAACCTTTTGGTTTTTATACAGGGTAGAGTGTCCTTTCCACAAATTGGAGCCTGAGCACCTTGTAAGGAAATCATGAACTCAGGCTGTATAGAAGAGCCTGTGTGTTGCCTACCCCACTATTGATATTTTGCTACTTCTCAAGCTCATCTGTATCTTCACATGAGGCTGATACTGAACAAAAAAGAGACAGAAGTAGTCTCTCTTTTTTAAATGTGTGAAATACTGTGCAAGAAATACTCCGCACTCTTTGTTGGGTTTAGAATCTACTGCCCCAGCATTTTCTCCATCTTCTGACAGTCCTCTCCAGTCCTAGGCAAAAAGCCAAATTTGCTTATGTACATTTTTTACTTGCCCACATCTATTATCACATATTTTGTTTATTTATTTAGGAATTTGAGATAAAGAATATATTTAGGAATTTGAGATATATATTTATTCAGAAATGAAATTGATAGAATATATTATGCAACATGAAATGTTATTTCCATAGCAGTGTGCTTTAGAGCCAATAAATCCATTGCAGTTGATAGTGAGTTTTAGACTGATCTCCTGCCTGCTTTAGATGGTTGTTATTGATTTTGAAAAGTGCTTGATGTAGATGAAATACTATTTTCTAGATTGTGTGGTTTGAACTTCGGAGACTTCTGCTTTAATTTACTGCAGCTCTCAAATGCTTTTGGCAAAGAAGGCAGCCTGCCTCATGTAGGTCTGAAACCAGATGTAATTAGGAATGTTTCCCATCAGGAGGAGTCTGTCCTGGCTCTTTACATGACTGTTTTCGTATCATCATTCTCTGTGAAAGCTGTTGCAGGGAATTGGTGTCTGTCTTCACTGCAGTCTGTCAGTGACTGGGAATCTTATCAACTTTTTAGCATGTTTTGACTCACCAAAGACAAGATCAGCTTTAGCTAAGCCATCCTGGCAGATGATGGTCTAACCTGCTTGTAGACATCTCTAAGCAATATGGGCTTGACAATTCTCACAGGCGGTGTTCTTGCCAGAACAGCTTGTGCTGAAATTAAAAGTCCAGCATTCTTTTTCCTTCCCCCATTTGACCTAAATTTCTTTCCTAAATTACCCAAAGCAGTCACCAGCTGAAGTCCTACAAGGGCTGCATGAGGAAAGATGTCCTCTTGTGGCTGTTGTCATCTGCTGTCAGCATTCTATGTCCATTGACCCATGGTCTCACTTTTCACAGCATGGTCACAGGCTTGGTGCAAAAATTTCATGGTTTATGGGTCTGGTGGGTTGACTCTGGCTGGACTCCAGGTGCCCACCAAAGGTTTTCTGTCACTACCCTCCTCAGCTGGATGGGGGAGAAAATATAACAACAGGCTCAAGGGTTGAGATAAGGGCAGGGAATGAGGAACACTCTCCAAATATCATCATGGGCAAAACAATTTGTCTTGGGGAAATTAATTTATTACCAATCCATTTAGGGTAGGATAATGACAAATAAAAGCTAAATTTTAAAACACCTTTCCCCCAACTCCTCCTTTCTTCACAGGCTCAACTTCACTCCCAAATTCTCTACCTCCTCCCCTGCATGGTACAGGGGGACAGGGAATGGAGGCTGTGGTCAGTTCTTCACATATTGTGCAGCTCATGTCTCTGACTGCAGTATCGGGGTTCTCCCAGTGCCCTTGTGCCCCTGGGCTCCTCTCTGCATGTGCAGAAAAGCCCTTTATAATATAACCTAATATTATACCCCAGTCAAAACAATCCCATGTTATTTTGTATAATCTAGTAAAGTACATGTTCCATTCGTGGCAAAGGATGCTGCAAACCCTGTGTTTAATGAATTTGTCTCCCTTACCCTGGTTTTATAGGACTGTTCACCCTGTGACATCCTCCTGATCTCCATGGTGTTATCTTAGGCAAACAGTTCATCTGTGATCACATCCTCTGCAAGACCTGCTCTCACTACCTGTCAGCCAACACTTACATGATTACAAATACTAATCAATATCTTCAGCAGGGTCTGCAGCCTCACATCCTCTGTAGGCTGCATGCTGCTTTTCACAAAGCCCAGGATCATTTTTGCTTTTTCACACACCAGGACATTGTTGACTCATCTCCAGCTTGTGACTCACCACATTCCCACCCCCTTTTCTGAATAGCTGCTGCCTGGGGCCTTGGTCCCTATGGTGTGTTTGTACAGTCAATTCTTCCTGCCTTGCATGTGTTTGTATTGAATTACGCCCTGCATATTTCAAATGCCAAGATCATCTGCAAATTTGACCTTGTTCTGTAAGGACTTAAATCACAGTTGCCTGTCTCAAACACCATTAAGGCCACAGAAGGATGCAGAATGGAGCAGGAGGGTGGTGCTGGCTCTGGGCCTGGTGAGGTCTGGCTGGCACATCCCAGGTGATGCATCCAGGCAAGGGTTCCCACTTCAGAAAACTGTGTGTACACATACTGCTGGTATCATCCCAAACTGTGGACAGATGGCACCTGCAACCATGGAAGCCCTCCCGCCTGCTGTCACTTCCCCTCAAATATGCCTCCATGGATTCCTGGAACTTGGACAGTAAGTTAAGGCACCTGATGGGAACTAACATGGTGGTGCTATTGTCCCGGTGTTACCTCAGGCCTAGGTGAGCACTGATGATGGACACAGAGAATCCACAAGGGAAGCCAACTCAGCAACTGTGCTGAAATCAGCTCTGGTGAGGTAAAAGGTAATTCCAGCAGGAGGGGATTGCCCACAACCCACCAACTCAAAGAAACCCACTCAAGAGAAGAGAAAGACTAAGCATGGGACTAATTAGCTTTAGAAGCAAGGGAATAATTTAACCAATAGAACTGTGTAATAAACATTAATTCCTTTGTTTGCTAAAATGCATAAATTGTGAAAAGTTTTGAGCAACATTGGGATGCCCACTGCCAAGAAGCCCAGGGTGAAGAAGGACCAACAGGATTCTGCTGGATCCACAGGCTGTGGTATGTCTACTTAATCAGTCTCTTTCTCACTCTTTTTCTCTCCCTCCACCCCTTTTCAATTTCTGTCAATCTTTCTCTACCACCTCTAAAATTTACTGTTAAATAAAATCTGTGCTATTGACTTCAACATATGGTCTCGTTTTCACCTTAATTCTGGTAGAGGCATTTCTCAATAATGGGATCATAACAGCTCTCAAAGAGGCTCAGCAGTGCCTTCACACCACTTGAAAATTCATTAAATCTCGCTGTTAAACACTGAGCAGGAGGATGGGACCACACCAATGCATTTTTTCTCAAATTGACAAAGAACTACTGATAGAAGTCCTGACCTATGAACACTGCTAGGGTGAAGTGCAGGTGTCCCATAATTTCTGCACCTGCTATATATGATTTTGTTTAGACTGCACCTGTTCTTATTTATAATATATCTGTGCCAATTAAACTTCATGAAATCCAAAATTTCTTTGCTGACACGTGAACTTCTATCTAGTTTTGGAAGGAAATTAGGCAGGTTCTGCCATGATTTAATTCTTGGCACGTAGGTATTTTTTCTTATCTGACTCCTTATTTTCCAGATTCTTACACATGGCTGTTCTGATGATTTGATCCAGAAATCTATTGTGCATTTAAGCCAAGCTGAAAGGTCCGTATTCCCCCCAGGTCCTCTCTGTTTCCTCTTATCAGGACTGGGAATGCTTTTGACCCTCACAGTCTGTTGGTAGTTCATCCGCTCTTTACAAATTCTCACAGCCTATAACCAACAGACACCAAGGTTAACCTCACAGGCCAACTTCTGCTGAGAATATCAAAGGCTCAAATGAATTTTTTGAACATAGAATGGCATTTGGGATGTCTGAGCATATCTGAGCATCTCTGTTGTCTGTGGAGTGTATTTCATCTTTCTGTGCCAGCAGCTGGAGGTGGGGTGAACATGTTGAGTAACACTAGGGTCATTGAATATCCCGAGTTGGAAGTGACCCACAAGGATCATCAACATTATGATTGAGCAGTGCAGCCAAAAGCCAGCTGAATATACCCATCTTCTTCCTTCTTTTTTTTTTCATTGGCATAAAATGCTCCCTCTCTTCAATAAAAAAGGTGAGTCCTCTTCTGAGTTTCTCACTGTCATTTGTCAGCAGTGTCCCTTCTCAGCAATTTCCATGGTCTTCCTTGTATTGATAATGTTAATGTGGTTTCCTCTTCCTATTCTTCTGTGTGGAGACCTCTTTCTACTTTCCTTTTCCATGGACATAGCTTACACTTTTGCTTTAAGTGTATTTTCTCTGAGGAGCTGCAAACCATTTTTTGTTGTTCTCTCCTTCACTCACCTCCTGTGAGATACTACTGGCTCTGTACCTGAGATTTGTTCCAGACCACGTGTGAAAGTTGTATATGGGGTGAATGAAAATTCTAGATCTGAAATTGCACTGAAATTTTTCAGGAGCTACTCTTTGGAAAACAGGTATTGGAAGGAGGACTCCCACCACACACACAATCACAGAATCATTTAGGTTGCAAAGGACCCTTAAGATCACTGAATCCAACTGCAAGCCAAGTCCCCCACTAAACCATGTCCCTAAGCACCACATCCCATGTTCTTTAAATACCTCCAGGGATGGTGACTCAACCACCTCCTTGGGCAGCCTGTTCCAATGCTTCACAACGCTTTCCATGAAGTGACTTTTCCTAGTATCTGATCTAAACCTCCTTGGGTGCAACTTGAGGACATTTCCTCTTATGGCATCACTTGTTACTCAGGAAAAGAGACCAACACCCACATGACTACTCCCTCCTTTCAGGGTGTTGTAGAGAGCAATGAAGTCCCCATGGGCCTCCTTTTCTCCAGGCTAAACACCCCCAGCTTGCTCAGCTGCTCCTTATCAGACTCGTGCTCCAGACCCTTCCCCAGCTCCATTGTCCTTCTCTGAACTCGCTCCAGCACCTCAATTTTTCTTGCCATGAGGGTCAAGAAACTCATGATTTGAGGAGAGGCCTCCCCAGTGCCCAGCACAGAGGGACAATCACTGCTCTGGTCCTGCTGGCCACACTGTTGCTGACACACAATGCCAGGAGGCCACTGGCCTTCTTGCCTACCCTAGCTCAGGTTTGCCTGCTCTTGGCCAGCATCCCCAGGGCCTTTCCTTGTGGGAGCTTTCCAGCCACTCTGCCCCCAGCCTGGAGCACTGCAGGGGCTTGTTGTGACACAAGGGTAGGGGCTGGCTAACAATTGTGAGATTTCCCCCAGATGTTTATAGAATATTTCATGTGCCTCTTTGTCCTGGCTAGACAGTCTCTAACAGACTCCCACCAGGATATCTGCCTCTTGGACTTCCCCTCGATTCTTACCCATAAACACTTGACCCTTTCATCACCATCATCAAGCTTTAGGTAGTCAGAACACTCCCAAGCACACAGGGCTACCCCACTGTCTCACTTTCCTTTCCTGTCCCTTACAGCCATCACTGCAGCTGTGTGACTCATCCAACCATATTTCTGTGGTTGCAGCTATGTTGTAGTTTTCCAGCTGCACAATGGTTTTCAGCTCCTCCTGCTCTTTTCCCATACTGCATGCATTGCTGCAGATGCACAGCACAGTTGGGCTGCTGTTCCTGCCACCTTTGCTGGGGGACAGGCCATGATTCCTGTGGGATTGTTCTCAGGTTCTTCCATGGTTTCTAGTGTATCAACAGCATTTACATGTTTGCTGCTGGGTGGATCTCCATCCCCTGCCCTATGGAGATGGCTGTAGGGGCTGTGCACATTCCTACAGGGACGTTTCAGATGTGCTCCAGGGTGCTCAGCACAGCCTGGCGCAGCCTGAAGAATTTCACTAGCACACTCCCTCAAATATTGGCATTCTGCCACCAGGCTTACCTCTAGTGAGCCTGGTTTTATCTATTTCCCCTTTCAAACCTAGTTTAAAGCTCTTTCCATGAGCTGTGGTAGCTCAACAGTCGATGCCATTGCTCCCTGGTCAAGCAGAGTGAGTTACAGCCTCCCCCTGCTCACCATTCCATGCAAACTCCCACAAAAACTGTTCTCTTGTATTCTTTGTGTGTTCCCCGAGTTTCTTTGATCCATGGCATGGCTTGGCCACTGTTGCCCCGGTCCTGCCCAGGTCCCCTCAGCTGCTGTGACATGTGCTGTGGTTTTCTGCCAGGTCTTTATGTTTCCCTGAGATTCCCTCAGTTGAGGAATTCTCTGGAATGCTCCACTGCGGATTGTGCTGGCACTGGAGCTGCTTGCCTTGGCAACTGAGTTTTCATTTTGCTTCTTTCATTTTTCTCCTTTCATTTGCTTCATTTGCTGTCAAAACACAAAGTTTCTGCCAATTCTTTCCATCTCCACCTCTTCTAGGGGTTCTCTGATGAAAAATGGCAGCATTAAGACAATTTGGATATTCAATCCAGTACACCCAATAGACAACAAAGTGCTGTGGGGGCAGTTATAAATCAGATTTTTTAAATAAATCATGGAAACAGAATGTTGAAGATTATTGGCATGCTGTTTACTTAAATGACTTCATCATAAAAGAATGTCTTAGTAGTTCCAACAATTAAACTGAACCACGTTCTCTGCTCCCGCTTGCTAAGAAATGCCAAATGCAAACTGGCTTTTGTTCTATTTCCAAAATTGAAAGCACATTCTCCATAAAAAAAAAATATTCCTTTAACCTGGCTTTGCAGTTACTCATAACTGTATTGGCTCTAGGCCTGCAGCCATGAAAACAGCACAGTATTGAAAATCTTTATTTCTTGCAAGCTTCTCTTTTGATCATCATCATGCTGTCTCCATTAATAACTCTTTAGGTTACTGGAATCTGTGCTTTGAGAACAGAATCAATGACCTTCCTCTTTAATTACATCTGAACTTTTCGTTTTACTTTTCAGTGCTGTTTTGGTACTTTCTGGTAGAAGGTAATGTTGATTCCAGTTCCACCAAAATCCTTGTCAAGTAAATATTCATGGACTTTAAAAATGACTCCTTTCTTTCTGTTAATAACACAGCATTTCAGCAGTATGGAAATGGCACACAGCTTTAATATCATGCACGTAAAGCAGAGGATAGCACAAAATCAATGTAACCTTCAACCAGAATAAAGACATGGAACATGATATACTCTGCCCATTTTTAACTTTCATATTTGGATGATAAAACCTGGTTTTCTGTTGCTTAAGAGAAACCATCACCAACTCTCTGCTATGAAAAAGTAAAATGAGTACTGCAGGGTTTATGCTATTATTTTAATCTTAAATTTGGTGTACTTTATGCTGTATTTTCTGTTTGCTTTATGATGCATTTTTTTCTATTAACAACACAATACTGCATCAAGAAATTTATTTCCTGTTATCAAAATACATTAGCCTGCTGTGTTTGGTAAAGCTCTAATTCAGTCCAATAATTAAATAGATGCTAAATTCCCATGTGTTTTTTAAGTCAGTCACAAATAAGCACTATTTTCTGAGTCAGGAGTAATTGATCAGGCTGCTCTATTTTACTTTACCAGAAATGTTAAAGGGTAATCAGATTCTGCTTCCTGCTATTACAGGTACACAGTTTCTTATCCACATGAATTGCTGATCAGAATCTGTCTCAAAACTTTTTCTTCTTATTGATGTTTACTGGTTGTGATACAGAGAGTTGGAAACTTTCTCCTGGTTTCTATCTAAATGTATTCATGCCCAGTTTATTTGTGCTGCATTAACCTGGTTCACCCCTTCTGGAATTGAAAAAATGGAGAAAAGGAAGTACTTTTTAACAAAAATATTTTCTTCTTTTGTCATTATGGCTTGAGCAAGCTTGGTGTGCCCAGATGCCTTTTGCACAGCAGCCCAGCCACTTTACTGTTGATTTCTTCCCCATGCCCAGTTTGGGTTCTTGAACGTAGGACCTCACTGTCTCAATGTACTGCAGGTGAGGGTTCTCCAGGAATAAGGACACTGAGGTGCTGTGAGATTCAGTGACATTTGTATTTCATTGTCTATTCTGAAAAGGTCTCATCTGTCCTAGAAACCCCTTTGCTTTTCTCACAGATGCAGCAGTGGTGACTCTCAGTTGCCTGGGATGGGCAAATTCAAAGCAGCTTTCCTTCTCAGTTGTTCCAACTTTTTTGGAATTGTTATTATTGCCCTGTATATATTATTCCACCAGCGAGTTGACCTGACAACTAAATGTCACTGATCATTTCCAAATAGCATGCTTAAATTTCCACTCTTTCTGACATTTTACACGTTCTCTAAATATTGTTTATCGCTCTATCTCTAAGGTAGTTGTCCTTTACACTTTATGCTGTAAATCCCTTTAGCTGTTCTTCCTGTGTCACACCTTTAAATTATTCTGTTGGACCTTCAGCCCTTCTCTGGCATTATTCCAATGTATCTCAGACTTTTGGATTCCAATGTAGATCCTATTTCTGCATGGCAAAGCATGTGCAAGGGCCAGCAGGAAATGTGCTGCTGTACAGAATCCTATTCTCTAGGCAGAACATCCATTCAGCAAAAGAAACAGGAGAAATTACTACTATTTTACTTAATATCCAAATAACAACAACAGAAAAGAGCTACATCATGTTGTATGAACTCATTGAGACTGTCTGTGGAAGCAACAAGCTTTAACAGAAGGTTTAGAAACCATTGTGTCATTTAAGTAAATTGGGGCTCATCTGCAGTGGTCCAAGCTAATTTGTTGTTTTTCTGAAGCCAAATATTTTGGTGTTTAAATATATATCCAAGAGGGAAGCATATGCATTAATGAAAATATATGTATGAAGTAAAAACAAGCAAATATTAAACCAGCCACTATTCAGAATTAAATTTTTAAAGACTAAGAATTTGCTGTGTAGGTAAGTAGGTGCTGTACTCACTCCTGTCTCTGTGAAATATTGTACTCATTCAAATCAATTATCCTTTTACAGATGTGATTTCATAAAAGGATAATTAGTTCATGTCTGGAATTGCATCAGGTAAAACAATCTATTTTAATTGTTTCTGTATGAGTGAACTGCAGCACAATTTTTTTTCTATCCACAAAACAAATTTAATCAACTCTGCCAAATAAGAACTCATTTGTCACTTGAAAGATGAAATCATTTATTTTCAGCATCAGCCAAAAAAAAAAAAACAAACCCAAATCATATATCTGCATGCATATGATCCTTGCATCTGTAAAAGTACCTATTTTGGCGTTGTGTAAAAATTCACCTTCACTGCAGAACCATGTAGGTGATTCTACTTTTCTTCCATTACCTTTCATAGATGCTTGTCCTGGGTACACAAGGACAGAGCCTGGCAGAAGTCCTGCTGACTGCTATTTAAAGGCCTCTTTAACCCGGTGAAATTAAAAATCTC
Organism: Corvus cornix cornix; assembly: GCF_000738735.6. Lineage (NCBI taxonomy): Eukaryota > Metazoa > Chordata > Aves > Passeriformes > Corvidae > Corvus > Corvus cornix. The sequence goes on along the minus strand of NC_046333.1, from coordinate 147,399,206 downwards.
TGCCCACAAGGTTGTTTTTGAAAGTCACATATGACACACGAACGATGAAAGACTGCCTTTCATTTTTCTCAGGAGAAATTTATTAAACTGACCAAAGTAATATAAAAGTGAGGGAACTTAGTGGATAAACAGTACAGTTGGAGAGAATTTCAGTGAAAACAGTAGATATTTCCCCATATATGTGAATATGGGAGGTGCACCCATAGGCTTTACTCCAGCTGAGCAGAGGGGGTGGATGTGGATCCACAGACCCACACAGGGTGCCCTTTGCAAACCTCAGGCTCCAAGGACAGGGAATTTGGCTTTGTCCCCTGCAGCCACAAGCCCCAGCCATGCCCTGCAACCAGCAATGGACCTGTGGTCTGCTCATCCAGCCTCAATGTGCTGGCACTGAGGAGGGAGAAAAACAACTCAGCAGTCCATGCTTTCCAGTCTTCTCTGTGCCCTGACTGCTCTATTACATGATGGACCAGGTGCTCTAATCTGTGTGTCTAGAGCAGTAATCCCTACTGGTGACTTCCTTAACCACAGCCTAAGATCTGGATGCTAACAAACCTTTCCCTACCAGTGAAGTGCCAGTTCTGCATCCCTTTGCCTATCAAGGCTGCCTCTGTAATTTCCAGCATAATCCTGGGCACATGAACGTGGTTCCATGTGGCAGTAAATCCTTAGATTGTTCTCTGTCAAGACTTAGTCCTCTTCCAACTTGTGAACTGCCCAGCAGTGCCTGAATACAACTCAACAGCTTGAACAGTCCAGGGATCATTCCCCAAAGTGTTTTTTGTGTGTCTACCTTGTTCTGAGGGCTGTCACGATTTACTAGTGTGGATGCAGTCTGATGTGTACCACCTGACTTTAAGGTCCAGGAACATTTATTTCCACACAGGCAGCCAGCATGTCTCACCATGTCCTTTCCTCTGTGCCTGTCACCTCCCTGGTGGCACCTGCCGTTTCAAATCTCAGCTGCTGCAGTGACCCTTATTCCCTCTCAGCCCAAGCCATTTCCAAAAGCCTCCTGCACGACAAGATCACATCCATGCTGGGATGTGAGCTAACTCCATCACTCAGTGGCAGGCACAAAGATCTCTGCTCTGAGAGGCTCATTCCACAAGGCTCAGTCTAACTGTAGAACAGCTCTCACCTCTCCCTGCCTGTCATTGATATAGCTGCCAACCAAGACAGGAACTGCAGCAACAAGCAGCCAGCATTTCCCCCACAATAAGGAAAGTATGGATCTATTTCCTGGTGCATTTATTTCCTAGGCTTTGGAATACAATATTCTGATAAAATTATTATTAATATTAATAATAATACATAGCCACTGCTTGATGAGACAAGTGGAATAGCTGAAATGTATGCATGGGATTTTGAATCATGTCTTTTCTGATAAGACTCAGACCTCTGGAGCAGAAGGCAGAGCTCTGCAGCATGTCTCTCTTGATTCTCTGTACATTGATAGCTGGGTAATTGAGAAAACAAGGGCAATTCAGACTGATTCACACTGGATTTACCTGTGCTGGCTGAAGATGTTACCCGCCTGGATGATAAACTCTTCAGCTGTTGCAGCTAAATCAGAGAGGATTGTGAATCTGAGTTGTCAGCCTGCACAGTTTGCAACCTGATGTTCTAATGTAAACTGAGATTGATAGTGGTTTACATTTACGGGCAGTAACAAAATCAGCACATCACCTAATCAGTGATCTGGCAGGGACATTTTGGGATGGCAGGCTTTTAAATCACCCTGTCCTGAAGTGCCAAATCTTGTGAAAAGGGTGGTTTTAAGGACAGGACTGTTACATCTCACTCTGGTTTCACAAGCTTATGTTCATCAGCCCTTTGGATTTCAGTGGACTAAAAAATAGATGACCTGTGGTATTGTGAAAAGTATTTTTCCTTGGCACAGTTTGTTTGCATATATCTCCTGATCTCATCAGAGATCTTGTCAAAAGAATTCACTGGAGAATACTTACCAAGCAGGTAAAAAAAATCCCATGGATAATTAAAACCCAATTAGTTTGATGACAGTTATATCTAAGACTTCAGAAGAAATTATTAAGGAAAATACAGATATACAGAGAAATGAATTCATATGTTACAAGTCTTTGTTAAAAACAGAATCCTCAGAATAATCTGTAGTCTTCTTTGATAAAATAGGAAATTTTCTAGATTAGTCAACAGTGCATTTTTCTCTTGACATGTAAGAAATTATTACTTAAGATAACTAAACTGGCTATTTGTAGAGCCGTGAGATAACTGGGGATAAGGAAATACAAGACTGTAATGAGACTTTATCTGGAATAGCATGGGAATTCTGGTTTTCCATTCCTGAGAAAAAGAAATATAAAATGAAGCAGGCAGAGCAAAGGATACGCCAGAAAGTTATTTTACTTGGGGAAAGCAAAAGAACCTAATTTATTTCACATGAACAAATGATACCAGAATGCATCCATGATAGTGTGCCTCCATCCAGGGAACGTGGATCTTGGTGGAGAAGATGGCAGGTTCCCTTCGATTGTGCATGCCTGGTAGGGAGATCCAGTTTGATGCCAAAAATGTTCAAAAGAAATCATTGCAAGCCATGCTGAAAAAAAAAATCAGTTGTGTTAAGGCCAAAATGTTTCATTGCCCTTTGAAAGCTCCTGAATAAGCACGTGATGTATGGAAATTTTTCCACTGGAGGAGATGAGGGAGATCAAAAGGAAAGTGGGACCTCAGCTCCTTGGTCTCTGCCATCACTTAATTTGGCTGGAAGCTTTCTTGTGCATCCTCTGGGCTGTGCCATGTTCTGCATTGTCCCAGGCACAGGCTGAGTGCCAGCAGCATCCAGGAAACCATTCCAGCAGCAATTTCCTGACAACCCCATGGCAGCATGGACAAGGCAGAGGAAGAGATCAGTGCTCTGCACTCAGCTCCAGTGTGTTGAACTAAAACTCTTGAGCTGTTGAGTCCATATTCAGGCTTGTGAGGGAAGGATGAAGTTTCCTATCAGAGTTTGGCTTGAAAGAAGGGATTTAATAAAAATATCTATGCTTGTACATCATTCAAGCTCTATGGCTTGTTTATCCATTGGTTAAACACTGTAACAGACCGTAGCTGCTTCAAAGAGGTTTCACAAGAGACAGCAATCAATAAATACTTGCAAAGACCTTTGATGCTTGAAAATGGAAAAGGCTATTTTCACTAGACTTATACAACAATTCAATTACTATTTTGGAGAAACAGAGGGAGAAGAGCAAACAGATTTGATCAAGACTGAGGGTCTTTGGCATGATTACACTGAGACCTAACTAAAAATAACTACAGGCTAAGAGAGAACTGATTCAAATTGTTATCTTCCAAACTTATTCTAAGTATATGTTCTAGAAATTATAAAAAAGTATTGAAAAAGATAAATAAGATAGGCAAGGGCCCTTCTGTCAGATCAGCTGTTTCTGTGTCTGGACTAATGGAAGCAGTGTATCAGGTTAGAAAGGCACAGTCACAAAACTTAATGAAAATATAGGGGGATGATAAATGTGTTTTGATACCAACCTAAGGCTGAGGTGTCCCTGAAGAGCTTACTGCACAGGTAAGCGCAGGACAAAATTCAATTCCATGTATTTACAGTGAAGGTGAGATTGAAGTCACCAAAATTAAGACTGAATTTAGACTAATGTTCTGAAAATTTGGATGGCAACAGCTCAGACAAGTGTTTCAAAGCAGCCATTCTCTTGATACTCTCCTTACTGTCTACTGTCTATGTGTGCCTTTGGTCAGCCCCAGAGTTCCACATAAACACAGACATTGTACACTCTGCTGTCACCCATTCAGGTTGGTGCCCATGTCACCCTCAAGATCTCGTGACATTCAGATTTGGGCACCAATGTCTAATTCTACCCAAAAACCTGGAGAACTTGGCTTGTGGTGCTGTATTTGCAGGAGCCCACTGCCACACACAGATCCATAGGGTTGGCAGACCACAGATGTTCAAACCCATGATAGGGAAGAAGTCAGTACTTAAAAAGCAGGAATTTAACCTTTCCTGATGTGGGGGGTTTTGAGTCTCTGTCACTTCTGTCCCCAGACATTGTGCTCCAAGAACATGCACTCCATCCCTCTGGATCCACAACTCACAGTTCATGATTCGTGAGACCAGAAGAACAGAAAAACAACAACCTGACTCTACTCTGAGGAAAGCAGGTGATGGTTCTCACGGGGCTAATAAACCTGCTTGTAGGAGAGAGAAAAGGTAGCTTTTGTTTGGTCCTGAGCATTACTATAGTGGAAGTTTAGTATTTGGAAAGTGCACAGTGCCCTTGAGCATGAAAAGAATCTGCCAGACTGACCTTTCCTGTCATTAAAGTCTGCTTCCATTGTGTAGGGCTGCTTAAAGATGCTTCTCTCCATGCATTTGTTATGTGCTATTCCATAAGTCTCCTAAAATAGGAAAAAATGTCTTTTGAATATAATGGAACACCTACTGCCATGATTAAAGGCAATGAAGAAACCATTGAATACAATGATTTGCTAGCAGGAGACTCATACATCTTTAAATCAATAGAGTTGCATTTGCTTGCTGTGATGAGCCCACAGCCCACCTGTGGCTGGCAGATGCTGGATCAGCTGGCTGGCTGGAAGAATTATGAAGAATATATTACAAAAACATCAAAAAGAGCAAATCTGTTTTGTCAGGCATTTTGAGAATAAATCCTGTTCTGGGCAGTACACGAAGAGTACACCACAATCAATCTCTTACCAGCATCTCAACCTGTCTTCTGCATTCCTTTTGGGCATTTGTAATCTCACGAGGACCCTGAATCTGGCCCTGATTCTGCCCTGTTGCCTGCCCCATCTCTTGGCTTTGTCACTGTGGTGACACCATCAATCTGCCCCTTTGTTATAATGTGGGCATCTTCCCTTCCCCTTTCCTGCCCTTTCAAAACACTGCTGCTCATGTCATCCACCTTCTCTTCCAAATGCTTTTGCTGTTCACTGGCCTACAGTACAGCCAGGAGAAACTTGTTGAAAATATTTCACAGCCTACAGTTTTGTCTCCTTGTATCCCTTTTCTTCCTTATCCTCAGCTGGGCCTTGGCATCAGCTCAGTTGCTGCTTTGTGCCTTCAAGTGAGCTCCTCTGTGCCTTCTCTGGTTTTCCCTGGCATTAGTCAGAAATAAACCCCAGACCAGCCAGAAATGACTGTTATGATTCCCTTCTGAAATCCTTCCCTCAAACACCTGTTTGATCTGTGATCAGGGCTTGTGTCCTTCCTCTCCTGAAACCACTGGATTTATCACTTTCACCAATGGTGTGTGCTGGTTTCCTTGTGCTTTCCTGGCCTGTCTGTTGTATCCCATCTTATATTTAACCTGTGAGTTCTGCAAGGCAGAGAGCTCCCCTTGCCATGTTCACAGAGTGTTTAACTCCAGGAGGATGGGACAGAGCTGCTGTCCAAATAAATTAATACCCTACAGGCAGCTGTTTGGTCTTTTTATTAAGGCAGGATCCATCTTCTTCCATGACTTCTCCATATTACTTGCCAAGATAGCAATATTCCACCCTGCTATGCTGAATAACATCAAGGCCACTGGGCTGTTGGGAAACACACTCAGATTTGTTTGAAAAGCCCAGAGAGAGAGAGAGAAAGAGAGAGTTATCAACTATTTCTCTTGGCTCCAGCAGAAATTTCTGCAGCTGTTGTTTAAAAAAAAAAATCCCAAGCTTTCCAGGATGGATTTTAAGTTTCAGCTTTTGGCCCTCTTATCCCAATTATGTCTTCATCAGGCACATTAAAGAACTCCTTAAACCCCTGTGTATTCTACAACTATAATCAGGTAACTTTTCAACCATATCCTGAACTTTGAAACCTTCAAGAGTATAAATACCACAATGAAAGTAATACCTGATAATGATGATAGAGTCCATTATTCGCAAAAGAGACAAAACACACAAACATAAACTCAGAACTGAAGGCTTGAGCAGAGCCCAAGACATTTCATAAGCTAAAAAATTAAGGCTTGAACATAGCCTAAGACACTTTGTAGGCTGAAACATAATTGCTCTTGATTCCTTTATATTGGTTTTTTATCTCAAAGAAGGCAGATGACGAATTGCCAAGTGATTTTTCATTAAAAAATTGCGAAGTGATTTTTCATTTTTCATTAGTACATGGTTTCCCTCCCTTTCTCCTCCTCCTCCTTTGCACATTTGGATCCTTTCTTTTTAATATTTGTAAGTTTACAGTTTGGAAAGGTCAAAAAATGCAAAGCACAAAGCTTTTGCTCTCTGCAGCCCACTGGCCTCCTTCTTACTATTTATACACTGCAGCTGAACTTGGGGACATCAGTCACCTCTGATGTTAGACAAACCCATTTCAGAAGGTGCTCTTGCCCTAAAAGACTTGTACTGAATAGATGAAGCTTCTAAGAGAAAGAAGATAAACCACAGGGACTCACCCCAAGCCAGTGGGCAGTCAAAGGGCAGGCCTGGGAAGGAATTTTTATCTCAATGATGCCTTAGTCACTGTTTTTCCCATGCACTAGTGTCCTTATTTTAGGACAAAGAATGTTGTGACTGAGACATTGGGTGTTTCTCTAACCTGTCAAAGGCCAGCCAGTACATACAGGACCACTGGCATGATCCAATGCAGATTAATAATGTCTTAAAGTACCTGAACCCCTGGAGAGCACAACTGCATTTTTAAGCTGATAGTCAGATCTAGGTCTCCTGGAAAAAAAGCAAGACTGAAATTTCTGTGCCCCTTCTTCTCCCCACCTCAATAGACCCCCACTGCTATTCCCCCATCACAGCACTCAAACCTGAGCACTGTGGGGCCCTGGCACCCCCCACCCTTTGATGCTGACTGCTGGTTGTGGGCAGCTGCAGACAGCTTGCAATGCTGGCACCATCAGAGTGTTCATTTTTCATCCTCCCTGTGATAGGAGCGGAGGTGAGGAGTTCAGCACTCTCCCTTACCTCCACTGACATCAGTGCTGTGTCAGCCCTGATGGTATTGGAACAATCTTTTAAAAGCAGTTCATCCTATTACTGAGCTGTGCACTCCCTGAAGGCCATGGACAAATGTTAAAGTCTGGAAGTATGTGTGATGTCACGGAAGAAATATGAAACGGCAGCTGAACTGCTGGCTGCTGCAAGGGCAAATTTTGGTTAATGTTTCCTATTAACTCCTAGCTCCTTCTGTCATCCTGCTATCGTGGTAGGGAGAATCTAAAGGAAATAGCTCTCTTGTCTTCTGCTCAAAATTGACATTTGCTAAGGATTTGCTAGAGGTCTAATTAAAGCAGAATAAATGTATTTTGCGTTTCTCACCCAAGATGGTAGTTTAGATCAGAATCAGTGGAATGAATACAGCTTGTTTCTGACAGAGTTTTGAGTGTAAATAAAAGGGATACTGTGAATGATGAAGACAAATGTACTTCAAATGAAGAATTAATACTGCTCATAACAGTAGAAATATAAAAATCCATATTATTAGAACAAATGCTTTGGTAATATTAGGCACTTCTGCATCTAAATCTCTGTTAGAATATACAGATGGAACAGACAAATATTTATGCTCATATTTAGTACTTAGTACTGCTGTGGCTGTAATTTGTATTCCTCCAGAATCATGTCAGAATTCCATTCTGTGCTTTGTGTTGTGCCATTCTTATTTGTGATTTTAATGTCCTTGAAGCAACTCTTCCTGGGGAAACCCCTTCTTCCAGCCAAGAAAACAACTTTTCTCAAATCTCTGTGGTGCTCTCTGAAATGCAAATAACAACACTAATAAGGCCCAGAAGCTTCTGTGTTGAACAATGCACAACTAGCTTGTGAGAAATGTTTTCTTCACAGGGGACCTTACGTTCTTAAACAAGACTCATCACATGATTTTTGGAAACAAGCAGAGAAACAGAAGAACAAGCCATAGTTAACTGAGGCGTGGTTATGAAGTCTGTCTATAAATGCGAGTTGCAAACATGTCACGTTTTTACAGACAGAAGGAAGCCAAAAAATGTTCATGAGATCACACGCCTTACTGAGCAGCAGCCTCTGTGCTCCTGCTCCAGGATCACTCAGAGCTCTATGTTCTGTTGACAGCCTCTGCACTGGATTAGCTCCCCAAACAGCTGCAGAGTGACATCTGCAGAGGTTCTCAAAGATGGATGAGATGTTTAAGCAGATCATACTCTCTCCTATACTCTTTCTTGGAGCTCCCACAGTGTTCTCTTGATTATCCACACCCTTGACACTCTCAGGTGACTCTCTCTCCCTCCTTCTAGCAGCCAAAAGGGCAAGTGAAGCACATACCTCTGGTAACAATTACAGAATGGGTTGGGTTGGAAAGTATCCTAAAGATCATTTAGTTCCAAGCCCCCTTCCATGGATAGGGACACCTTCCACTAGACCAGGTTGCTGATTGTTTTGGTGGCATAAGTGACTTGAACAGGACACAGAGTTATGGAAAGAGGCTGAGACACTCAGGGTTATTCAGCCTGGAGAAGATGCAGAAGTTTTCAATTAGCCATTTGGCTCACAGCTGCATTTCATAATAATTCACCATGATGACCAACATTTGTCTTAATCTCACAGATTAGAAATAAAGATAACACCCAGCTTTGCACTACTGTCATCCTACAGAAGAGTGTTTTAACCATTGCTATTAATACCTTAAATGTATTATTCAGGTCTTGCCCCATCCTTGCCCTACAAGCTATAGCTGTCTGCCAGATTAACTCCATTTTCTTCCATTTAATAAAGTGCTGTAATAGTTTCCCCAAGCATATTTTTTGGCAGATTTTCAATGTACTGTTGCTGTTTACTCACGAGCAGGGTCATTGGTGGTACCTTGGTTCCTTGTGCTAATGAAGAAATTGCCTTACACAGTGAATAGTTGTTCCTTTGCCATCAAGTTTATGTTAACATTCACAGTATCAATTAAAACAAAATTGACGATCAAAAATGTGACAATAACTGGAGGGGCTGAAATAATTGCGGGGGTGAGGTCATGGTGATCAAGCTTCCAAATGCATTTTACAGAATGCTGATGTGAAGTCTGCAGGTTATTTCTCCTTCCTTCAGGTGTCAGAACTCATTTAGGCTTTAGAAACTGCTGTAAAAGGCAATCAGCTCTTCCCTTCCAATCTCCAAAATCATTTTAGCACAGGTAATATCAACAGAGTCACATCATTTAGAGCCTTCTCCTGCTGCCATGCAGCTGCTCAGGCAGTTAATTACAATATGTTCCCAGGATGAGAGGATGAACAGGCAGCCGCATTTCCGCGCTCCATTAAAATGAGCTTAGCCAAATTAGGCTAATAGGATAGGATAGGATAGGATAGGATAATGGGGATACCTTGTGCAATTCCTTCTATTCCCAGCAACAAGGATTGTGCCAGATAGTGCTCACTTTGTATAAATTGTATACCTGGTGTTTTTTACTAGGAATAAGTAATGGCCATATTCTTTCATCTTACACCAAGTTGCTAAAAAGCATTATTCTAAAGACTTATAAATTAATGCATCATCTACTCATGCAAAATAACAATACAACTACTGTCAAACTTTGATTTAGTACTGAGGAGAGGTAGGAGCTTGAAATATTTTTCTTAGGAATGTACAGGAAAAAAACCACTCCATGAGAACATGCACCTTACATGATGTATGTCATTTGGGCACTTTCATCATGTCAAGTAGAAAAGTTCTAAGTTTGTACAACTCTTTTCTATCACCTTCAAGAGTTGTTAAGGCTGGAAATTCTAATTATTTTAATAGCATTGATTTGTCCATTGTTGATTCATTTGCAGTGGGCCGGGGCCCCAAAGATGGGATTTATTTCATCTTTCTCTCTGAAAAACTGTCATCTACATTCACTGCAAAATAATTAGGGGAACAAAATACCATTCAGGGAAGTCTGGCTTAGGAGAAGAAGTATCTTTAAATATCAAAAGAGCTCCCAAACCATCTTGAGACAGATGAGCTAAATGTGAGGCACTAATGTCAGAAAGGATGCATTCAGGCCAAAGATGCCTTTTTTGAACCCGTCAAGCTTTACTTGATTAACAGAAGAATGTCAAATTCAGGTAAAATAATATTATTTATTGTAGTTGAGGTTTTTTGCTTGGTGGTATTATTTTGTTCTGTTTTTCAGGCTGTATATCCTAGTTTCTGTTTTTCCTTTTCATAGTAACAATAGGGACTTTGGCACTCCCTGTCACCACCTCTTGACTGAGAACAGAGCAGAGTAAATAGACGAGTGTGGGTTATGCTTTACCATGTCCCTTTAGGCATCTCTCTGACAGGATAACGAGTGGTCAGTGCGGATGGCTCTCATATGTGGTGTTAAGGAAAGAAAAGTGCTGTATCCTCTTCCGTAAGCTGGTTTTGAGCCTCATCTCTGAGATATCTGCAACAAGCTTAGTAGAATCTAAACTGAAGACTTCCAAGACCCAAAAAATGAACAGGGTAATTAAGTCTGACTTCTGGTGACTCATCCCTCCTTGAGAGTAGCCCCCTGGATAGAGAAGTCCAGGCCCCTTTGCAGAGGGAGCATGTGAGGAATATCCTGCTGTAGACTTCAAACATTACACCTGCAATTTCAGAGTTTCATGATCAAATTCCAAGCCAGAAATAAGCCTTCAGTGTCTGTTCCTTTATCAACCACACTGCAATGAAGATGGCAGATGGTGTGAGGGTATTACTTTTAAATGGTCATGGAGGGAAGCAGGAGTCCCTTCCTTTGGTGTTAGCAGGAGTTGTGTTCTAAAGATAAGTGAGTGAAGCAATTGCTGAGAAAAGTAAGACATTATTCCATATATCATCCATTGCAGACATACATATTATCTATGATATATGGATAAACCAAGAGGGATTTACATTTTTTAAAAATGCCTGTTGTTCTGTAGCAGTGTGTGGGGGGGTGTTTTTATGAACAGACATACATGTGATTCCAATGTGTGCAATTTTATTGTATTCAGAACTGCTGAAAATAATTACACACAATATCAATTTCCCTTCTGGAGCTTAAGAAGCAGGTTGAGAGCAATGGTGTTATTAAGAATAATTTCAGAGCAGTAAATTTAGCTATCCAATAATCTATAATGGCAGACTAGACATGTAAATTTGACTGAAATGAAGAAATATATCACTGCACATTCTATTCCAGTGAAAATATGCATACATCTATCCTGCCTGCAGCAAATGTGATGTATAGAAAACATTCTTCAAAACACATAGTTCCTTTGGTGATCAGTTCCTAATCCTCACTCTTCAGTTCAAAGTATTAAAACCAAAACACAATATAAAATGTTGCATCTATTCTGTTATGTATCGTGATCTACTAAAGAGTTGGAATATTTTAAATACATTTTACATAAATATAAAAACTATTCTGAATCAAAGCCTATGATCTGGAATACAATGAGACTCTCACTGATGGTTCAGTTGTTAAATGGATAAGGTCCTAGAGATTTTGTCGGCACTCAGTAATGGGGCCATATCAAAACCAGACATTATTTGTCTGTCTATATAACAGTAGTTGTGGAGCTGCTTTAACAGATGGGACTGCTGCTCTCAGCTCTGGAGCCTGAAATGTTCACACCCCCCTGGGAGCAAAGCATAAGGTCAAATAAATACGGGCAGGGTCAACCCTTAACTCTGTGCTCTTGGGATATTTAGTATTCACCTAAAGCCCTTCTGACAGAAAGCTTTAAGGGACATGTGGCCAACATATACAGAAATATAACCATTCGTGTTCTACTTGGCACAAACTGTTATGCTTCATAGTTTTAGTGTGTGAAGTCTGCAGATTTTAACAGCTTTATGATGCTACCTTTAGAGATGAGACCAGTAATTGTGGATGAGAGACTGAACATGACCCAGCAGTGTGCACTTGCAGTCCAAAAAGCCAAATGTGTCTTGGGCTGCATCCAAAGCCCTGTGGGCAGCAGATGAGGGAGGGGATTCTGCCCCTCTGCTCTGCTCTGGTGAGATCCCACCTGCAGTGCTGCATCCAGCCTTGGAGTCCCAGCACAGGAAGGACCTCAATCTGTGGGAGCAAGTCTAGAGGAGGCCATGAAGATGATTAGAAAACTGGAGCACCTCTCCAGCGAGGAGAGAAAAGGCTGAGAAAATTGCGATTGTTCAGCCTGGAGAAGTCCCCAGGGTCACCTAATTGAAGCCTTCCAGTACCTGAAGGAGCCTACAGGGAAGATGGAGAGGGACTTTTTACAAGAGCCTGGAGGGACAGGACAAGGAGGAAAGCTTCAGACTGAAAGAGGGTAGGTTTACGTTAAATATTAGTAGGAAATTATTGCGAGGGGTGGTGAGGCACTGGAACCAGTCAGAGAATTTGTGGCTGCGCCATACCTGGAAGTGTTCAAGGCCAGGTTGGATGGAGCTTTGAACAACCTGGTCTAGTGGAAGGTGTTCCTACCCATGGCAGGAGGGTTGGAATGGGATGATCTTTAAGGTCCCTTTCAACCCAAACCATTCTGTGATTCCATGATTCCATGATTCTATGGGTATAAAGGTGTCTGAGGCTGAGCTTGTCACAGTTTTTCAAATTTTGGTTTTTTGGGGGAAACTCAGGTATCACTGTGACCACAGCCAGAGCTCTGTAGGTTCAGTGCCATGCACTGGCCCACATCTCTTGGGGCAGGAACTACAAGACAGAGATCACCCTCACAGGAGGAGAACCAGGTGGACTGACTGCAAACCAGAGAAGGTTTTGCTGAGATATTTTAGGTGATTGCTTTTCTGAATATATTTTAATAGATTCATGCATGTTTTAAAGGAAAACTAAAGTATTAATTAGGTTAAATAGTTAACTTCTGCAGTGAACACCAGTGCCAGATGACTCTCAAGTGCTTGTTACCTGTTTCCAGGTGAGGTCACCTCTCTGCTCACATTCACTAGTCTTGTTCAAATGGCTCACTGGAGGATCTTGATTCAGAAGGGTTCATGGTGAGTTATCTTTTCCCAATCCACTCCCAAAGTATGGCTTATCCTAGGTGCTTCCATATATCTTCTCACCTGGGCCTGATTTGTTAAGTGGAGCAAGTGACTCTATGTGACTGATCCAGTTTATCAATATCACAGGCCTTCATTTGCTTTACAACCTTTATCAGGGTCTAGTAAAAATGCACTTATTGATGAACCTCATCAGAGACATACCAACTGGATGGCAAAGGTGTCTTCTGGGCATCAGGTAGCCCATTATTAAAGTTTTTAGATATGTTCATCATTTCTACTAATTTATTTTTCTAGTAATCATATGACAGTAAGTTATAACCCAAAGGACCTTCACTACACAGGGTATGTGGTACTAAAGGTGAACAGTGAAGAGCATAGGCTCGCTGTTGTAAATACAGCTGACCCTCCCAGATGACATTTAATACTCTCTCAATTTAAAAATAGATCAGGATGTTAATTCATCTCTCTATGGCTTTTCTTGCTTTTCTGAGCTTGGAAAGTCTTTGTGTATTACTTTCCATCTGACAAGGAAGAGAGGTGAGAGAACGTGTATCAGAAAATCAGCATCTGTCACAGCTTTTCAGTGTGGTTTTAGTTTTTTTCTCCTTAACACTTTCAAGATTGTATCACCAGATATGATAACGAGTAAATGTACTATGAGAAGAAATTTAGCACTGACAACATCAGCATCATCACTGATACTAGTTAAAAAGCTAATAAAAAAATAAAACAAAAACCCCAAAACAACAAAAACCCCTACCCTCCAATGATTAGAGCTGTTTTTCTTATGTAATTAAACCAAACAGCTCATTAGCATTAACCACACTACACATTCTAATTACCCAATTTATTTTAAACTACAGAGTCAAGCAGATCTGATAAGACTGGAGTCTCCTAATTCCAAAATAATTTCTAATTTAAAGCAGCCTTCTAAGCTTTGGCTGCCAGATTGAGCCATGTCTCATTACAATTGGACTTACTCAGCAGACCAGTCCACTTCATCATGAAGAAATTCAGGCAGAGAATTTGCAAGCTTTTGACTCAGTATGTTTTTTATGGGAATTTGATGCATTTATTTTAATTTAAATGCATCTAAGGGTTGAAATTCAAAACTGTTATGGAAAATGAACTCTTTCCCTTATGTTAGAGATTGTTCTGTCTCCCAAGGGCAGCATCTGGCAGATAATACAGTATGTTGTGCTGGAAAGGAGCTCAGACGTATTTAAGAGGCAGACTGTAATTACAAAGGCAAAGCCTAGAGGATGCTATCTTTTGACACAGCATTTAAACTTTTAGCCTTTAACACCGGTCAGGTTTCTTGGCCCTCCCTGGCTTTAGAACTTCAGAGAAGGAACTGTAAATGTCTTCCCAGTAGTTTTACAAAGTGCCCAGAAAGTGACCATGCTTACATGATGGTGACTACCCCAGAGCAATGAACTTGTGCTCAGAACCTCCAGAAGAAGCCCAAATGACAGCAAAAGCTGGGTCAGGGTGTTCTGGCTGGCTCAAAGCAGAGCATGTTCACATCCTCACACAGCATCCAGTGCAGCCTTACATTGAATGGAGTCACTGGCTGCCACACTGGGGTCGTCCTTTCCAAAGAATTTCAGTGCTTGTCAGTGATCCTTGTTAGGAGATAATTTTGAATTTAAATCAAATAAACTCAGGTTATCTTCAAAGAGGAAGGTCATTTGCTGTGATCAGATGAGATGGCAGACACCTGCCTTCCAGAAAAACTCCATTAAGTGAAAAATGACCTCTCATTAGTGAGGAATTAAGCTCAAAACACTAAAAATCTACATCCTGGTATTGATTTTGGACACACTTAGTAGACAGATTGATTTAAATGTTTACTGCGTCTAATCTTTCCTTATGTGCATCTGGAAGTTCCATAAACCAATTTACCTCAGCTATGGAAAGATAAAGCAGCAGAGATTCAAACTATATATAACTTCTATGCAAGAGCATCAGAACATGACATTAATCTCCTTTCTAATTTCCTAAGCTCCCATTTTGTCATACAAGGTGACATCCCTCACAGCAACAGTGAGGGTGATTTATATTGTGGAGGGTATTCTTAACTATCTTTAATATTGGTGCAAAAGCTCATCCATCTTGAAACAAATTATGTATGCAAGATTATGTATTCAGGACAGGCAATGAATCATTTAAAAAAGATCTTATTTCTGAATAAACACAGCATATCTGTCTTTGTCTCTTTGGTATCAAATAAATTACATGTGTCCATT
The DNA here is from genome assembly GCF_000738735.6 of Corvus cornix cornix. Classification (NCBI taxonomy): domain Eukaryota; kingdom Metazoa; phylum Chordata; class Aves; order Passeriformes; family Corvidae; genus Corvus; species Corvus cornix. Next base: position 147,384,006 of record NC_046333.1, on the reverse strand, counting down.
ATGAGTATATGCAACCCTCCCAAACAGACTGACTTTAAAGTCTTATGGTGAAAAACCTCTCTGAAATAGAATAAGGACTTGAAAAATAAAACTAAAAGGAACATATTCTCTTATTTCCACAATATAAAAATTGATAAAAGTACCATGACACAAGGTCAGTATTAGCAAAATAAAGCTATGTAGTCTAATCTAGTCTACTGTGTCAAGGATTTTTGTGCTGATTGCATGAAGGGCAACCATTATGGTTTATCCTTAGCCATCTATTAACATCTTTATGTGCAATAATTAACTTCCTCATAACACTGTGTTTTTGATAGACTTGAAACTTTGTTATTTCTCCCAAAATTCATAAACAAGTTGTCAACTGCAATTGCCTTAAGTTTCGTCTTGCTTATGTGTAGGAGTGAATGAGATTGTCTCTACAGTCCAGTGACCAGGAGTTTTGTAGGATCTGACTGGGTTGTCTGTTTTCTCTGAGAAAGCACATCATCTCCTAGGGCTGCACATGCTGTGGGTGGAGAGGGGAAGGATGGTAGAATTCTGACATTTCTGGGCTTTAAATTGATGAGGGGAAGGTGGAACTAGATGATCTTTAAGGTTCCTTCCAACCTGAACCATTCTACGATTCTGTGAAATATTCTCTTCTGCTAACCAGTAACACCCTGTAACACAGGAACGTGAGAGGAAAATGAGGGGTTCCAGTGAAAGGCATGGCGTGGTGGGAGCAAGATGTTTTCTCTCCCAGTTAAACATTGAGCTGCTGTTTAATGCTGGCTGGGTGGCTCTTCCGAGGCTCACACTTGAAGGGCTCATTCAAGATCTCTCTTCTACTTTTGATGATGTTGTGCAAGGTGGCATCCAAAAAAAACCAACACTTGTAAAGGCTGTATAAATGGTACCTGCTGCTACTTCCCCAACCCAGGCATCTTGGATAGTCACAAACAGCTTTTAGATTAGATTGCTCTGATGTGACATGCCAAATACAAGTCTATAGTTACTTACTTCTTCATTCCCTTCTAGATGTTCACAGATAGTTTTGTTACTTTTTGTGCTGTTTTTATTCCTACTACCTTGTGCTTGCAACAAGGTCCCCCACAGCATAACAGCCTCTCTACTTTGAATTCATCCATAGTGATAGCAACAGAGAGAGCAGCTGTCAGCATTGCCAAGGTCAGGGCAGCCATGACCATCTTTTTTTCTCCTTTGATTCATTTAATCTCATGATAATATTGCCCTCCATCTCCATTCCCTCCATAGTAATTGCCTCCTCGTGGGTGAGCTGCCTTGTATCTTCCAAGCTTTCATTTTGCTAAGCTAGTAAATCAAGTTTCCATACAGGTGGTAGGGTTAAATATTGCTCATATCTAGTAAAATCAGAGATAAGACAGAGGTAGAGACAAAGTTCTGAACAGTCTCAGGAATTCTGGGACAGCTTTGATGGACTATGCAGTTTTAAAAGGTTTTGGTGCTGGTTGTCATTTAGAATGCCCATATTCCGTTGCCTGCCTCAAATTAAATATACATCCAAGAGAGGAGGGTTTAAGCACATTTGCCTACCTCATGCTGAAATCTGGGAAAAACTGGAACCAGTAGACTTAAAAGCCAAGCAAACTTCAGCTTGGGCTGATCCAAGAGAGGCTGCTCTCATGGAGGTCAGTGTCACAGTCTTCAGTGTGTTTTCAGTCAGTTCTCCTGAGAGCAGCCACAATCCATCCCAGTTGTGAGGAGGGCAGAGAAAAAACAAAGCAATTGGAACAAAAATCCAACCCTCTAGGAGAAAAATCGCCTGGTCTTTATTAGGTGTCAAGTATAGAACAACACGTTACTACCAATTTATCTTCCATGGGAATTATCAAAAAAATTTTTGTGTTGAAAATCTGGGGTTCCTGTTTTGTTGCATCAGTTTTCCTTCTTTCACAAGAATTGCCTCAGATATAAAATTCATGTCTGAAGAAAAAAAAATCAATCAAAGCATAATAACTTATTCAATAGTATAGACTAGTGCTGCCAGTGAAAATTGACACAGGGATAATCAGAGTGCATTAGACCCCATCCTTTCCTGAATTACACGAATGCAGCTCCTGATGTAGCAGAGACAGTTTTGATACTTCAGAATCCATACAAAAATGCATGGGACCAAATCTCCTCCTATTAATTTTATGCCAGGGTAATTTCATACATTTTAATGATATGACTTTTTATTTACACCCGTGAGAGAGAAAGAAGAAAAAGCTTAAAAGCTTCCACAAATACCATTTTTTTTTTTTTTTTAAGAGGGGGAAAAGCTATAATGTGGACATTGTAATTTTCGGAAACATGATTCTTTTATTCTATTCCTTTGTGTAAGGATGATCTACAATACCATAAATACAAATAATGGGTATTGAACAAGGTTCGTATATTATGCTGTCAACAAAGTATTGACCTGAAGACCAAAAACAAAAATAGAAAAAATAAAGTTATAAAGATAATGATTATAACATGGGATCAAGTAAATTAAATTTTGTTATGAGAGAAGCCATGTAAAATGAAATTTTCAGCCTGAATTATTTAGCTTTCTTTTGGTTTTGCTGTAATCTTTTTCCTTTAACCTTCATCCGGCCTGCATCCTGGAGAAGGTCTCTCTGCTAATAAGGTTGCTCATTCAGCCCTTCTCACCTCCTGTAATTTGCCTAAATTATGGAAGGCAAATTAAGCCAGCTCCAAACAATATTAACAGGCTAGTGCTACCATCATAATTAAGTCACAGCAGATGCAAAGGGACGATGGAGACTTGGCTGTAAATATATCAAGTGGTTCTGATGACAGTAATGCATTTTATTAGGGAAAACTACCACCATTGTTATGATCTAACACACATTTACCCTTTTCTTGTCCTTCAGTCACCAGGTAGCACATAAGCTAAATTGAATTCCTGTATGTTAATGTTTTTTCCTAGTTAACTGATATTAATATTATATTCTACATTATTTAGTGGTTACTCTTGCATCTACATTTGGTGCTGTCAATAAGGCAGAATTACTCTTCTTGAGAGGTACTTGTGTCCTGCTCTGTTGTCTCAACAAGAGCCTCATGCAATGGGCTCCACAAGAGACACAGATTCATCTCTGTCTGTTCTTTCTCTGAGCAGCCACCAGTCCCGAGCTGGACCCAAGCAGGAGTGGCAAGAGGGCTGTGTGGAATAAGGATAGGGCTGTGAGGAGCATAAGGCAGAATCATCCCAGCTGGAGGGAACTGTGAACTTGAATTTGCAGTCCCTGGAGGTGTGCACTGATCACTGGGCTGGCAGCAGGCTCTCTGCTTCCTACAGCCATAATTTGTGAGCACAGAATAGGCTATTTGAAAAAAATTGTGTTGTGGTTTGACCCCAGATGGCAATCAAGCCCCACAGAGCTGCTCAGTCACTCCCCCGTGGTGAGATGGGAGAGAGAATCAGAAGGGTAAAAGTGAAAAATCTCGAGGTTTGAGATAGACACAGTTTAATAGGTAGATCAAAAGCCATGCACACAAGCAAAGCCAAGCAAGGAATACATTCACCTCTTCCCATGGGCAGGCAGGTTCTCAGCCATCTCCAGAAAATCTGGGCTGCATCACACATAACGGTGACTTGGGAAGACAAACACCATCACTCCAAATATCCCCTCCCCTTGCTCTTCTCTCAGCCTTACATGTTGCTGATGATGCCATACTGTATGGAAAATCCCTTTGGTCAGTTGGGGTCAGCTGTCCTGGCTGTGTCCCCTCCCAGCTCTTTTGCACCCCCAACTACCCCACTGAGAGGATGAGGAGCAGAAAAGACCTTGACAAGCAGCAAAACCAAAAGCAGCCACTAAGGAGCACAAGACTCTAAATTTGATCTAGCACATTCCAACCAAATCTCTTGTTACCTCAAAGCCTTTGAGCACCAGAAGGATTATTGTGGTTTAACCCCAGAGGACAATTAGGCACACACAGGCACTTGCTTACTTCCTCCCTATGGGATGGGGAGAGAATTGGAAGGGTAAAAGGGAGTTGCAGCTGAACGTCAAGGAGGAAGGGACGTGTCTCCTCAAAATCTCAAATGTCACTGTATTTTACATGATGTCCTGTGCAAATGGATGGCATACATGGACTTGGATACCTCAAATTCCCAGGTATCCAAGAGCAATGTCAGTACTTGGTGACTTTCTTGTAGAGAAACTAGTAATAATCACTTTGTTTCTGAGTTTCTCAGGGCACTCTAGTGACTAGTGAAATTTGCTTTAGATTTTGCATAGTGCCCGCCTCTTTTGTGCTCTGCTGAAAGGCACCCCCCTCTTCCCCTGCTTGCAGGGCAGCATCAGGATTAGGACTGGGCTTGAGCACTGCTGTGCTCCAAATCCTGACCAGGAGAGAGCACACAATATGCTGTTTATACTTGAAACATGCTATTTATAGGGTTGCCTCACATAGCCAATCTATTTGGACTTTAATCAGACCACCAGTGTGGGTGGCCAGCCTCGGAGATGTTGATGCTTTTCTCATTCCCACAGGACTCTGGGGTGTACTCAGTTCTGATATTCTTAATTTGAATTTAGCTTGTTGTCTTCCTGTGCTACCCAGCCTACACATCTCTGCTTGTTTACACTTGAGAAAGAAAATCTGCTCAGAAAAAAAACAAGGCTCTTCTCCTTAGCTTGGAGCATCAATCAAACCAAGCAAGGGGAAATGAAGTGGAAATGGAGTGTGACATCTGGGGAAAAGCCTTCCTTTGATCTTTCTTGATACTGTTGGTTACAGCTAAGGGGGAAAACACTTCACAATTCCTTCATTACTCTTTGGTGTGTGAAGTAATTGTTTTGGATAAGGCTAGTGGTTGAATGTCTGCATCCTACAGCCTATGCTGAGAACAACATTATGATGTTGACATAGCACAAACCACTGAGGACAGCTTATCTGTTGGGAAAACCTAATTAATAGGCTTGTGTTCATCCAGACCTAATACTACCTATAAATAGTCCAACAAATTTTGACTGTCAGAGAGGCTGCAAGATAAAGGCATGATTGGAATAGTGCAGACACCTTCCATTGCACTCTTTCTCCTATTAGAATGCCATGTTAACTTGCCTGTATACCATAATCTGTTTATGGATTAAATATGGAATATGTAAATTTCACCCCAATAATTAGCTATTTAGTGTTACCTGGGGAGAAAGATAGCTCTGCTGCCTTCTATGTCTTGATCTGCTGAAATGCAAGTCCGGATGGCTTGTGGTTGTAGAAAAGGTGCATGAAGACATCCTAGATAGTAGTGCACTTCTGATCATAGTAACTTCCTGGCACCAGGCGATAGTAAGTCTAAGCAGAAGATATTTCCCTTAATCAGAATGAAGAGAGAAGGTGTTTCAATCACAGATGACATCTGAACTCTCAACTCAGCAATTATGAACTTCAGTGACCTATGAGGCATTTTTATTTTTATTTCTTTTTCCTTTTAATGCTTTTAATGCCAAACAGATAAAGTTTTCCCCTGGGAGAAATGATGGCTTTTCCAGTCTAAACTAGGGGCTTACGCAGATTAAGTAAACATTTGGCAGGTTGTCCTTTACAAAACATTTGCAGTCAAATCCTTTCTCTCCAATTAGTCAGAGAATGCCTTAGATGCTATTTTCATTCATATATATATTCAACTTTCCAGAGTGTGACAATCTGTACTTTATTATGCAAGTACTTTATATGAAAATAGAAAACAACAGCACAAGGCAGGTACCCCTGTCTGGAGGAGCACATTGCACCTTGCAGAGGTGGAACACCCAGGTGGGCAGCCAGGACCATCACTGATTTTAGTTTCCATAGTACCTTGGCTTGCTAGAAGACCACATCCCTTGTCACAGATGGTGATCAGGTTTATGACATAGGTTTATGACACTTAGATCATTTTCCACTTAGATGACCCCAGTCTGCTTGCCAGCCTGAGGAAGCTCCTGATGGTGCAGGACACCAGAGTGGCCCACGCATACCTTGGCATGATCAGACCTGTTCTAGCCTCTCTAAGTCCTGGGCCTCACCATCAAGGAACACAGCACCCTGGCATAAGCACCTCTGAGTGGTGCCCTTACAGTTTTGAATCCTTCCCATTCCAGAAATGTGATCAATAGTTCTGCCTCTCAGACTTAACACCCTGAGGTCTCCAGAGCTGGATGCAGTACTCCAGGTGGGTACAGTATAAATTTACAGAAAAGATACATTTTTTTCATTATATGTGCAGCAATATCCCTAAGGAATTTATTTTTCTGTGGCCTGACTACAAGTGAAAAAACCTAAACTACAGCAGAATACTGTGAGTTCATTGCAAATGTCTGCCTCCAATCTTGTCAGTCTGACAGACATCCCCAAAACGGGATATTGTTTGACTACTGTTTAGAGCAGTTTAGAATTTGAGAAGTATTGCACCTATAAACAGAGACTGCCATTTAAGAAAACGAGTAGTTGAAAATGGGCATCTAATTTTAAACTCTGTGTTTGGAAAAACTGCAATGGTCCTTGTCAAACCCATGCAGTAGAACCCCTTTCATCTCTGGCTTCAGGTCTTTTCTGCTCCCACATGAGGGATTTTTTTGTTATTGAGTTAAAGCAAATTTCACTAGTCACTAGAGTGCCCTGAGAAACTCAGAAACAAAGTGATTATTACTAGTTTCTCTACAAGAAAAAATTGCTTCTATTTTAAATATTTTCCAGAAAGGATACATTTTTTCCCAGGTCCCTGAAATAAAGCAAACAATTCCAGAGACGATAGCAGTGCTTATATTTATTATCTGAAAAACCTTATGTAGCAAAATATTATATCTTTCTATATATTTTGGCTGTGTGGGAGCTGATGCCATCAGAAATGAAATAACTAACTACTGAGAATGTTTTTTTTCTTTGGTTTATTGCCTCATTTTGTTTTATGAATGCAGCCTCCAGAGCCTGTTTGTTTTCTGGCTTTCCATGTCGCTATGATTGCTACTTTGGCTAGTTGTGCCATCTTTCACACTGTAAAACCCAGGAGATCTATCCTCATATGAAATGTGTGAACCTACACAAAATGGATTTGAAATATGAACAATAATAAAAAGCTTCATGCTTTGGGAAACAAATCAGTTTGTCCTTTTTGTAATGAAAAAAAAAGAAATCCTAAAAATGAGAGGATAAAATCCCAGCTTCATCTCAGTTGCAAGCCCTTACTGTAACCAGCGAAAGGAGAAAAATTCTCTGGCAGATGAAGCCCATACAGAGACCAGGTGTACAAACTTCTGCTCCAACCAAGACCAGCCCTTCAATGTAAGGCAGACACTGCAAGAGAAAAGAGCTTAGGAACTGACCCCTTGTTCCAGTTCCTGTTGAACACATAGTCTGACAGAGCAGGGAAAATGAATGCCTGTAGCATTAGGAGAAAAGACGAGAGATGAAGGAGAAAAATATAATTTTCTGAATAAAATGCAAGTTTCCTCAATATATGTGTCCCTTCCCTCCTCCCAAGAGCACAAATTTCTGTCAGATCTTTCCTGAACCTAACTTGATTCCCAGCAGTCTTCCATGCCCATTCCTCTGGAGGCCTTGAATGTATGCACATATTCCAGTTTTCATTTGCTGTGTCTGTGCCTTCTATTTTTCAAAGCTAATAGATGAGTGTGATGTTTTATGCTATTTTATATTCTGGAGAAGTTTACCAGCAAAAACCTTGTGAAAAATTGCAGTGTGCAGCTGTAGCTCACTCACTGCAGGCTGCCCCATGGAATCGGAGCCCCGTGATTTTTTCCAGAGGCTCCATGTGTGGCAGAGATGGCAAACGTGCTCAGAGATAAAAGACAATTACAACTTCTAGCCATTGCCTGTAGTATTCATCTGTAAAGTTTGAGCGTCATGTTACACTCAATAAATAGCCTCTCTTTAAACTAAATATAGACCACTTGCTCATGCAAATATGCCGAGTGGAGCACAGCGTTACAGTAATTGCATTTACAAATGATGGGAGCGTGCCAAAGCCTTTTGGGAAAAGGTTTCTTCCTCCACCTGCATTAATCGTAAGGTTCAAGACTCCATTGAGATGAAGGGCTTGTTCACACCTCAGGCTCCTTGTGACAGCCCTCCATCAACTCAGGTTGGAGAGCTGCCCTGAGAAGGAGGAGGAGTAGATGTTTGCCCGCAATTCTCCAGATGGTGCCCCTGGTATGGCCTTTCACATCTGAGTGGTAAGCAGATAAAAAAGGCCCTAAACTGAAATGAAAACACTTTACACCATTTTTGTTCTGGTAGTATTTGCACAAGAAGAATAACAGTGTTGATATGAAAATATAATATAGAAAAGATGAATAAATAAATGTTATTCTTAATAAGGCTGTGCCTAAGAAGTTGATTAAAGCTACAAAGCAAGAGATTATGGCTCTCCCCACCACCTTTTTGCTAATATTTATATTTGAGAACTAAAAATCTTATTGCAAATGCAAGTAGTTACATAGAAAAAAATCACCTCATAAACCACTTTACCGCCTTCAGATCTTTCCAGTGTGAAAACCAGCAGCCTAAAAAACCAAAACACTGGAAAAGCTAGGAAAGGGGAAGATGAGAACTCAGCTTCAGAGGAGGCAAGTACAAAATCAGCAAAAAGATGTTCTTGGTGACTAAGATATAATGTGGTATAAGGAATTTAGACATGGTTTCAGCACAGAAACTCCATGCCTTATTCCAGTGATGAAGAAGAGATGGCCAAAAAAAGGCAGATCTCAGAAGATCCATCTCATCTTAAAGACAACATTGTGATGCCAGTGACAACAGAGAAACTCAGGAAAAAGGATAGGGGCAGCTGAATAACCTACAATGGATTTGTAAAACGGAACCCATTTCAGACACGGTCTGCTAAGGCATTTTCAACAGAAAAATGTGCAGCTGGATCCGATAGGAATTTTCTTTCTCCTTCATTTAGGAGCAAAACTTCCAGCCAAGGGGACATGAGCAGATCCAAGCAGTTCCTCAGCCCCTCTGCTCCTGCTGCTGAGTCCAAGGGAGCACAGGGCACTCTCTTGGTAGAAGAAACCATTAGGAACCGTTAAGGCTAAGAGAGAACTTGAAGACATTCCAAAGGATTAAACAGAAGTGTGAGGATGGTTGCAAGGAAAGCCAATTGAGATTTTAAGCACTCTGCATCTTGATGGTACATGAGGCAATAATGGATCTAGGGGAAGGTAAAGACAAAGAGAAGAGGTGTCTGCAGGGAGTAACTCTGTTGCTGGGGTGCAGATGAGCAAATCAGACTGACTGTGAGGCTCTGTGGCAGCAAGAACTCATGGATGGTGGATGGAATAGCAAGCAGGAGGAAAACCATTTCCCAGGGGGTTGCAATGAGCCATGAGCTGGGATGTCAGAGCAGTGTCAGCCTGGCTGTAACGTTATTACAACTGCAAAGGGTGAGGGAAGACATCTGTCTTCTTCTGGGCTGGTGGGACCAACCAGGGCACCAGGGGTGGGATATTTCTCAACTGGATATGGTGCTGGGACTGCAGTCACAGCAACATAGCAAATCAGCATCAAGAGGACACTGTTATTAATGTAAAGCTGCTATTAATCAATTCAAGGAAGCTGCAAAATTATCCTCTCTTAGGAGAGTGACTAAATAAATGTGACACAGAGAACATAAGTGGGATTGTTTGGTTGAGCCAGTATGGGAAACACAGTCAAGAAACCCTGTGATTTTAGTCCCAGGAAGAGAAAGGCATAACGGTAAATACATTTGTATCTGCCTTCCCCTCTTAGTTCCCATGCTTTCTTTTCCTCTCAACTTCTGACTGGCCACAATGGCACATGGAGAAAATACAAGTACAACCTTGCTGTATCCGTATCAAAGAGACCTTTTCCATGGATTTCTAGGGTAAAAGGGTCAAGCCAAACTTCCCTCTGTGTTCCCCACATGGCCAGAGCCGAGTTAGGGTCCTTCTGCTTCCCTGGGTGCATGATGACTGGCAAAACACAGAAAGTGGGATGCCAAGAACAGTGAGGGGAAAAGTACAGCAGAGAAAGTCCCTCCACATGGGTGATCTTGGGAAGTGTCTATAGATAAACATCAGGCAAGATGAGGAGGAAGAATGAGTAGAGGACCATGGTAGGAAGGGAGGGAAGGATATGCATCTGTAAAGAAACATGAGAAGGAGTTTCAGCTGCCCTGAGCCTCGGGGAAAGAGGAAGCACAGTAACAAGGATCCTGCTGGTCTCATTAAACCAGAAATCTCCAAGCTCTGTGGCATAGGTGTGCTGAGGTATTGCTGTTGACTGTAGATCTGGGATGGCTTTTTTCTGGAGTTAGGTGGAAATACTCAGAGAACAGAACATGGCTGGGTTTCAGCTCATCCCAGGCCAGCTCAGTCTCCCGAGCAGCTGCCCAGGATGCAGGACATATGTGGCCTTACAGGACATGGGGACTGAGAGCATCTCATCAGCTGCCCACAGCAGACACTTGCAGGCAGCATCCTCAGCCTGAGAGGGTGGAATGTGCTTGGGAAATGGCACTCCTGTACAATGAAACATATGACTGTCCTGTCAGACATCCTCTGAGCCCTCTGGACATTGTTTTCTCTGCTAAGACCCATGTCTCTTCACCTCCGAGTCCTTTTGTGAAGCCAGACCAACAAAAAGAGTTTATAAATGCACCAATTATAAACTCAGGTCAGACTGTGCCAGTGCCCAAGAAATTCAGAGTGAGTTGTAGGTGTGCAATATATAGATTTAAATATGCCATCTACTTAATTTCAAGCAAATCTTTCTCTCCAGGACAAAAACACTAAATAAAAGCTGCTGTAGTGCCTGAGGTTTCAATTTCTCTAATGGTAGAAAGCAGACCAGCCTCTTAGGGATTTTTCTAATTGGCAGAAGGTGATTAAACAGAGAGCAGTGAGACAGGAAGTGCCCCAGGTGTTAAATACTTAAAGCTGTTTTGTACCATTGTGAGTAAATGGAATCGATGCTCTGTATCATTATTTAAACACCGTAATTAAATTTGGAAATTCAGGTGCTTAATGTTCCCTCTGGTCCACAGCCAGAAAAAGTTACGGTCAAAGGAGAAGGGGCCAATAAACCAGGAAGGCATCTGAGGTACGCTGGAAATCAGAGGAGAAATTAGTTCCAGGGTACTAATTGAAATCAGTGGACTTAAAGTGATGCCCAGTGAATCTCAGGGAGCTGAGAGTGGTTTGCTTTCATTTTGTGTTGGTTGGGAGAGATGTTTTCTGGGACTCTCTGCTTCTACCTTGGGCTGCTTCTCCATCATCTCTGTTGAAGTGACCATGGTGCTACCTTGGGGAGGGTTTTGCAGCGATATTTACCATGAAAGGTTGTTACTCTCCATAGCATCAGCCAAAGCACAGCTATGTGAAAAGCATTTTCAAACTTTCACAAACAGAAGAGAGTGACATCACTATTTCTCGTGATGAACTCCTGCTCCTGGAAGGACCTGCTCCTGTCCTTGAGCAGATGGTCACAGCTCTTGGGTGGCCCTTGAGAACTTTCCTGATTGCTCCCCAGCAAGGGACAGCAATGACACTCACATAGAGCCACTGAGGACTGAGGTGCAGAGGTGCCAAAGATGATTATGTAGGGACAGAGAGAACATCTGACATGGTCTCAGTCCAGCATTTACTGGCTTAGAAAATAGCAGGCTTGGTCTAAATTATGCTATTGAAGCAATTTTTGTGCCTTCTTTAGATGGATGCACCTGTAACAACAGTCTGAATAGAGATCATTATGTCACCTTCCCTGGATGCTGCCTTCAGGGTGATCCATTTTCCTACACACTAGAAACATTGGTTTCATGGCCCCATTTTTAATGACAGAGTAGAGGCATGATGGTAATATTCCTGCTTCCATCACCTACACAGGATAATTAGGTTGGTTCCCCACAGGTAGCCTAATAGCTGGGTGCTGATGCCAAGGAAATCCATAGTGAAAACAAACTTTGATCATCAATGCCAGCTGAATGTTCCAGCTGCGAAGTCTTCAAATCAAGAATGTGAAATTCCCTGGAAGTAACTGGTTAGGCAACTTACTGAGCTCAGCATAGAAGTGGAAGAGTGAAATGTGCCTGATAGTAGGATAGGGTCAAACTAACTGATCCAACAGTCCTCACCTGTGAGAATCTGAGTCATTAGTGCAAATGTTTTTGCAGCCTCTGAATTTGTGATGCAATCCTGGATTTACTTTTTTTAAAGTTTTTTTTTATTTCAAGGTTAATAGATAAAGATAATTGATGCCAACCTTTTCAAAGCAAACTTCATATCATATATAAGCCCAGGACAGCAAATTGTACAATCATATTTATGCTACTTGTGGCAAAACTGCCTCCCAGTGCTTGAAAAATTGTGGAACAAGGTTTGTAAGACGTTTCCTTATTTTCATCCACTCAGTTTTAAGGTCAAGCTCTGTAATTTGCCATTGACAACATTTTTAGCTATTTTGAAGAGCTGGGAAAATAGGGAAGTTTGTGGTTTTCAATGTGTTGTCCTACCAGCTCTTCATTCAGATAGGTAAGTGTCCTAATTCAATTTGCATTTTTCTTAGCATATTATTTTAAGAGGTATAGCTGTCTTTAGCAATCCACTTTAGGGGAAAAAATATAGATCAAAGAAAATTACAATGTGAATTGCCGAAAGATACCTTTAAGCAGTTTCTGTAAAGATGAGATTGCCTGCTAGAGATGATCTTTAGAGTAGTTTCCATGGAATGTGCAAACAACCTTAATGCAAAATTATGCCCAAGTCTCTTTCAGATGTTCCTTTATCTAAAACAAGCAGCATAAATAGCTCATTCACACCACTGCCTCACTTCACAGAGCCACTGAAATCAGCAACAAGGATGGCAAATTCAGTCCCTGATGCTTTTTAAGAGGATTTCAGTTCTGCAAGATATTCAGCAGATCCCGCGGAACTGACATGGACTTGGATGCAATTAAGACTTTGCAGTATTAAACTGATAATTATCAGGCTTTGATTAGTGTTGTCTCCTGGGTATGAAGCTTTTATTTCAAGTTTTGATCTCATTAGGTTCTCTAACTTTTTCTCATTGCATTTTCTTGCAATAAAGTAATCAAGTAATTTTGGCATGCAGATTTATGAATACCTCAACAGTTTATTGGAGAAAACACTAATGAATTTAGGGCATATTAATTAACTCAATGATTCTTTTACATTGTTCAGGCTTGAACTAATAAATAAAACTAATTTTCAGATGCATTTCCCAATTTGCTTAGATACCTCATGTACACAAATGTAGACATAATTCTTATGCTGATGTAGTACAGTCTAAACAAAACACATTACTGATATATGTATCTCTCACCCTACATCAGAGGAGTCACCCTCAGATCCCAGCTGTCCCCCTTAGACAGTGAACTCCTTGGGCAAGGAAAGCCAGACTCTTCCTATGTATTAGAAAAAAAATGACTTTATCATCTGTTTTGTGCAGTTTTGTGCATGTGTCGGTATGAAAGAGAAACAGAAGTATGGCTTTTTGTCTTAAGTAGGAATGTTTACACATGTGATTGGTTGAATGGAGAGATTAAGGGCTCCAAAATCTGTCATAGGCAAGAGATAAGGTCCCATTCTCAAGGGATGTGGTGGGTTTAAAGTGAAGGCAGAGCCCTGGAAATTGTGCATCAAGGATCAGAGCTTCCAGTGAGTGGCTCCCAGCAGTGGTGGCTGTGGTGAGACGTCCATAAGCTGCTCCATGAAACAATACTGACTTTACATATCTCCAGGTAAAGACTTGCTGATGTCCACATTGATCTGCCTGACATTTTGAGATTTCAGATGTTTTGCTCTGAATCCTTTGGGAACACAAACCTATGAATTAAATCATTCATCTGGGAGGCAGGAGAACCAGTTTCTTTAAAAAATAACAGTGTTTTAGAAAATAATGTGGATGGGAATTAGTAGGGTTGGGAAACTGCAGACTCTAGATGTCACTGCCAGTTTACTCCTATGTTTCCAGATAAAGGTAGTAGTACACATATGACACATATGTGCTACCTCAGCTTGTGGTTGCTCTTCTGAAAAAGGTTTTAAGACCACACTGTAGGAGATGTCTGCAAAATTATTCTTTTCTTTTTCTTTGGCAAGGGCCATAATGGAGGAAGATATACAACAGTCTAGTCTGGCACAGACATACAGCATTTGCTCTGCAAATAAAGAGCTTCCATCTCCAGCCCCTGCTGTCTGACACATTTCATATTTATTAATACTACAGGAAAAAGACCCCAACATGAATGTTGTTGTTTTTTTAAAGCAGATGTCCAATTAGCTACTGGCTGCTATTTTTCTCTTAGACATGCTTTTGGGAGATTAATGATAATGAAAAATTGCTGAATCCCCTTTATCCCAAAGAACATACATTCCAGCACTTTAGATCCAACTCCATAACCCATGACATACTGTTGTATGCTGTACTGCTTTCAAGTATTATCCCCATCTCTGTTTTGGGGAAAGGGAGGGCTTGTTTGCTTTTGTACATCCACACCTGCTTTGATCCATGTGTAATTTATGGTGTGCTTTCAACTGTTTAGTTAACTTGCCTTCTGTGCATATTCCACAAAGCAAACACAATTTGTAAGTCAGTTCTACAAACTTTGAAGAGTTCTACTTTTTTGAATTGTTTGATGGATTATACATATTTGTATAAGAAGCCGTGGTGCACACATTGTTACAGACCATGCTTAATGGACTGGAAGTAGGACGCTTATAACACCACTGTGAACATGAGCATCCACTGTGTTTGCAGGCTACCAGTCACAAAAATCAACCAGAGCGAAACACTTGCTGCCAAGAAGGGCAGTTTTCTGCTGGCAGCCCAGTGTTGTAGCTCAGCAGGAAGAAGAGAGACACTGCACCGTGCCCTCGCATTGCCATGGAGGCAGGGAGCCTAAGGATCGCTGTCTGTAGAAAATTCCCTCAGCTGAACCATCCTCCTGCAGAGCTCCAGTTCACCCTGCTCCAATTATTTTCACTCAGCCCTTTTCTTCCTCCACCAGAGACCTTTTTTCTCTGAAAACCCAAGGATGAAAAATGGCTCTTCATTGTAAGGGGAAGCTAAGGGAGATGGCCCGAGGGTGGCCTCACACTTCCACTTCAGCTGCCTTTGGCTGCAACCATCACATCAGTTTTTGTCATATTTTTGTTTCAGTCATACAGCCGTGACTTTCTAGCACTCCAGAATGTGGGTAGAAGCCCTTCACATCACACTCTATAAAATTTCTCTGCAACTGAAATAGAAACTCAGATGTTAATTGCACTGAGATATACGAGTCTGGAAGAACATTCTTTTTCTTAACAAGTTCTGGGTATTTGATCTCTGCAAGATGAGTGATGAAACCCCACTATCACAGCTGTGATGGTAGATTGCTCTACCAAAGGGCATCTCTTTAGCAGAATTATTTTTAGGAACCCTTTCAACTGCTGTCCCATATGTTGAGCACACTTGGGAGAGGCTTGGCTGTGCAATGGGGCTTTTCACACCAGATGAAATGGCAGATCTCTGAGGAGTGATTTATTCATACTGATACCGTGACCTTTCATTAATAAACTCAGTTTCAAAAATAAACTCTAATCCTATTTAATGTCTCCCTTGCTTTTTCTGAACATCTTTCTCTTCTATCTCAGGAACACACAGATCCTAAAACTTCAATGTGAATTCCTGAGAAGACTACTTTTTTTAAAAAAAAATCATTCCCCGGTCTTTTTTTGTTAATAAGTTCAGGAAATTAAGAAAAGTTCCTATCCTCCTTTCACAAAACACTCCAGTAATTTCACCTTCCACAGAAGAAATTCGCTACAGCCCTATGTAATTAAACTTCCTGCTACATTCTACTAATTATATGACACTTCCTTTAGGGAAATTATTTTCCCAATTCCTGAATCATATCACAAGAAATATAAAGTATAATAATAATAATAATTTATTTTTACATATATTTCTCCTCTCCTACAACTAAGACCTGTTTCATTCTCAAACTTCTCTCAGCACTTTAATAATCAAGAGCTCTTACATTCCTATTAGTAAATAATAGATCTTTAAATTCCAGCCTGTTCCAAGTGTATCACACTTTTCAAATATAAGGATTACCTCAGTATCATAATTTTTAAGCCAAATTTAGATTACTTGCCTTACTTAAACTTCCTAATGCAGCAAAATCTTTGCTTACATGCCTTTCTTTTTCTTACATTTGCATTTGCAAACAATACGTTTGCAAATTACCTCCTCATCCCCCAGTGTGAAGACTATCTTTTAAATGATTGCCAGTACATCTTGGATTTCATCTAATTGAACTATACTCAGCTGAAGATGTACTTCAGTTCTATCGTTCGTTGTGCAGTTATATTCTTCTCTTTACTAGGCTTTCTGGGTCAGCTTCCCTTAGTGCTCTTAAAATACTGCATAAATTCTGGGAAGAATAGAAGTACAATTTATTCTGGGAGTCCTAGTTCACTGTTTCAGAAGAGGTCTGAACCCATACCCAGTGAACTCAATAGAATGAAGCCTGATGATTTTTGATTAAACCTTTTGATTAAACCTGATGCATTCAACTTGGTTGTTCTCAAATCTTTCAGATCCAAACTTCCTCTTTCTTCTCCTCTTCAGTAGCTTAATCATGGACAAGGGCCCAAAGAAAGTTAGGCTCTTTACATGACTACTATAGAATACAGATCCCTCAACAAGGCAAAAGAGAGGAAGAGAAACTCAAAACTGTACAGGTCATACATAAAGACCTGAAGACTCTGCTTCTCTCCTACTGAAAATACAACTTCCCCCTTTCCATTGAGCCCACGTCCTCAAATCTCTCCTGAGCTGAGAAACGAAAGTTGGCTTTTCTCGTATCTTCTTCCTGGATATCACTAAATCATTCAGGTGAAACAAAGACCTTCCCACCCTCTTGAGAGGCAAATGCACACACATCCCACCTCTTGAGACACAGTCTGTTATCAAGAGCAATTATTCTACCTCTTCCTAACTATTATGAACAAAAGTGGTTAAATGAATACAGCTTTCTACCCACCATCACAGCCTGAATTTAATTGAAGATTGCTATCTGGAAACAGAACAGACTCATTTCCTAGGGCCCTGTTTCAGTCACAACTGTTATTTTATTTACTGAAGGAACCACTGATAGTTCTTTGCTCTGGCTCAGATTATGGAAAAGGTGGCTGGGTTCAGCAAGGGGAACTAGATTATCTCATTGCTGAATTTTTAGGTACCTATATATGTAAGACACTTTCATTTTTAGTGCATGTCTTGGCATTCAGAATTCATAGAAGGCTTGGGTATTGTTAGATGTCCAGGAACAGGAGTCACAGAGGTTTGTGTGCTGTGCTTTAAGATCACCAATAGGATGCATTAAGGTAAGGCGTGAAGTCACAGACGTTTTAGAAATCCTCAGTGGAGTTTCTTCTGTGATTTACATATGTTTTATGCTCCCTAGTCCCTGTGTCAGGATTCAAAGACAAATCTATTATAGGAGAGAGAGCAAAGCAAAACAACCTAGTGTGAGAGACCGGAAGGATTGCTGGCTTGAAACACTTTGGGTGAGGGGAAGGGGCAGGTTGGGCCTTGGCTTTGGGGAGGTGTTGCCCTGCCCCGCACACCCCACACCTGTATGCCCTGTATCCCAGCCCCACAGTGGCTACCAATCCCCAGCATACCCAAGGCAATATTCCACACCCCACCCCTGAAGCCCCTAACCCAGCTCCTGAGTGGCCAAATGACCAGGAGTTCCACCTGGGGGAAGAGCCCAGGAAGGCCAAGGGGTATTTAAGGCCAAACACCAGGCAAGCACATGTCTTGACCCTACCTTCTCTTGGAGTTTCCATCAGCTGCACACTGCTGGAACCAGGAGTGGTAGTTATGTTTATTCTTTTTTATATATTTTCTGTCCTTTTCTCTTTCTTCTTCTCCTAATTCCTTCTTCTTGGAATTTTTGAGTAACTTAAAATCCAACAGGCTTAGAGTTTGCAAAGTTGAATGGGTCAAGTTAATGCTTTGAGAAGTGTTTTATGTTACTTTTAGATACTGATGAGGTCCCCTCTCAGTCATAGCTTGTCAAGGCTGAACAGGCCCAAAATTCCTCTTGGTTGGAGGCATATATGATAGTCACATGTATAGAAGCTGCCTCTGGGCATTTAATTCTCTCTTGTAAATAGCCAGATATGAGGTCCCAACACCTTTCTTGGGGCAAATTGCTCCCAGATGTACTCAGCATGCATTTTTATTGCAAATCTGTTTAAATACCTGTGCAAAAAATCATTAATTTTTCTCTAGGTCTCCAGTTTTGAAAACTTTGGTTTAAAGCTTACACGGCTCAATAGCTTCCACTTCAGTGATTTAGAAAAGACAGAAAAAAAGGCCTGGAAAATTGCTTAAAGCAGAATTGTTCCTGCTGTCACGATACTGTGAAGCATAAATATCAGCACACGTATTTGATTTATTTATATATATATATTTGAAACAGACATGGAGATGCCTTCCTGTATGTACCTGGGATACTTGTACCAAGTGCAGCATCTTTATGTATTATTCTCTTTTGCACCTGGGCTATTTGATTTAATATTCACTTGATCTTTTTGCATTGAAAATGCAGCTAGTGCACTAATACTTATTTTGGCATAATTTGGCATATCAACAAGCCTCGAAAGTTTCGTATGAGGATCTGCAGTTTATTCCTTATACCCTGAAGTTATTCACTCCTTTTCAATAGTTATAGGGAGCCAGCTTAGCCAACAACAAAAAGCACAATCATCAGGTAAAAAAAACATAGAGCACAAGACTTGATCTTTTCAGAACGGACTCATTCAGATCTCAATGCCACTATTTGAGCTTCTTTGCTTTGGTGGAAACTAATTAGTAAACCAGTTGGAAAACTTGATTAAATGAAATGTCCTTGCATCCTGCTCTGAAAATACCAACTTGATTCACCAGCAATTGCTTTAGAAATGAGTATATGAATATTAATATTCATGTGTTTGGTTGATGAAGCTATTCACACCTTTTCAGAATTCTGCATTTTAAAAAATATGCTCCCTTCTGTACCTTCTTTGGAGTTTATCATCCTAATAAAGCGCACATTTAGAGCCTCCTCCTTCAGTGTGTGAGCGCTCTACTTCAGGCCTGAGTGCCCTTGGTTTGGTGAGCTCAGGGGCATTTTGTGGAGCTCTGATCGTGCTTGGCACAGTAACAGAACATCCAGCTTCTTTGCTCTAATCCTTTGGTCCTTCTCTTAAATAGCTGGATTATTTTAGCTTAGATGACACTGCTTCAAATAGCTCTCCTTTTATGAATTTTATCTTCCCTGTCAAGGCTTTAGAGAAACAGCATCTGATGTTATTTATTGTCAAGGTAGGTGCTAGAAAGTTCATCCTCAGCACAGGTGGCCCAGCTCCCAGGGTCTGTAAATAGAAGAGCATGGCAGACCCTTCCTGAAAGATGCTTTTGCATTTTAATCAAAGGACAAAGTTAAGAGGCTGCTTTATTAGGAGCTGTGACTGAACTGTATCTCCTGCTTAATTTCCCCCAAAGGCTGCAGGTGTGGCAGCAGACACAGTGACCACCTTCTCTTGGGATCTTGCCTCACAGCTACATGTGCTGTGCTCGAAGCTAAACAACTGGATGAGACTCTTGTTGTTAAAAGTTTTGGATATGCCAAACACGCCCATAGATTCATCTCTGTCCTGAGAGGGAGCAGTGAGTGGTGTTGCAAAAGTCCTGTTGTGGATTTATGTATCTAATGCAGCCCTGGAGCTGAAACAGAGCTGGTACATCCACACAAGGGTGCCTTGGGATCCCATGGTCAGTGGCCCAGGACTTCAATGGGACAAACATGATCTATCCCTTCCTACCATGTCACAGCTTTTCCCAGTTCTCTGCATCCCCTAGGGGATTGGAGGGAAGCTGCAATGCTCTTCCCACAGCTTTAACGGGGAAATAAATGAAGAGGACAACTGAAGGCCCTTACCTGTCCCTTAGTCCCTGACAGTATGAACACAGACTGTAGAAAAATTCTGGTAAAGCCATTTTTGCTTGGTTTCTCTCCATCCGCAGGACTTACCCTTGGCTGCTCTATTCCAGTACTAGGAGAAACAGGGATTCTGAAACAATTGGGCTGGACATATCAGTTCTTTCTGGCTCTTCCAGCAATGAGTCAGAGCTCCCATGCTCATGCTTTTAACCCTGGATGATGCCTTGTGTTCACATGTATTATCATCTTCCCCCAAGCTTGCTGGTCTATAATAAGAAAGGGGATATCAGCATGTTTTAGGCTGTAGCTGTCAAGTTAAGAAACAGGATTTTCTGGGCATGCATAGCTGACCAGATGTATTCAGTACTGCATTAGGTTGGCGTATGTTTCTTGTGCTGTTTCAGGCTATCTGGGGACAATTTCTAAAATATGAGAACCTCTTTGGAGTGATCTCAGTTCATCAGCTCATTTTGCAGAGGCTCTGCTTGCCAAAAAGCTGTCAGGTGGTAATTCCTGTCTGGGCCTGAAGTGGTGACCTGGTGAGCTGGCTCTGAGCCATGGGTTTGCTCTTCCAGGCAGAGATAATTCCGTGAGATCAGCACCAGCCTATGGGATCCTGGTGCTGCTCACAAAGCAATGCCCAGATTGATGAGGCAGGATCTGCAGCACCCACACTGAGGGACATCTGGTTACTTGCTTAAAACTTAAATGCACTTCAAAACTGGAAAAAAACAAACCTGAGCACTCCCAGCTTAAGCCAGTAGGCACATAAACATCCGTGGGAAACACAGTGATTCACAATTGAACAGCTTCAATTTTAATTTAATTTTACAGCTTTATTAGCCTGAATAATCATCTCCCAGGAAAAAAATTCAAAACTCATAGTTTGGCAAGAATAAAAACAGAACAAAACATTAGCCAAGTGTGCAATAATGAAGACCAATCCTGGCCTGGCAATGAGAAGGAACAGATAACCAAAGCAGTTTTTTCCATCTCAGGCCACAGTGATTCAATAATAGCACCCTGCCAACAGTTGCCTTCATCCAAAAACCAGTCCCAAATTTCTAACCACGTCAAAATACTATGAAAGAACTGAGTTGCACGCAAAATACCTGATTTTAACACTGAAGATTAAATGTTAATTCCAACATGTTTTTTACTTTGACATCTTCACTTAGCCCCAGAATAGCTTACAAAAGTAATTTCATCTATGGAAAAAATCACAGCACGTATAATTCAGTATCAGTGTGCCTTAGCTAGAGCACTAGAAGAGTTGGAAGTTTTAATCCACAGCTCTAGATACCACAAATCAAGTCACTGGAATTCCGGAGAGAGGAGAAACCCCTGTCTTCTAGATAGTCATTAGCAGCTTGTTGCCTTTTTGTACACACAAATAATAGGAGTGAGGTTTCATCTTAATTTTTTCCTTGAAGCAGATAAAGTCAGTGTGAGGTGAAACGGTTGGGGAATAGGTACTACTTATGTCTCCTTCCTGGGTTTTTGCTAGCATCTAGATTTGGGACTGCAAAGGGGGAGTGAAATATTCCACATACAAACAGTCTTTCATTTGTCATCAGGAATTGGAGTAAAAACACTCTAAGCACTAGAAATGCAAAGAAATAACAGGAGCACATGGCAAACTTATAGGGAACAGTGTCCCTCATTGTTCAAAAATAGGTGCGGTGTTTGGAAAACATGAGATTCAGACAGTGAGAACAAAAGACCTGTTGCCATCACATTTAGGTCTGTGGCCCCCATTAGGGATGTGCCTAAATTGGCCCTACCACCACAGGAGTCCCTTCTCTGATCCCAGAGCAGGTTTCCAAACCCTCCCTAATTCTGTTACTGAATTTGGGGGTAGGAAGGGACCCCACACCACCTACCATGGATAGTTAATCCAGGGAACCAGGAGAAAAGCAAATGATCAGGTGCATTGAGCTTTGACATGATGGTACAGTCATCCTCCGCTTCACAAGCTGCATCTTGTCTCATTGACAGCTCTCACAGGTGTTGAAAGCTTTGAAAAGCCAAAAGGTACCTTCATACTTCCCAAGGGCTTCCACGTATATTTTCCAAAGTTGGTCTAAAAGAAGAAAGGTATAAAATGGCTACAGCTCAGCCTGTGTGAGAAGGATACTGGGGCTCATATGTATGCACCACTAGATTCACTGTTTGCAGGTAGTTCAAAATCTATACAGCACTAAAATTTGTATGTACACAATGCAAAAGGATCATTTAGGGCATGGTTCACAGATTCAATAACTGTGCTGATTTTATCTTGACATAGTTAAATATAAACACTGCCTGTTAACATGATGTTTAGAAAACAAGAGAACCTGTAAGGTGTTTTTTCTTACGAAATAAATTCCTGAATATAATTTATTCCCTCTTTAGCTGTTCTAGTCCAAAGCTGATGTATTGCTGAGTGCTTGCCTTCTCCAAATTAATTGCAAAACTAAGTCTTTGGAATACTGACAACTGTAAAAATCCCAAACTACAGATGGCAAAATTAGAACACAAAGGATGTGTTGAAAGGCTGATAAATGAACAAACTAAACAAGTTTGCTCTAGTAAGGTTTGGGAAACAAAATCCTAAAGAAACAGGGGACTTTTCATCTCCTCATAAATACTTTTTTTTCTCTAAAGCATTAAAAAAAAGGAACTTTATATTGAGAAAGTTAACAGTGTTTTCGAAGACAGGAAGAGTAAACTTATTTTAAAACACTCAAGTGAAGAAATACACTACAGTTATTTTTATTGCTGAAAGTATTTTCAATAATTTTTGATTCTGACTTAAGAGTGAAATTCTGCTTGAGGGGGTGAGTTGGTAGCAGCAAGGCTTTCTTACCTTGTTTTCTCTCTGTGTATGCAGAGTCCCATTTACCGAATGCCAAGAAAAGGATCTGTTAGTCCTGCAGTGTGCAACCATGGGAGCTGGAAATCACTTCGTTTTGGCTTACCTGTCATTGACTGGAATCTTAATCAAAATACAAGACCTAATGACTTTGAGATATGAGGCAGCACTGATAAGTTTGTTTCAAAAGGAACTTACAAGTCAACAGATGAATGAGAAGGGAAAAGCAGTGATGGGACGTTTTTATCCCAAATTTTGTGGTGAATCAGAGGAAACAGCAACTCCAAAGACATAGCACAGCAGCTGTCTCACATGCAGTCCATACACACCCAGTTTATAAAATTTCCTTCTGTGTTAAATCTGTATTAGCAAAGGTGTGCTGGAATTGCTGATTTCTGAGTAAAGAGAGTGTCATAAATTCAGAAGGCACGATCCCTAAATCAGTGGTAATGGAACTTTTTGAAGGAGCTGTTTGATGACAACCAGCTCAGCTTTAAGAACGCAGAGGCTGTTCCCAGAAGCTGCTGGCAGCATCCTGCAACCCCTGGTAGAGCACAATTAGATCTATCATGGGCACAATGGTCTTCAACACCAGCAGCCATCTCCAGCACAAAAAACAGCACTTTTACAGATGACAAAACATTCAACCAGCCCCTGTCTTCAAGCCCATGAGTAGAAGAAAATGCAGTTGGAGATTAAAAAAAAAAAAATTTTTACTAAGCTAATTAATTTTGAGCTGTGAAAATGAAACGAAGAAAGAAAAGCACACAGTGCAAACACTTACGGTTTTTAACCTATTATTACTGTTCAGAAAAGAAAAATAAACATAAATCTGAAATATTGTCTGCCACAGTGGAGTAAATCATCTTCATGAGGGAAAATAACCCTTTTCAGATTCCTGGTATCTGAGTGGAAGTGGTGAATAAAGCTTTTCTGAAACATGGGGGATGTAGCTGAAGTGGGAGATTTAATGAGAGAAAGTTCTGACATTTCAGTCAGCTGGCTCCAAAAGGAGTTTGTCAAAGCTTTAAAAAGCTTTTCATAAAGTGTCCATCAGCTGCATTATGCTTTAAACACAGTTCATCTTTTCATAACAACATGTGACTGAAAGGCAAAAGGGACTCGTGAGCAGCAGGTCCCATCTGTGTGAGTGCCAGATATATGAGAGACATATGCCAGGTGATTTCCTTCTTTCAAGCCATGTAATTCTTCACAGGAAGAGTATTATTCCCTCCAGTCAATTGGGGGCATAGAAAAATCCCATAGAAAAAAAGTAAAATTAAAGATATATATAAAAATTTTCTTTAAATTTCAAAGTTGATGAAATTTTATGTGACTCTAAGTCAAATCTTTCATTTTATTTTGGGGGTTGTAAAAACACCTTAGGAACTTATTTATGCCTTTTCTCTCTTTTTTTTAATGAAAGTTATTTTTAAACAAAGGTGCTTCTTTGAACAAAATGCAAAGATGAATCTTGTTTCAAAAAAAAATAGAAAAGGCCAGAAACCCCAATACTGACATCCTATAAATGAAAAAACAGGGAGATAAGGTGCTAAGAAAAGTCTCAGAAAAGGTGGTTGCAACAAAATAGTGTCGTTAGAAATGTAGGAATTGGAAAGAGCTGCGGTCCCTCCTTTCTGTATTGCTGTCTGCAAATGAGCCGCACTACCCAGCCCAAGAGAATTACTATAATCAGGGACAGATGGACTTTTCTGCTGATTCCAGAATTGGAAAGGCTCCTGCTGTAGTCTCTCAAGTTTAATCTCTTCTTCAATTTCAAGATAAAAATTATTTTCATGTTCTTCAATGCAAAGGAAGGCATCCTTCCTATTCTGGAACAAGTCAATGCCCAGCATGGACATGATCTTCTCCTCCTCTACCTGTAACGCAAATCCCTGTCCTTTTCTTTGGGAGAGGGCTTCCCAAAGAGTAGCTGGGATTTTTCTCTCTCACTTTGAAGAAAAGAGCAATAAAATGTCAGGAATATTAAGTCTGAGCTTTAGCTGCTCTTATACGGCTGTAAACCTGAAAACCGAGATGCCAGGAGGCCTTCAAAATGCTGGTCTAGGCACCCTGGTTCACATTTTTGGGGGGATTTTTTTCTTATAGCAGAACTACAAACAAAACCAAACACCATCCTTCAAATCTTAGAAGTCTGGTAAGAGTTTTAACTGTCCAGAGTTCACATTCCCCACTTTTACAGCAATTACTGTTGCAGTGTTTTCTATCATTCAACAGCCCATAAGCAATGAAGATCAACATTCCTGGTTTTATTTGGGTAGGAAATTTGAAAGGAAAATTAATTTTCCAACATCATCCTATGAATAGTTTGCATAGTTCAGAACTGTGAGCTGTTTTCCTGAGTTCTGACCAGCACCTGGAATATGATTTTATTCCCAACAATAAAAGCAGAAAAAAAATCCAAAACAGTTTTGATATAATAGTTTTTGAAGAACAGAGCTATTCCCCCAGTACACAGGAAATTTTTAGAGTTTTACTTGGTTTTAATCATACATATTCCTCTTAAAATAAAATATATTCTGAACGGAAATGTTAGCCTAACCTGTTGCGAGTTCCTTGCCAAATCTCAGGGCTGATGGGCCACAAATCCTCAGCACTGAGACAGGGATTTCCTTTAACCTTATTATTTTAATAAGCCACCAGCAATGGATCTACCTATTCTGGAGCTTTAATCAATAACTGTCAAGAGTTGGGATTTATTAACTGCCCATTTGTGCAAACATGATTTTCTGCATTTAAAAGATTTGTAGTGGAAGACAGCACCTGAGCTGAATTCCTTTATCTGCACATTCAAACATTCCCCAGTGAACCAGAAAGGCCAGCAGCAAAGTGAGCTGCTACATGCACAAAGTGATTTATGTCATACCCAGTCAAGGGCAACATAGAACCTGGTTGAAGTTTGATTAAGGAGAAAAAAAATAAAAAAATCCCAATCCTGTAATCAATGGAATAGTAATTTTCAGCCTTGCTAATTGTTTATAACAGATAAATCCTCACCCCAACTAGGTCAGATAGAATTAAATTGTGTTATTTTTTACTGGAAGCAGAAGCTGATAGAAATAAATGTATATAAACTTCCAGTGCAGTTTATTAAACATACTCCTCTGGCCGTCACTGTGTTTTTGAGTGTGATGAAGCACCAGTCTCCAGGTTCCAATTAACCTGCAATGATCAGGGAGGCAGATCAGGGAGGGAAACCTCAGACAAGTAACCACCAGCCACATGGAGCATCAGAATGGATGGCAACCCATTTGTGCTTTATTGAGCAAAGTTGATGCTATTTTCATTTGCTGCCCTCCTGACAATGTTAAACTGCCTCACAACCCTTCAGGACAATGACCACACAGTTATAGTGGGCAGCCTGAGAGAATTAAACTCTGTATGGGAGCCAATAATTTTTTACTTTTCAGGTCAATTGCTTCTATCATAGACATAAATATTAAATATTGCCCATTTTGTGCATAATGAGGGAATCCCTTACAACCCCCCTATGAAAGAATGTAGGAAAACAGTAGCAAACTAGAGGGTTTTTTCAAATTTTGAAACGGCATAAAGTAGAGTTTATCTTTCCCCCAGTGAGGAGACATGGTAGGATCCCTTGTGCTGCTGACTAGTTTTGAAGGCTCTCTAAGCCCGGAAAGAGGCTCAGAAAAAGGCAGTGATAGGACACGGGTATGATGCCATCCCACCTGGGGAGGCAGGGGCAGTGACCTTTTGAAGTGGAAATGCTGCAAGACCACCTCACAATGAGATAAAAAAGAAGAAAAAAGTGCTCTGATGTTCTTGATGACAATTACAGCATGGGGACTGGGTACCTCTGTGTAGCAAAGCATAAGGGATCATTGGGTTTTGGGATAATCCAGGTTGAAAGGGACCTCAGGAGCTCTCTTGTCAAACCTCCTCCTCAAATAAGGACAGTTACAGCTCAGAACAGGTTACTTTGAGCTTTACGGGTCCCAGTATTGAAAATTTTTTACTATTCTATTCCTCTGAACAAGTCTGTTTCCTCAGATTTTGTTCAGTGGGCAAGTGCTCCGTTCTAGTGGCCTTCCACTGACCTTGCTCCAGTTTGACTCTGTTCTTCTTGTACTGGGGGGAACATTAAATGTGGTGGTGCAATGTTTTATTGTATTGCTCTATGTTCTTTGTACCCCAATGGTTCGTCCCTATTTCCCCATTCCTATTCCCAGTTGGTCTACCCCGAAATCCAAGCCACTACCTTGGTGCTCTTAATATGGTTATTCCCCTCCCTTTGTTCTGGCACCTTCCCCGCCAATCACCCAAACCCCTCCCAGAGTTACAGACAGTTCTGCGCCCATCACCCAAGTCCTCCCTAATTGCCCCTATATGGTCACTGTCAATCCCCCGAGACCCTGCCTCCTTTGATACCTCCCCTTTGGAAATCCCCTAAAACCTCTACGCCCCATTGGGACACGCGACCCCTCTCCCTCCACCCACCGAGACCATTGGACCTGGTATAGCTCCTCCCCCTCCAGCACCCCTCCCTCCTAATCCTCCTATTGGTCTCTAGTTGGGCCATTCCCCCCACTCAACCCCCCTTTATAAGATGTTGTAATCCGTCTGTTGGTGCCTGTTCGTTGTGGATTCGCTCCCAGTAAAGGTGGGATCGTGTGCCGTGGCAAGCCTACTCACTACTTTCTATCTTTCCTCTGGTTGAGGGCTGCTGTGCCTGGAGCCTTCGCTCCCCTTGGTAGAGCGGAGGCTTCAGAGGAGCAGCTTCAAAGCTCCGTGCCTCTGGCTGCTCCCCACTCCTGCCGCACACCGCTGGAGCTAGCCTGGGCCGCGGTCAGCAGCGGTCACTGTGACAATTAAAGCTGTGGTTGAACATGTTTTTTAGCGTAGAATTGAAGCCTACATTTTTTTGGGGCAGAATGTGCTTTTCTCCCTACCAGATGGGCAGCAGGTGCTGTAAACCACAGAGCTGCTGACCTTTCTGCTGTCACCTGCCTCAGTGCACAAGGGTTAGCTGTGGATCCTGTGATTCCTCTTGAGGAAGCAAGAAAAACAAGAAGATGGAGGGGAATAGAAAAGCCATCTTTCAACAGGAATTTCAAAATAAACAGAATGTTAAAGATCAGATCCTTATCCTTGTGCCTTTATTTACTGACGTTGGTAGAACTTCTGACAAAGGGATGAGACTTGAATTCAAACAAAAGTGTGGTTCCTGCATTTCTGAGAAAAGACCTTTTGAACGAAATAGCCAAATTCTCACTAGTTGAAATTTTTGGCTTTTGCTGTCACTCTTTTCCATCTGAGGTCAGGTAAGCTTGAACCACCTATTCTTCATGCATGTACAGCTTTCTTGAGGGTTAAGCAGGCTGTACAAAGCCAACTGATATTTTAAAATCTTTTCTTGGCCTTTTGAAAAGATGTATTTTTCTCTCTGAGTCCAATAAGTATCTGGTGAACTTAAGAGATGGAAAAGTAACCATACCATTTTTTATGGAGTTTTCTCTTTCTTCTTTAGCATCTTTTCATGCAAACAAATTCTGTTTAACTTTTACATTACTTAACCAACTCCAGCCCTGGTATTTTATACTTCATAACTTCTGAGAACTTGAAATGAAACCATCATAAGACTCAGATTTCCATGATTAAAATCCTCCTCCCCCCATCCCCTCTCAAAAAAACCTATGTATAAAATACCAAAACCAAGCCTGTAAACTGTTCTCCAGTCTGATATCCCAGAAGAGCCACTATGAGGAAGTCACAGAACGCAAGTGATTCCTCTCTGGATGCAGTAAGTGAATCATCTTTGAGGTGTTCCTTGGGTAAGGGTGGGCTCATCTCTTGGAGGTGCTGCTCGTCACTGTGACAATGAGACAAGGGGCTCTTGTTGGAGGTGGACCTGTCTGTCTGGAGGGTTGTTTGTGGGACCCAGAGGAAGGACAGCCAGCAAGGAGTCCTATCAACAGTCAGCTCTGTTCAGATCCTTTTGCAGAATGGCCTGTTTAGGAAAATATTTCTGCGGCAATAAATTGTAGAGATATACAAAAATGAAAGCAAAGTAAAAGCCCTAGGTGTATCTGAGTTCAGATACACCAAAGTAATATCCAATCCAATTATAAACAAGTTAATATATAATTCTTTGCCTGGAATACGGGACAGTGATGTACAACCTGCATTATGTAAGAAATAGATGTTCGAAACCCATCAGTAACCAAGTTCAGCATTAATTGATTTACTGAGCAATTTTCTGCTAGGCAAATGTCCCCAGACATGCTATAAAAGAAGCAGCTATTTTCCCTGATACTTCTTCTGACTGATGGTGTCATCAAATACCACCTCTTCTACAGTAATGACTCCTTTTCTTATAAACATAAAGTACAATGCTGGGAAAAAAGATGTCCTCCACCTGGTAGGAGTCTTCTTTTTTTGCCTTATGAACTAAGAATAACTCATGATAATAATTTGATGATACTTCTCAAAAAATATTCACATCGACTGGTTTTCTGCTCATAAAAGAATAATGATATTAACATTAAAAAAGAAAAAAAACCAAAAAACACCCATAAAACTGGAGAGATTTGCAATAACTCAGTCATTGTTTATAGCCCAAAGTTAAACTGCTCTTTGATGGCCAAAATCTGCTGGTGAATTGTACTTGTATTGAAAAAAACAAGACTTTTAAGAACCTGTCCTCATGGATACTCAAGTTCTATCTGTTCTTCATGGGTTTTGATATTAAGTACTCTCTCAGTAGTTTGCTGGTGGAACTATGCTGCATTATTATGTGAAGACCTTTGTCTTAACTGAGGTTCATCAAGAATTTCCTACTCAAACAATGCAGGGGAAGGATTTCTGCTATACAGCACATGGTTAGGTGTCTGCAAATTGACACTGTTTGGGTTTGTGACTTTGACCATAGTTTTGGAGTTTGGCATTTAAACAACAGATAATTCTCTTAGAATCCGAAAGACAATTTGTTATTCAGCTCTAAGCAATGTGCCAAAACAAGTGAAAATTCCAGGCCACAACATGTAGCAATATTCTATAACACTAAGCATCAAGTTAAAAACAAACAATAGATACAACCTTTTAGGAGATGTTTGCAAATGTCATCTAATTGTCACTCATCTAGCAGTCCTTAACATTACTGAGAAATTATCATTACTTTTCTGCCATAACAATTTTTTGCTAAGAAAGTTGCCTTGAACCACTTAAAGGATGGGGATGATGACTGAAAATGACTGTTTAGCACTCTAAGGAGTTTTCTTCTGAGTGAGCTTTGCAAAAGAAAGCAGTCCCCAGCTAAGCTTCTCTAAGATCTGTTCTCCCTGAGATCAGAAATGTCACTGTAAACAGCATGTCCTCTCAGCCTAATGGGTAAAGGTTTTCATATCCAGTCAATAACTCCCCACAGCAAAATAAAATGTATTATATGAATTTTATCTAAACTTATAATTAGCAGATTGTGAAGTTCTTTCCTGAGCTAGTTTCCTGCTGATGCACAGTAGTCCTGACATGGATCTGTGTTTTCTGCTTTAAGGTTTGCTTGGTTTTGGTGTCTCAGTAATGCTGCACAGCATGATGTAAGTGTTGCCTCTCTGGAGCAAGGGGACCATGGATCCTAAAATGCTGTTAGTTAGAGGAATCAGGGTGCAGTCCAAAATATGTGGTTGCCTAGATTTTTAGTATGAATTTTTAGCAATTTCTGATATTTTGAAATATCAGTGACAAATGAACTACTACAATAGGGTAAATTACTTAGAAAACTGCACAGAGCAGGATGAAATCTGCGAGCTAGGCCAGACCAGCAGGGTGTCTTCATTATTAAAACAATATTTGTAGCCCAGCAAGGGAGAGCTTCATATGGAGACTGTTTCCAAAAGGCTGGGAAGTACAGCAAATGTACCTGGGATCAGCTGCTTTGTTAAAACACTTTCCTTTTCAATTATTATTTGAACAACAAAACATAATATAGCAGTCATTGAATCATTAAGGTTGGAAAAGACGTCTAAAGCCATTGAGTCCAACCGTTAATCTAACACTGCCAGGTTCACCACTAAACCATGTCCCTAAGCACCACATCTACATGTTTTTTGAATACTTCCAGGGACTGTGATTCCACCCCTGCCCTGGGCAGCCTGTTCCAAAGCTTGACCACTCCTTCATAGCTTGTAACTAGTTTTAAAGATCACTACTTTTATTACACATCTAAGAATTCTAAAATGCTCAGAAGCACAAACATTTATTAAAATTGTCTCATGTTGTGTAATATAATGTCCTTGCAAGTCTTTCTTCACTTGTGGATTTGAGCTATAATAGTTGCCACTACACTACCCCTAAAAAGACATAAAATCCCATGGAGCTGCATAAACAACTTGCATAGATCAGGTAGCCACTTGGACACAGATAGTGGCCATGTGTGATTCCAGATAAAAACCCACAACTTTTTGTTTTTCCTGTTATAAAAACCAACAACTCTTGGTGCGGTTGTCCAAAAACAGATGATTTATTGTAGAAAAGAAAAGGGTTAAAATAAAAGGTAAAAAGTCCAGGTGCAGATATCGAAAACTCTTTAAGCTGAACCAGCTGTATGCCTCAATGCAGTGATCCAGCGATGCTGGATGGGCCTCAGCTAATCTGAGGCCAAAATTCTTTAGTAGAGTCTCTAAATAGAGATCAGGACCGAATGTCCCAGCACTGGGTCTCTCCAGCGGCTAGTCCCAGGAGAAAGGACAAATTTTCAGTCTGTATTGGGGTTTTATATCCTCTGTGCCCTCCCAGGTACGCCCACAGTCCCGCCTCCGAGGCTTCAGATGATTGGTGAGGGGATTTCTGATGTAATGTCTTTCCTCCAAAGGCTCGCTGCTGCTAGGGGACAGGTGGATGGGGCGATGTCATCTCCTTCTGTGGCGGGAAAGGCTTCTCATTTGGATGCATGGTTGCCCTGGAGTCAAGTTGCAGTCCCTCAGGGATAGCTCTGGGGGTGCTGCCTGTGGGGATGGTTTGAAGTCTCTGGGGAGGGAGACACTTACAAAGGACTATTAAGTTTACTGTTAAAAACTGTAATCAATAACTGGTTTAATAAAAGGAGTGACCCGACCAACACAACTTCATCACTAATTTTCAACATAACCACCAAACCTGGTAACCAAAAAAAGATGTGAACAGTAATCACCATCAAACATGTAACTAGGGGACATAAACAATTTTAAGAGGGAATAACAATGTTCAACAACCACTATCAACCCTTTTTAACCACTTAAATGGTTATTTTTAATTATCTTAATTAATTAAACCTACAAAATCTAAACATTCAACCATGTAAAAGCCAATTCCATAATTTCATGAATAACATTCCTATTTTTTGTAGCAACTGAAACCCCAGTGAGAACAACAGAGAATCTACCCACGTGCTCTGTGCATGTTGTGACTTCTCCAAAGGAATTTTCAATATACAGGAATGAGAGTGGTAAAAAGGAAATATTATCTTGTGCCACTAAACAGACAGTCACACCAAGAGACATGCCTGAGATTTCATAAGCTGTCTCTACCACACCCAGAAATTGCTCTTTATTTATCTCACAGGCCACAATATTTTTCCATAAACCCAGTTTTCTAAGGGCTAAATTAGTACAGAGACATCTGAATGAGAAATGAAAGCAGAATGTTGATTCTGCAACTTGACTTTAAGATTTTTTTATTTCTTTAATTGTTTTTTTTCCCGCACTGCGTGAAGACCATCCTAAAGATGGAGGATAATATTACACAAAGCATTCATTATGTTTCAAGGCATAATAAAAACATTGGTAATATACTCATTGCTGAGATGCAAAATGAATCTCAAAGCAATCAGAGAACAATAACAATTTTAAATTAAAATGTGCACAGTGTACAAATTGATTTTGCCAAAGGCAAATAAACTGGCAAAAATATCTCTGTTGGCAAAGTAACTTTGAATATTTAGATCAAGTTTACTTCTTGATAAAGGTTCCTAGAAAAGCTGTGCTTATACTATGGAATTTATTCTACAATTTATTGCTTACTCTGCATATCCTTAGGTGAAGATGCAAAGTATTCATTTTATCCATGTATTTGTTACTTTTTTCTTCCTATTATCATTTGAAATGGGGGGCTGAGAAGAGGAACACTGGGAAGTGAATAGCTGATGTTTGTACACAGAGTAATGTTAACCAAACTTCCAGAAACAGCTTTTCAGCATTGACCACAGGTACTGTTGGAAACACATCAACAGCTTTTCATGTACAGGGAGGCCCCTTGGACTTGGCAACCAGCTTGAACACCTTCTGCTGCTTCCACAGGAGGCACTGAGCAAACAGAGAGAACCAGCCCTCAGCAGGCTCAGCTTCAGCCCCGAGTTCCAGAGCTTCAACAGGGCAGAGCACATCCGTGTGAGCTCCCATGCTGGAGACTGAATTGGGAGGAGAAGCCATGGAGAGCTCCCACAGGGCAGCGTCTGTGCCAAATAACAGTGGTTAAGCCCCTGTGCATCACTGATGAATGTCCTGTGAGATACTGAACAGCTGAAGGACTGCACTGTATTGGATTTAATCTCTCATCTGTTTTGGAGTTCACTTTCCTTTCCCTCCTGTTGTGTTGTTATTTACTTTTCCTTCATCTCATCCATCTAATTAAAAGAGTGCTAAGAACAAACAAATTTTATCAGGCAGCTCAGTTTTGATCGTGCTTTCTTTGGTACCTGATATACCTAAGAAATTAATATGGAGAATGGATTGAGATGTGTTACAGGACTCCACTGTAAGAGATTAAAGAACGGATAGAGCAATCTCTAAGCACCATTCATGTATACACTGCTTTGTGAGGGCATGGGAGATCTAGCTAAAAGAAATCCCTTTTTTTAGCCGAGTGTTGCCAGGAGATAGTTCATTGGGCAAAGAAAATCTCTGACCTCACCCAGGGAACCTCTTTCTTTAGAAATGCCAAACATATGAGGAGCTGAAAGCAAATAAAAATATAAGGTTTAAATTATTTTTCCCCTCTCCTCACTATTGAATAAAGTATGTCAGTGTATTGCTAAATTTTATGACTTGTTCAGCACATTTGAACATAATCTCCCACAAACCTCTACTGAAAGTACGTCTACAGAGAAAGCCCTTTACCTGAATTACTGCATTCTAGTACAGGAGGCCTTTTACATTCAAAGCAATAGATAGTGACAGTAAAACCCATGAGAAGGGCCAGGTCTCCAGGGAAGATAGGTTTGACAGCCACAGTTCTCCATGGCTATTGTTATCCATCAGTCCTTAAGTGAACTGAGCTGTGGAAGAAGAATGAAGAAAATGGGCATGCTTGTATCTCAGTTTAGCAGAGTTAGGATTTGCCTGGTTCAGAAGAAAAGCAGGAACTCACTAAACGGATGTCTATTAGGCATTTACTACTCATAGTAGGGAAAATTATATGCAGTTGCATGTTAATTTGGAGGCTATATTAAACAAGGAAAAAATCCTCACAGGAAGAAATATTGTGGTATAAGTGTTATGTCTCTCTGCCATCTCTAAGTCTGTGTGTGTTGGAAGATTTTGATAGAAGATGTATATTTCTATTTTATATTAAAATTCACTGACTATAGGTAACAGAACCTTTATTTTAAGGACTAATATATAACAGTTTTTTGATTTTTTTTAAATTAATGAATAATGTCAATTTCACAGAAAATAACAGTAAAATGTATTAACCCATATTAATGGTTTGTTGCAGCGGGGATTTTTGCAACATGCATAAGACAGCAAGGCCCGTGGAAAAATATAAGGATTGATTCTTGATAGATGTTTTTCAGAGATGTTTCTTTTCCAGCCGCATGGCCAGGGACTGCCGAAGAACTGAGCAATCATGGGACCAGCAGGGTCCTTCCCGGGCAGGGGAACACAAAACAACCAATGGGGAACGAGGCTGACCAGGGAGTAGGGAAACCCCGTGTCTCCACCCCAGGGTCCCCCTCCTCCCAGGCCCCACGCCAGGGGGGAGGAACTCCAACACTTCACCCGTTTATTTTAACAAAAAGAGATTTAAAACTTAACATTGAAAACAACTGGATAAACATAAGATAACAAGAACAATTTCAAAAAAAAACAAGCCACCCTCCTGAGTCCCTAAACCTCCAAATGGATTTTTTTTTTTTTTCTCTGGAACATTTTAAGGCTGACAGACGGGAGACAGGACTCTCTGAGCATGCTTTGTGGGGAAACTGAGGCAGGAGACGGTTTCTTCCATTTGTACCTGTTGGAACTGTAAACAATAATAGTTAATTTCTTCCCTCCCCTTTTTCATCCCCCTCTTGGCATCAGAGAGGAGTTGTAGGGAAAGGGAATTGTATAGGGAAGCCATGTCATGAAAAACGGATTAGGGATAAATTGGGGATGGGGTAAACTTAGGAAAGGGTTCATACTGGGTATAGGGTAAAAGGGTGTCCTGGGTTGCAGTATATTCTATTACCATCCTCATGAGCTGTTGAAACCAGGTGGGGCAGTGTTTCCTTGCCTCCTCCCCCCAGACTGTCTTGCTGTTAATGGCCCGTCATTGTCCTGCCGCATGACTCAGAGATAATTCCCTCCGGACTATCTTCTGTTAATGAGCCTCATCAACACTTGGCCTCATGACTCATCACCCCATTGTGAGATGCTCCACCCAGAGGGAGGAACCAAGCATCCCATCGTGGATATAATCTGAGACTCTGAGCACCAGAGAGAACCCTTTCCACTGGATTTCCAGAGGACAGGAGCTACACAGCCACCACTGGACCTGAGGAAGAGCAGGCCCTTTTCCTACAGGATCACTGCTTCAGAGGACTGCAGCCACCATTCTACCAGACTGCTACCACCACCCTGCCTAACAGGGTGTCAGGTTGTATCTTGACTCTGTCAGTTTGAACCAGTGTTTTCTTTTAGTTTTTTTTTTCCTTTTCTTTAATTTCTCCATTAAATTGTTATTCTGACTTGGTGCCTCCCACTGGTGTGTTTTCAAACTAGTACAAAGGGGAAAGTAGGCTGTGGGTAGGGAAGTTGCTGTGATGGATATTGTTTATAATGTTGTGCATAATGGCTGCCTTTGACTGGAATACCCCTAGGCCCTGTCACGTGGGCCACCTGTGGGCCTTTTCTTCCTTGGACAATATCAAATTGTACAACTTCTCCATCTCCTACACTTTGGAGGCATTTTTCAGGGTTATTCCTTTTAATGGCAGTTCTGTGGATGATACATCGTTCTGGTTGTCACATCTCATTATAAAACCATAGTTGTTTTTGATATTGTACCATTTCACAGTTCCTGTGATTTTCGTAGCTAGAATTTCTCCTGTTACATACTTGCGTCTGTGTCGTGGCTGCTGGTCCTGCGCAGCCGCTGCTTTGCCGACTCCAGTGTCTCGGTCGGGCCCCCGCGTTGCTGCTGCTCTGCGCCCTCCGAGCGGCGCCGCTTCAGCTCGGCGCTGTGCGGCTTCTCGTGTCGTTATGGAAACCTCCGCTTCTCCCTCCGCGGGGCTCTCTGAGCCGTGTGCTCGGAGCGGGTTTCCACGCTGTCCCCTGGTTCCTGGCTGCTCGCAGGGGTTGCCTCTCCACTGCACGTGGCCCACAGCACCTGCGGTGCCTGCGGCATCGCTCCCCCACTCACGGTCGTGTGGCAGGGGACCACAAGACAGGGATGGGGTCCGCGATAAGGCGCAGGCTCCCAAGGGGGCTGGGCTCATCCAGCGCAGGCACCTCCGCCGGCACAGGTAGAGGAGACCCTGTGGCTGCAGTCACATGCCCCTGGGATGGCCGCTACACGGTCCCAGCCGTGTGACAATGGTCATTTTCCTCTACAGAGGTAGTGGGACCATGCAAATGCTCCTGAAGAGCTTCACTGATCACAGGAGATGCACGGAGAAGTTCTATCTCTAGTGCATGTTTTGATTGAGCTATTATCTCACCCAAGATCTCGGACCAAAAATTCAAGGTACCAATTCCAGGAGGATTAATACCAAAAAGTAAGTCTCGAGAAATATAAATTAAATTTTTGAAAAGCCAGTTAAAAAAATGTTCTAGATCTCCTGGAACAAGTTTCCTGTTTTGCTGTGCCAGGATTCCTTTAACTTCTAGATACATTTCTTTCTGCAGCTTAGACAGCCACACTTCCCATGATTCCTCCATAGTGCAGAGAGAACAGCCAAACCAAGGCAAGAAGAGAGAGACCCAGAATGTCCTTTACTCTCGAATTTTTGGGGATTATCAGAATTTCAGTTATTTCACAGGCACTGTCTCCAAGGGATCATTTTCCCCGGCATCTCCACCATTTTGTTGCAGTGGGGGTTTTTGCAACATGCATAAGACAGCGAGGCCCGTGGAAAAATACAAGGATCGATTCTTGATAGATGTTTTTCAGAGATGTTTATTTTCCAGCTGCATGGCTGGGGACTGCCGAAAAACTGAGCAATCATGGGACCAGGGGAACACAAAATAACCAATGGGGAACGAGGCTGACCAGGGAGTAGGGAAACCCCATGCCTCCACCCCAGGGTCCCCCTCCCCCTGGACCCTATGCCGGGGGGAGGAACCCCAACAATGGCTAACAACTAAATTAGCCTTAAATCCCACAACTCTCAAAATTCTAGACAATACCGAACATCTGACTGCAACTGTTACACATTTTGAAAGTCTTACACTTAAATCTTACTCCAATAACATCCATACTGATAAACAAACCACAATTTCTTTTCAAGATCTTTCCTCCAAAGCTGTCCTGTGAGGGCCTTTCTCTCTGCACCATCATCCCTGCAGCTGTGAAGTCTCAGACTCACTGTTGAAGTTAACCAAAGTATGGTGGCTGCCAAGTTCCGAAGTGGCAGCCTCAGTACCTCTCTCTGCACTATTCCTTTTGATCTTGCTGGGGAGAAGAGTGTTTTTTTTCCCAGCTGCTGTGAAATGTTAATTTTTCTTTGAAAAGGGAATGTTTTCCTCTACTGAAAAGTATATTGTTTCCTCACACTTGGCCCTTTGTTTCACGCAACATATTGCAGACATGAAAAGCAACTCTGCGTACAGTGGGGAAAGCCAGAGACATTTTATCAGCCCAGCTAGGCAAGTGTTTGTTCTTCTGGTTTTGTTTTCTTTTTATTTTGGGAGAGCTGTTGTGAACAAAGAACCATCTAGGTCAGAAAGAACAGCTCAGTGGTAAAATCATTCAGCATTACTTTTTTTTTATATTGGCTTATGTTTCATTTCAGCTCTTCTACATAGAGCATGTGGACTTTGTCTGCAGTCTCTTGGTGTCTGTGAAGTCTTGTAACCTCTAAACAGACCTGCTCTGATCATGCATGCCTTCCCTCTTCTGTTTGCTTGTAACAGTTCACTGGGTCAATTGATCTCAAATTTCTGTATCTGCAATGCATTTATGTCCAACATATGACAGCTAAAATGGCAGAGAAGCCAAAATATGTGGGTCCTCTGTCAATTTGTTTGAAAAAACAGATTGATTTTTTTTCCAGTTTTCTTCTTCATCCTCCACTCCTTTATTTGTCACTGCTGCTCACAAAACTGTGGGAATAAATTGACATCT
The DNA here is from genome assembly GCF_000738735.6 of Corvus cornix cornix. Taxonomy (NCBI): domain Eukaryota; kingdom Metazoa; phylum Chordata; class Aves; order Passeriformes; family Corvidae; genus Corvus; species Corvus cornix. Next base: position 147,345,613 of record NC_046333.1, on the reverse strand, counting down.
CAGAAACATTTGGGGTTATATCCTCAGCTAATCCAAACTGTGATGCCTTACTGGGGCTGACATCAACAGGGAACCTCATCTTTGGGTTTTCCACACAACATTTCCTTTCTCTGTAAGTGGATCACACATTTCAGAGCTAATCAATCTGAATCCCAGTAACAAACAGGGGAAAAAACATGGCACCTGCTGACATTTTAGCACCTCACATCTATGCACACTTTGCTCAAGACTATCAGATCCAAACTCTCTGTTAATTTACCCTGGTTGTAACGCTTTACATTATCTCCATGTAGGTAAAAAAGACACTCAAAGGAATAAAAGAAGCTGGTTCAGAAAATGAAATTATTTAGATGTCTTCAAGCAGTAAAGTTTATGAGTTAGCACTAAAGAACCCTCACCCCATAAGGAGAATGTATCTTATCTAACATGTTGGAAATGAATATGAAAAAAATGCCCATGTTTTATTGTAGATGCTTGTAAATGCATTTTTCAATTTGTAGGTTTTTTCTGTACAAATGGGTGTTAATTGGTGTTTCCTAGGAATTGATATGATCTGACATCAATTCAAATTGCAACTGAAATTTCGTTGTACTAGCTAAAAAAACAGCTAGTTGTGTAGTAAAAATTCTATTCCCACTATTGTTAGAGCTGCAAATCTTCCTTTAAAAACTCTGGGAAGTTATAGCATACCATGAGGAGCAGGGTTTAATCCTAGCAGCCTGCCGTAGTGTGAGTGGGATTTAGTATTAATGTTCATTTTACTGTGAGAGGTGCCTCCCTGGGAAGGGTTGTGGGTTCTTTCAGCAGAAATGGATCCCATTACAAAACCACCCATCTCTGAGGATGTTTCTGCAGCACTGATAAAGAAATTACACTGCTGTTCCGCAGCTGGTTTAGTACTGTGATACTGAATAAAAAGAAATGTAATATAGGTAGGGGTTAGAGAGAAATCCTCTCATGAACAGACAAAGAATAAATAGAAATGTGTCCCTATAGGATACACAAAGCTCTTGTCTGAAATGCATGTGTGGCCCATGCTGTTCTCTAGGGTCATCACATCTTTATGCTCCAACATTAAGAACTTTCATGAGAAAAGGCAGACAAGAGCGAAGCTGAAAGGTGCTTGGCAACAGGGAGGTGCAATAATGAGACAAAGCAGGATACCAATTTCACCCTGGGGTCATCGTAAGAGCTGCTGTATACAATGAACCCCTCTTCCTCTGATGGAACATTGAACTGGTCATTAGACATTGATTTTTATTTTTTTAGTGGGGCAGACAATCTCTAATCACTTTAAGCTTGGTATGCAGCATAGTAATAGCTCATCTGCTCTGGAGGCAGGCTCTGCCTTTGGCAAAAGTGATACACAGAGTCCTGGGACCTGTTTCAGCTGTGGGTAAATGCCATGGAACAGGAATCAGTGTAAAGCAAATGAGTTAGCACTGTTCTACCTTGTTCTGATCTCCCAACACATTTTCTTTGGGACACTGCCTGGAGACCCTTGACTTTCAGGGTAGCTGCATTTTCCAGGCGATTTTCACCAAGAATAAGTAGACAAAATTTCCAGTGTGCTTGAGGAACCAGAGATTGGTCTAATCCAAGCTGACTCTCTTGGACTTCCCGTGTTATCTCCAGAAATGCATACAAATCCTCACCTTAGAACCCCTCTTTATCAGATGCCCACTAAATATGACTCCTACATTTTCCCCTAGGAAATCACAGGTTGATCTTCCTCCTTCATAAATCCCTGCCCTGTCCTCTGATCTTGCATCTATTTCCAGCCAAGCTCATCCATTACCCTTGTGAGAACACAGTTTAAGGAGAAGGAAAAGGACTTAAATGTGGATCTTTCATGATCTGATCAAGTCTCTGAGTAACAAACAGGCAGTGGGTCTGTCCTATTTTCACATGGGACCTGAAATAGCAAACTTGCTGTGAGAGCACTTTCCAATCTGAGCTCCAGAAGTGGGAGCGGTGTGGGAGCATAATGGGAAGCCTGGAGGGCTTAGATGTGATGTGTATGCTTAATTTTATAGGAGGCATTTTCTAACAGATTCAAAACACATCTTTAGACTCTATCAGTGTAATGATCATACCACCTAGTGGGTTCCAGGAGCCCTCAGAATTCAGCAGCAGGCATAGGGGGGCTGGTGAATTGACATTTTCAAGTACAGAAAGTATCAGTGAACTGAGTCTTGTCAAGTAGCAGTGAACCAATTTTCAAAACATGCTTAGAAACAGAGATCTTTCTAAATGGGTGGGAATTCAGACCCTGAAAAGCTTCTGAGGACCAGCTGCTTTCTGTCATGCACTGCATGAAGATACAAGATGCTGCGTCCTGCACTGCATGTGTATCTGCAGTTGCATGGCGTGTTGAGGAACAACCTGTGAAAAGCCGTTTTCCTTCCACTCTAGCTGTGCTTACAAGCGGTGGGGGAGGCTGGAGGCCTCAGGGTACTGAACTCAGAGATCATTGAGAGGTAAATGTATGAATATCTTTCTGCACCATAAGCTTGATGTGTCTGTGCCTTCATTCAGCAGCAGCACTCTTCTGATTTCAGTGGTGCAAGATCAGATCCTTTACACCCATCTCCTTGAGAAGATGGCAAAGGACAGCCAGAGATGTACTTATTTCTCCCGCAGAAAACATTGCTCAGGTGCAAAAGGGAATAAATGAGGAGGATTAAAATTAAAAGCATAAAAGAAACACTGAAAAAGACATCATATTCCAGACCTGAACATACAGAATAACATTTCAGATTGCATCAAACAGTGCAGCAAGACTGTCCTGTAGCTCATTAGCCTGACTTGGTGTTGACTTTGGAGAGCTCCTTATGTACGTCATTTAATGTAATACTGATTTTTCCTATATGAGTTTCATTATTGGTGAGCTCTCCTATGATGAGCGAGCATGATGGAAAAATGGAGATTTTCTGTTGACTGGCATTAACACTTCACTTTCCCTCACACCTCTGTGTGCAGAGCTTAGAGCACAGAGCTGCATGGAAATGGAGCCAGCACTAAATCTGTGCCTTACTCAAAAGTGTGGTTGTGTCCCCATACAGCCTTTCACACCTCCCTGGGGCTGCACAATAACCCCATTTTCACTCTCCAAGCCACAGGGAGAGAAAAAAGGTCTGTGAAAGCTCCACAGGATGAGGAGAGTGGGTCAACATACAGAGGTCCAGCTGCAATAAACTTGCAGAGTTTCACCCAGCAGCAGAGCTGGGTAAAAAGCACAGGGTTTTCTGACTGAGTCTCAGATCCTGCTCTGCTTCTCAAATGGCATTCCTTGGACAGAGTGAGACCCAGAGACCAGGGGCTGGAGGGGCATGGATTCAGCAGCCAGTTACAGATTCTCCTTGGTCTAGGTATAGTTTTTATTCCCCTGGCTTTTTATCAAGTTTAGCTTGCACCAGCTCTAGCAGTAGAATTCTTTTTAATCTTTGACCTGCCAATTTCTTCCACCTGCATGGTGGGAGAAACAGTGCTGGTAACTCAGATATATTCTTATGGTATCTGCACTAAGCTCATGTTCATTAAACCTGATTATGGAAAAATAAATGCATCAAAAAGGATGCAATCCTGCTGAAAAATGTGGGGCAGTAGAGAAATAAATCTTAGCAGTCTTACCAGGTGTACAGGAACACAGGCAACCACTGTGAAAACGTTTTCATGCATTCTTAAATTTACAGATACGACCAGATCCACTGCAAACAACACATGAAGAGAACTGTAATCAAGGTGCCAGCAAAACTGGGATTCCATTCCAACATCCCACCCCCTGATCCTATCCAGTTGTCTCCCAGCCATGTGGGAAAGCAGCTGCCATGTACCTGGATGTGCCTGAATTCCCTCTGCCCGTAGATTCAAAATGGATCCAAGCATGTGCACAACCCCTCTGGGAACATGCTCCTCTTGTTTTTCTGGTCATACCTTTGATTTGGGTGCTCAGGAATTCTCTGTTGTCTGAGAGATTCATCTGCTGGGCCAGATGATTTTTTTTGCATTTCAATAAACTGAATGCCTGTATTTTTTCTCTGTGTAACTGGAATCAGTCACATGGGTTTGTGCCTTTTTTTTTTTTTTTAAATCAAGTAGTGATTAAGAATAAGAAATAAAAAAGGTGGGTTTAGGGTCATATGAAAGTAGCTTACATATTCTGAGTGAAGACAGATATAATGGCATTACTTTTTGTGAGGAATTGGGATGGCTAGAAATTGGATGGCTTTTAATTTTGTTTTTCAGTACTTCCTTCAGTGTTAAGTTAATTAACTGGAAAGTGGCCAAATAACTTGGAGTCTTTACAATATTTGGGGTATTTTGCATAAAGAGAGACAAGCCCACTACTTGGTGAAATAATTAGATTAGCCTGAATGATTTAAAACCCTTGGAGGAGGAGGAGGAATTGCATAAGCTTTGTATATATAATGCTGAAGCTCTCTGTGACTTCTTACAGAGACTTACTGCGCCCCTGGAAAACCAGACCTTGTCTATTAGGCACTGCTCTGAGAAGTTCACAAACCAACCAGAAAGCACCAAAGGAAGCACAGGTAGCTGGCAGTGGTTACCTAGAAGCAAGGCAGATCCTGCAGCAAGCAGAGCTCGGATCTCTGGGTGCCCATGAGTTGTAGATGCTCTTTTTGACCCACTCAGATGCAAGGCTGATTAATTCTTCCAGAAAGGGCTCTACCCATGTCTGCCTTAGTGAGCAGAATTCCAACTGATATCCGAGGCAATGACCTTGCTTTACCTGAGGGACCAGTGATGAGGGGCAGTGACAGAATTGGCGCGTGTGACATGCCCCTGGACCCCTGCAACTCAAAAGAATAACTGGAAACAAGGGAGCTTCTGCATCTAAAAGGCCTTGAAAATAACAATGTGGAGTGAAAAAGAACAGATAAACAAAGCCCCAAAATATAATCCTCTCTTTCTCTGTTGAATATCAGTGGCACAATGCCAGCAGGTTTCCTGTGGACACCACGCTGTTCCATGAGCTAACACAAGGGCTCAAGTCCACTGCAGGTGCTAATGCCATAAGCCTTAAACCATGCCTTTTCTTCAGAATACACCAAGATCTCCATTTTGCAGGGTGTCACCTTGCTACAGTTAGCAGGTAATGGGTGTGAAGAACAATATCTGTACCATAGTGAGACCCTAGGATGCACACTCGAGCCCAACACATTGACGTAAGGAACTGGAATTTCCTTCATTCTTTAAAATCTGTTCCAAACCTGGCTGAAATCTACAGGCTCTATGCAAAAATGTTGAGATAATCAATTTGCCTTCAGAATTTCATTTAAACTCTATCCCCAGTTGGAGTTTTATGTAACCATTTGTAGCTGAGCCTGGCAGTCTCTCTGTCTTTTATAGTACTACACTGGTAATACCTCTCTGCAAGGATGAATTATTCTTGTACTCCTCCATATTAGGCCCAAAATTCAGTCTCTCAGTCTTTTCTGGGCATATCTTATTTTCTCCTGTCAGCCATTTTAATATAGAATTTTGTGCAGGTACTTATATATCTTACTTATAACCTTCAGGCTTTAGAATATTTTTAAAAACGGGACTGAATTTACTAAAGTTAAGTTAGATTCACTAAAAGTCTCATGGTAAGGACCCAGTCTGTGATGCATGAGACTCGGGCACCATAGGAAGAGCAAAACATATTAATTTAGTAGCTCCAAAGTGATCCCAAATCATATGGAAACATAATTTTTGCTGACTGTTTCTGTACCAAATGTCATGCCGTCATGCTCCCTGTCAGCTGAAAAACCACCCTCTGCCACTCCCATCATTTCAATATGAAGTAAAAATGCATTTTGTCCGTATAGGAGACTTACAAAAACTTGCTTTCCCCAATGAATGTATAAAATGTTTTACTAGAACTTCTACTGCATGCTTTTGGTAAAGCTACACATGCCTTATATAAATATTTTAGTCTCATTTTTACTTGCCCTGGAATGTTCTTGGACACTAGAGCTTAAATGATCCCCAAGAGACTTTCTCCTGAGCAATTGTTTGAATTCCTACTCTGATTCTTTGTTTCTGGGTGTGATTACTCACAGTCTTGAAGAGCAAGTTGCTTAGACTATTTGGCCATTCTGAGGGAAACCTTGGACACCAGTTATCCTACGGAGCCATGAAGGTACCACACTGAAATGTAATAACATCACATTTGGAGCACTACAAAAGCATTTATGCAGCTTGGGCTGGAGGGCTCTATTTAAAAACATTTAAAGTCCTGTAAAAGTTATAATAACAAAAGTATTTCTCCTGCTTTGCAGTGTATGTTCTCATCATTGTGTGCTTTCTCATTCTTACTTATATTTTCCATCCCTGTGATGGTTTTATTTCAAATTGATGTCACACACATAGTCCACTGCCCTGTGCTTATAGAGTGCTAAATTTCACTACAGATTTTGAGAAGCTGTACCACAGTGGCTTGCCTGGACTGGCTTGTTGTACTTGGCATCATTTACAATGAAAACATGCAAAAAGACACCTTTTCCGGGAAAACAAAACAAAATAAAAATCCCAATCATCCCTGACCCCACCTCAAGGAACATCATTATTTTAACATGAAGCAAAAGTTGTGAACCATTTACTTCAGGACATGTAAAGGTGCATGACATAAAATGAGATTTTTGGCTATCGTCAGTGAAGTCATGCAGTGATGATTAAGAGAACGCAGAGGAGTAAAATTCCCAGTTATGGATGTCTTCTGCTATGTTCAGTTGATTTATGTGGCTTGAGTTGTAAATTACAATGAAAACTAATTTGGGAAAGGAATATTAGACATGTGATTTGGACAGGGTTTTCCATTTAGGAAATAAGACATTATAAAGTATGCTCAGTCAGTTGGCCCAAGGTGGTTACAAGGTAAACAATCAGAGAGAAGACAGACCTCAGTAAAAGGGGAAAACACATCAATCATAATCTTGCTTCTTTCTGTGCTGAGTAGACTCAGTCCAGCTCCTTCTGGTTTCTCAGCTGGAGTCCAATAATGTCCTAAGGAGTACAGAATTCTCAGCTACTTCCAGTGTGGTATATTTTTTTCTCTTCCTGTTTCCTCTTCTTTCCTTTCTTCATTTGATTTAATAAATGTGATTTTTTTAGGATAGGGTCAGCATTCACAGGCCACTTAAAGGTTGGACTAATGCCTCTTCCATCAATGAGAACAAAAGGCCAGGATTTGCTGTGGCATTAGCCTGACAAATACACTTGTACAGAGAGATGTGTATATTTATTAAAGATGAATTAAGTGCACTGCCTGCTTTTCTTTCCCTCAGTATTTTCAGTTTTGGAAGCACCCCAAGACATTTCAGGTCTTTCTGTGTTTGAAATGGTAATTGGGACAACAATTGAAGAGGCTTGAGCACAGAGTGAAGAAAAAGCAGTAGGAGGCAAAGATTTCTTCAGAAGAAAATATAACACATTACAGAAATTGAGTGCTCTGCATTTAATAAGGCAAGCAAACAGACAGGAGAAAAGCAAAGCAAAGGCACAATGGAGACAAAAAAGGCTTATTATGACAAGAAAGCCAGAGCTATTAACTATCAGTCTGGTGATAAACTATTACAGTATTGCCAGTGCTGTCTCCTCAAGAATGTAAATTGTGTGATAAGAGATTTGGCCCCACAGAGAGATAAAGAAAGTGCATATGGTTGTATTTCCAAAAGGACAATCAGATAAGAAAAAACTGGGTGGGGAGACAAGGGAGTTGAGCTATCATTTTGAAGTCACTAGCACAGGCAAAAAAACATAAAAAAGGGAACAAATGAACAAACCCTGGAGTAAAACAGACCAACAAATGAAGCTTAACTTATGCAGATATAAAGAGAAAACTGATCTCACACTGGGTGTTGCTGATTTGATTTTAGTTGAAATTTAGTGCTTAGTCATGTACTTCAGTTAAAAATTCTCTTTGCCCTCACACCAAATCTCACAAATACAAAGGGATTTGCTGTCAGAAGACCCTGAAAAACGTTTATCAATCAGCTAGGAAGAAAAACATCTTCCTCAAAGATATCCGCAGAGGGCCTGAAAACTTTCAAGAACAATCAGAGAAAAAGAGAGTGAAACTGTCTGGAGGATGGGAATGGTACCAGTCAGCTCAAACATGTTTTCTGATGTAGAATCACAAGTGAAGTACACTTTAATGGAGAAGGAAAAAGCAATGTTTTCTCAGTGTCTTGTACCTAATAGACAAGTGTTTTAATGGGACATCAATGCAGATTTAGAGACTTCATGACCAGGCATTATTAAAAATATGTTCAAAGAGAGCAAAAGGGATCCACTGCATGTGGGAGAGCTGTTGTGCTCTGGCTGGGGCAGTGGAAACAGGTCTCCTTCTCTGTAAGGGATCAAGGGCAGTGGATGATGATCTCGCCTTGCTATTCTACAAGAGTTTCCTCATGAAGACTTCGATTTCTAGCACACCATCTTCTAATCAAATGACATTTAAGTCTCCTATTTGACAGAGCATCACACTCTCTAAAGTGTAATTTCCACTCAACCCAAGTAGGCAATTGGAAAGGACCCACACCCCGGGTAATTTTATGAGTGTTGTGCATATTTGCTCACAACAATGTAAAATGAAAATTCAGTTATTTTGTTGCAGGAGGTCCTCATGGGTGTCAGGTGGAAAGATCCCAGGCTTCCACCACCAATAACAGGAAGAATTCTGAGTCCCTTCTGGCTGTAGAAGAGGATCATTCCCACATACCCCAAAAAATTACAATGACTGGCTGCAGGGCTGCCTGACAAGGACCCCTTGCACCTCATCCCCATCTCCCAGAAACCAACTTGCCACTTAGAACTTTTTTCCCAATAGTCCCGGGTTTGATACATCTGTAGTCAAATCCGTTAGTTCTGATGCTTCTGTTTGGGTTAATATTGCCAATAAAAATTATGAGTCTACACAGTAATTAACAGCCTAGCAGGGCCTGGGTTAGTCTCTGCCTTGTGGTGTTTTCTACAGCAGAAAAAACATCTTAAGCCTGGTACCTGTTAAAGCCCAAGATACACACAGGCACAGGGGCTGTAGGCAGCACGACCTGGCGGAGGTGTGGTGGTTGCCATCACTCAGAGTTTCATGCTGAATGAGGCCCCTCACGTACCCTGGGGAGGAACATAGGCAGTTTGGCAGCTGCTGTTTCAGCCCAATGTTTTGCTTCAGCAAATGAAAAAACACACAGTGCAGGCATATCCTAACAGACTTCAGACACCACTCACACCCCTCACAGACCGTGCCTTGGTCTTAACTCTCCTATTGATTATTTTTACAATCAAAACATTCATTTTTCTACTTACAGTTAAACATATGCAGCTATCACGGCACAGTACAGTGTCATGTACTTCAGTTAAAAATTCTCTTTGCCCTCACACCAAATGTTTGTCAGTTCAAGATCAAAAGAATTCCTCTTGACACCTTCTTATATCAGCAAATTTAAGTGAATGGTCTTTCACTTTGTTCTGATAATGCTGTTGGGTTGGTAACAGGACGTCTCCTCAACTTACCACACTGTAGTGTTATTCCCCTTAGCCTGAACAATTTTCCACAGCAGCCTGGAGCCCATGATTCATCTTTTTGTTTGTAAATGTTCATAAAACAACTATCAGAGAAAACCCACACCTCAAACAAAGTTTATTTTTGGTTCCAATGAAACAAGACTCACATGTCTCTTCCTCTTGCCTCCTCACGCAAAAATAATATTTAATTTTTTTATAACACCATGAGAAAGTTTTACCTTCTTTTACTTAATGGTATGCAATGACAAAGAAGCACAAGGAAAAATATGTCTTAAAAGATAAAAGCCAGCTTAGTCTAGAATGCTTAAATTATACTCCTAAAGACATTGCTCTACAGGATGCAATTAACATTATTCAGATGTTTTATTTTGTGTGTTTGCATTACTCCTCAGTTTAAAATTTATTTTTCAGTGTGTCAGGGGTTTGGCAAAATATGTCATAATTGTTTTGTCTATCCCTTAAACACCTGATACACACTCCCATTCCTATATGATTTTTAGATTTTTAGTTGCAGAGATCCTACAATTCTTTACTTTCTTGTGCTTTTTCCAGTTGTTGCTTTTCTTCTATGTAGTGTCTGTCCTTCTCCCCTTCCTCTTCCTCTGCAGTGCTTCTATTAATCTAATTTGTCACTGACAGGGAAGGTCCAAGGACAGCTTGGTTATTCTACTTGAATTAGGACGCTTGTAGGTCTCTCAGGGGCATTGGGTTATGGGAATAAAGAGAATAAGACAGCCCAATCTCTCAGTATAAGAAATCGGTTTTCAAACCATCAGCCCACCCCACAGAAATTGCAGCAGAACCACATTTTAGTCCCTTTTCCTCAAGGTTGTGGTATCTTTTCCTGCATAAGAGAATTACAAAATTCTTTTCCAGGTGTTACCATGAGCAACAATTGCAGACCCCAATAGGAACTGCAGCTCCTGGCTCTGTGCTGGTCTGTGATCTCTCTGAAAGGTAATGCAGATGGGACAACACAGTCTTTTGTTTGGAACACCTTTACACAGTTTGTACCATAGGGACATTGAATTGTGCACAAATAAACGTGTTTATTTATGGTTTTTTCAGGGCTTTATAACTTGGCTGCATTTCTAGGCTCCTCACAGTATTTGCTCACTTCCCTTTTGCCTACTCTTAAGAAAATGTTTAAAAAAATATTGAAAGCTGACATTTATTTTTACCGAGGCTCAAGACTTTGAGGAAGGAGAAGCTATTTTCTAAATGCAGAGCTTATTCCTGGAGAATCAAATGAGGCAGAACTTTGACAAATTAAGCCGACTGCACAACTTTAGGATGAGGAGGGAAGGAGAGGTCACCTCTTGGAAGTCAAGCAAATGAAACCATAGGTCAGTGAATTCACCTCCAGACAAACAACTTTGAATTGCATTATATCTGCTGGTTGGTGATCATCTGACCTTTCTTGAGACACTTTATTTTCATATCCCTTATTTTGTCTGAGCCCAACAGCTTGTTATTGAAAAAATCACCGGAGGCTAAAGAAAAGCTTCAGCTGCTAACTCAGAAACACATTAGATGTGCCTTCTTGGATATACTATTTCCATCATAACCACCACAGATAATCGAATACAGATGTTGCCTGTGCCTAATCCATTTGAGGAGGCTCACCTGCTTTGGATAATCATTTCCTGCAAGCCCAGTCACACGTTTGGGAATTCTTTACACTTTTCTCACCAAGTAGCTGCAGTGAAAAAAACAGATCTCTGATTAATTGCTTTTTTCTTCCTTAGGCACCCTTTTTAAATTTACTTGGTTGAAGAGCATGAATAGGGGTTACTGTGCTTTCCACCTCTGTTCTGTTGGTTTTAAATTGGAGGTCATATTTCAGGAAAGCAATTAAGCACATATTTAACTTTGAGTGTGCTTTATTTACCCTGACTGTCACTGTAATGCTTGCAAGATTAAGCACACATTCAAGTGAAGGATTGCACCAGGGGGCTTCACAGTCAGTGTAATGTGGAATATTTGGTCTCTTGCTAGTGTTCTGGATGGTTGGCAGAGCCATTTACAAACAGAAACTCCTCCTGTATTATTTGTCATTTGTGTGTGTGTATGTATATGTATGCAACATGACAAATAGAAGTTTATTGTCATATATTCTTCAGCATCCAGATACAATCTACTAGTTTCTGGAGACTGAGAAATGCTCCATGCTCCTTTAGAGTCACACTCTAAACATAATATATGACAGAAAAATATAAAATCTGCTATGATGACAAAAGAGGAGTTAAGGGAAGGGATGATAAACCCCATAAAAATAACTTAGGGCATACTGCTGTCAAAATGAGTAATTGTAAACACTTAAACAAAAGAAGGAATTTGAATATTCCTTTTTTTTCCTCAATTATATCTGCACATTTATGCACCCATGGATCTTTTTGCATATGTATATTTCATCCAAAGGGAAATTATCATGGCAAACACACAGTTTAAATGATTTCTTGTAGTCTTCTTTCTACGACAAAATTACCATCACATTTTTCCAGCCTGTAAAAACCATGTCTACCCGAAGTGCCAGATGAACTGAAATGCTTCCAATTTTCCATAACAAAGAGAAGGAGTAAACAGATGTCTGGGAGTGAAGGTGTAACACATAATCCTCCAAATGAGAGCTGTTTGTTTGGGTTTTTTTTAATGTAATAAAGCCGCTTTAATTATTTATTATTTATTATTGTTTAGAGGAAGGTTGTTTCCCAAAGATGAACACCATTTTTTATCCAAGAGAAATTCAGGAGAAGAATGTTTAGTGTGAGGCTGAAAAGGAGGAAGTGGAGGAAGGTGTGAGGAGATGGGAAGAGGCCTGTGAGAGGAAAATAGAGATAATTGAAAAGATGTTTTGAAAAGATATTCCAGTGCAAGCGACCAGCAAGAAGAGTGTCGGGAAAAAGACATGGAGAAAAAAGTCAGAGAAATGAGAGGGAAGACAAGGGAAAGAGTGGTGCAGAACAGTTGAGGAGAGATAGAGGAGCAGGGACCTCATAAAAGTGGTACAGAGAGTGGAGCAAGGCACCTAAAATGCAGCCTGAGCAGTGGGAAAAGATGATATTGTAGGTACCAAAACCTGAAAGGAGGAAGAGCAGAAATCTAGCATGCTGTGAGGAGAATGCAGTAGCACAGATGAGAATCTGGTGCCCCAATAAGCACCAATATTTTATCAGTTTTCTGCCTCAAAAAAAGGCAGATTTTGAGGCTCACTGTCTCAGCTCACTGGGAGCAGGGAAACTCAGAGAGGATGGAGGCAAAGGGTGTCTTGCAGCAAGCTGAAACACGGATGGATGGAGCAGGTCCAGGTACATCCAGCAAGACACAACTGTAGTGGAAAATCCCCTTGCTCTGGCTGGGGCTGTGCTGGAATGTGGGACAGAAAGTCCCCTTGCCTAAGCCTGAGGTCAGGCTCTCCACAGGACGTGCTGAACGTGGGATTTGCTTCTGTGCAGAGGGTGCTTGTGGCTTGCACACAGACATGGTTTGGGCAATTAAATTACTGCTACCTTTGCTCCACAGTCTCTTGAGTCAGCTGTAAAAATGCTGGCCTGGTGTCTTCTGTGAACCCTAACAGGGTTGGAAAACTAAAAGAGTTACAGCTCATGTAATATTCTGCCTTTCCCAGGAAGCACCTTTGAGGCTAGTGTAGCAAATCTGAAGCCCTTGATTAAATGTAGCCATGACAAAAATTGTCCTCATTCATTGGTCTGGAGACAGGGAACAGTGATTTTAATAAACATCTAATCCCAACCTCTCCAGCCCATTCAGGTAAATTTCTGGTAGAATATCTGTAAAAGGCAGTGAAAAGGTTTCAATATCTGAGATGTACTGGGTCTAGGCTGTGAAGACAAATGTTTTCTCCTCAAAAAAGACATGTCAATCATCAAAATTATGTCTGAGAGCAGATATTTTGTATATCCAGATCTGGATTTTACACCTCAGCTTTCATTCTTAAAGGAAATGATCTGAACCATCCCTGTCATGATTAAGGGGTGCAAACACTTCTCAGTCATGATGGGATTTTACATGTAGTGCCAAATGAAATACTGTAGGTCACCTTATCCATGTAACCTGCAGGAGCCAAGCCTAAGATGTTTCCCTGAGACAGACAAAGGGTCAAGGGAAGAGTCAAGGCTCTCAGACATCAATCCCCGGTGGTCCATGTGGCAATATTCTTCCAGGTTCTTGAAACTGCCAGAAAGGAGATGGCAAATCAAAAAGAATGGATTGAATAATTCAATTGAAACAGGTTCCTCAGGGGAAAATGATAATAAATGTCTCCAGTCTTATCTGACACATGATAAGGAGTTTAGAGCTGTTAGAGTAATTACTAACACAGCTGCACCTCCAGTTCCAATGCATTTCTTCTCAGATAAGTAATATACATAATATTTCTACATCTGTCTCTGCCAGCAAGCACAGAAGTTTTGTACTTGCTGAAGAGAATATACAGTGCAGAGAGGTGGCTGTGTACATTTCAAATGCTTTCTCCCTGACAGGCCCCAGTCGCTGCCTCTCACTGCCAAAGGAAGCTGCAGATGTATCGTGGCAAGTGGTATCCAGTGTGCTGCTCAGCTGAAACTCAATGAACCAGCATGGCAGCTCTAATCCCTGGCCCCTCACAGAGCAGCGAGAAGGAATTGCTGCCTCACAGCCTCCCATCCATGAGAAGATGCTCTGCAGCTCTGTCCCCCCAAGACCAGTGATGTGCTCTGCTGAGACTGATGCTCTCTCCCACTCTCTGCATGGTGTCTCTGCTGCCCACTGACTCCTCCCAGGCAGCTTCACAAAATGAGGCTAAATTTAACTATTTTCCATTTTAGAAGATGGAGTAAGACAGTATCTGGTGGCAGCAGACCCACAGGTGAAGACACTTAGCAACAGGCAGTTCATTTCCCTCTGAGGCATCTAGAGGTCATAAGGAAATTCTGTGTGAGGAGAGGCTGCTGGGGGATGTAGGAATGTAAGAAACAAACATACAATTAAAAACTGCTTTTTGCATTTGATTTAATCTTTCATACTCTGGCTTATTAAGACTTCCAACTATCCTGAACTGCCTGTGAAGCCCTGCCTCAGATGGGCCAGAAGTATTGAAAAAATAAAGAAAAAATCAGAGCAATCACTCCTGTTGCTACTGCTATGATATCTGGTGCAAGGGAATTGAAGGCCTTATTAGAACCTACAAACCTTCCAGGAAGCAGTTTTCCCCCTTTGGTAATAAAGCATGAAAGGAAGGAAGGGAGTCTGAATCACAATTGTGGATAAAAGAGATATAGTCTGAAGTGTCTATCAAAAGTCATTAAATATTTGTCTTCTACAGAGAGCACAACAGTGGAATAATTGTTACACTGGGACACTGGGAGGAACTGAGTGAAGGCTCGTTCCTGTGGGAGGTCTTAGGCTTTTCCACACAAAGAGTGTGATACCCTGTAATGACTTTAATCACATACCCGATCTTAAAAGCACAACAGAAATGGAAGCAAGACTCTGCACTATGCACTTACTGACACGGCAAAACATAGAGGTGAATTGATGACAAACCTTTTTGAGAATGACTCATTAACCTTCATCTTCCATTCCCAATTTCCCTGTTCCCAGACTGCTATTTCTTAGAGAGGAAAGAACTTGAAATTTGTTTCTAGCAGTGGTCTGTGGATGCTTTCAGCTAATCTGAGGTTCTCTGCTGTTCAAGTGGGGTCCTATCCTTACCACCTCCTCTCCTTGGGTTCATGTGTCAGAGCAGTCAGCCACACCTGTGTTTTTCCAGCCCCTTCCAGTCACCTTATTTCATTTCACCTCATTTCACCTCGCTCACACAATGCTGATATGGGGAAGATCCAGGTGTTATTCAGCAAATAGGAGTTGCATCCCTGTGAACTGTCACAGAGCGAGTTAAATTCATCCTTTTGGAGCTGAGGCAGGGGTGGCACATTCACCCTGGCTGGGTGACATGGCTTTGCTTCATCTGTCATTCATGAGCAGAGTCAGAGTGAGGCATTTTGGAAAACAAGGTATATAAATATAACAATGTACAAAAGCTGATGTCTCTCTGCTGTGTTATACACAACAGGCTGGATCACGAAGGCTCTGCCAGGTGGGTGTAGGGAAAAGAAATGGGATAATTGGAGAAGTTTTGAAGGAAACAAACGCTGCCATGCTGTCCTGGATTTTCTGAAGAGAACAGCTGAGTGGATTCTTCCCTCCAGCTCTCCCTGGGTATGCACTGCTCCTTACTGAAGTTGCAAGCCAGAAAATAGACAGTGGGGAGCATCTTGTCACAGCCTGGTGCTTAAGTTCCTTTCATGTGGTTGGAATTTTTTTTAGAAATAAGTCAAGATGAAGGAAAATGCTGGAAGTGCAAACATTTCTGCTTGTCCCAGACCTTGCTTTATCATATCAATTTTATGTCATTTTCTTAGCTGAAAGATTTCTTTCAAATAACACCAGACCTGGGTATAATAAGTAAATACAGCAAAATAGCTGCTTTTCTCCCATCACAGTGTCTGCTGGACTAAGATATTAGGTCACCCTATGAAGGTCTTAGAAAGGTAATTTTGAAAATGCACATCTGGCTATCTTTAGATAAGGTTAATGCATATAACAGCTTAATAATTATGTACTTTTCCTTATTTACTTTTCCTTAGGTGTTGGGATGTGCAAAGCTAGTAACATCAAAATAAACACCAAACCCCAAACATGAAAAACTACCAACATCATCAAATACATTACAAATTTATATTAACACTGTCATGTGCTCCTGTACTTGCTTCCAAGAGCACACTAACTGCACAACCAACAAATCTAGTAGTTACAGTGAGAGAATGAGGGTATGATTTACTTATTTTTGAGTAAAGTTTTGTTGGGTAAGGTTTGCTGTAATCAGTCAAATCACTCTGGCAGAAATGGCAGGGGAATCAGTCCTGCAAGGTTAGAACTATAAAATTTCATTTAGGCAAAGCATTGTTCTAAATAGGACATATGTTTTTAGGGCATATATATATGTGCACAGAGCTACATTGGAGCAGTCTGTCTTTTAGGGGGATCTCATGAGTAGCATCTCAATCACAGAGATGCCAAATGTCTCAGTACAAGATGCTCAGATCATGCCCATAGAGCTTCAAGTTCCAAGACAGAGCTCAAGTCCAGATTTATATTTGATACCATAACAGTCCCAGATCAAATGCAAATTTAGGCCGAGCTCCTGAATACCTTGGGGCAGGAAAACTTGGGCTCAGCACTTGACCTTTGAACTCAGCATTTCCTAAGCAGATCCTGAATGTCTCACACTGAGGAATGAAGAGGTGAATTGCCAATTAGGCAGATGGAAAAGCCAAAGTACCTTGGACTGGACTTCTTGTGTTTGAAGCAATTCTTAAGGAGTGTCTTTATCTTGTAGTACAGATAACCTCAGAGCTTGTGAGCACAGACCAGACTTCCCAGGACACCCATCCCATTTCTGAGTGCCTAGAAATAGGCAATCACACGTCTGAGAATTTAGTAAAGAGCCACAGTCATTTAGAAGTTACAGAAGGTCTTTTAAAAACTACATCAAAGCAACAAAAGACTTGCAAATTGCAAATATTTTACCTCATCTAAACAATAATTAAAGGGAAGCGTGGTATTTTACACTAAATTTAGAGAATGAAAAACATTTTATCTATCTCAGGTTTTGTATTAATTTTCATCAACACAGCTTTGTAACACCACCTGTGTCCCAAACACAGCAGAAAACAAGTATTCTCCCTGAAAAAAGCAGAAGCAAATCCAACCCCAGGAGACTGCTTTCAGTCCCTTCTACCAGATTATGGCTAAAAGCAAGAGGAAGATGCAGAACCTACTGTTGTCAAGTCTGGGCCCAGGAAGCAGAGGAAGGATAACAGCTATGAAAAAACATTTGTCTGTCTTTGAGAAGCTGTAGCTGGCATTTGTACAGTGCTGGGGTCTGGCAGGACTGTGTCCATATCTCCTGGGACTTTTGAAGTTGTCTGCATTTGTGGCAGGCAGGAGGGTACTAAACTGGTTTGAGTTCAGTCTGTTAGCTGTATCATCCTCTTACTGTTCCAATGAGGGGAATAACATCTTGTGTCCAGTTTAGATAAGGGATATTAATATTCATCAATAAACCCTTCCTGGCTAACTCGGTGTGTAACCCCAGAGCTAGCTACAGGGTTCTTCCTTGGAGAGTTTAGTAATTAAGTTGTGAGTCTTGAGATAAAAACTGCAATAGCTTTGAACACCTGAGAAAATTGACTTGGCTTGACTTACCAAAAGTCACAAAAAGGAGGATTCCATTGAAGTTCTCACTATCATCACATAACACTAAACATAGAGGTTTGGTGTTATTGGAGGTGCTTTACTATGTTCAAGACATCACCCAGGGCTGGCAGACATGACACAGGACAAATGTGAGACCTCCACCCTTCCCAGGAGTGTCTGGAGGCCAGGAGGGATGGAGCATCTCAGGTGTCTGATGTGGGCAGATGAACAGAGCCCTCAGTCCACCCCAGCAGTGGTGCCTGGCGAGATATTCAGGTGGCCAACCGGTGGGCATCTGCTTCAGGGGGAGCTGAACTGTTCTGCTATGTCCACTGATTTACACACCTAAGGCTTGTTTCTGTTGTCTGTACAAAGGAATCCAGTGCTTAAGAGGTCTTTGGGTATCCCACCTGGCCTCCAGCTGAATCTTTGGAAAAGCAGGAATCTGCCATGTGTACTGTGCCATATCAGCCCTGAATGGATGATCTGGATACGGGGTCCACAAGGCCACCAAATTTCTGCTTGGATTTTACTGCAGTGCATATACAGTTTAAGAGTGCACCAACCTTTTATGTAGGTGCTTTGGGAGTTCACATCTCTGAAAAGGGAATCCAGCCCTTTTGGAAAATTTGGATCTTAATGCACAAGCTGCTCAGACACATACAGCCATTACTGGAATGACTTTCACGACAGAAGAAAGAAGAAATGCCCAGGGCTGAAGGAACTGATGGGCATGACCTATGAAGTTGCTCCAAACACTTCTTGTTCTCAGATCTTTGGGGCTACACTTAAAACGTATCAGAGGAATGGACTAAATCATTCTCACTCAAGTAAATTAAAAGCACAAACACTGATAGTCAAGAAAGAAATAACAGAATGAAGTTTGTGGCACAGAAAGAGCTTAAAATGGTGTATTAATTAATTCTCCATACTAAGATCCCCGGTTACTACAAGTTGGCACAGACCTATTAACTTCTGCACATAGTGCCACTCTATGGGAAGACATGGCATTTCAAAGTTTAGTATATTATCCTTGAATGGGAAAGTGTGGGGTTTTTCTCTTCCCACAAGGTCTAGACAGTGGAGACATTACACATTTCAGCACTGCAGAATTATAGTATGCTGCTCACACATATTAATTCACAGCACTTTCTAAAGTGTAAGTTCAGCTGACAATAGATCACAGAAAAAAAAAGACAAGCTAGTGATCTCAAGATAAAAAAAGCACTGTGCAGAGCAAATTGATAAGAAGTCTTTACAAGGTTTAATAATCTTGCAGACACAAGAACCTGTAACCAGATATTTGTTTCAAAATGGCCTTCATGTAGCAGAAAATAAATGCACAAAATGGGTGTGTTCATCAAGGGATTTTTCCTGCTGCATTGGACAGTATGTCCATAATTGAAATACGCAAAAAATGCTTCCAGTTACTGAGGAACCTAAATTCCTCGAGTGACTTAAGTGTCTGCCAGTAAAAGTTATCTAATCATATAACTTTCTGCTGGTGGCATGCATGGTGGTCAGG
Organism: Corvus cornix cornix; assembly: GCF_000738735.6. Classification (NCBI taxonomy): domain Eukaryota; kingdom Metazoa; phylum Chordata; class Aves; order Passeriformes; family Corvidae; genus Corvus; species Corvus cornix. The sequence continues at coordinate 147,326,295 of NC_046333.1, read as the reverse complement.
TCCTGGTGACACCAATATGCTTGATAATCCACTCAGAAACTTTTCAAAACTTTGTGACAGGAAGGATCTCCTGATACTTTGGATTGCTGTCAGTACTGTTCCTATAGGAAGACTGGCTTTGAGCGTCCTTCTTCAATCCAAAGCTGCTGTAAAGCAGACTATAATCTAAAACATATATTTTCTTGTATTCTTTCACTCTGTGGTTTTAAAACATCTTTCTAAATCTTTTTATAATTACTTCATTTCTGCATTCACAGGAAACAGTCATGGAAGTTACAGCAAAATGTTATAGATTCTGTTTGCTTTGTGGTTTAACTGGATATATTAAATTCAGTGCACTGAATTGATTTGGACTTTTATGTCTAATGAGAATAATTAGTAATCTGAAGACTGGGACTAATACCCAAGTATTTTGTAGACAAGTATTTTTAAAGTATATGTCTCTACTGTTATTTTGGTCTCCACCAATGGGTTTGGTTTTATGTCTGACACTTATCAATTCTCAAAGCTTTCAGACTGTCTCTCCCTAAAATCAATGAAGAAAGCCCCAAAGTGAGTCTTCACTTTTAAAAATTCATTGGCATTTTCTCACACAAACCACAAATACAATTCTCACTTTTTTGTGGTTTAAATCATTTAAGCACAAAGTCTAGGACTCCAGACTTTGCTGCATGAGAAGCTGCATCTTGATTTGAAAACAGTTCAGATGGGAGGGAGCTGGGCCTGTTCAGCCTCAGGAAGAGAGCACTGAGAGGGGACCTCATCGCTGTCTATTGAGTGTCTGACGTGTGGGTGTCAAGCAAGTTGGGCCATGCTGTTCTTGGTGGTGCTGAGCAACAGGAGAAGAGGGAATGGGCAGAAACATGCACAGAAAGTTCCACCTGAATATGAGGGAGAAGTTCTTTATTGTGCAGGTGACCATGCACTGGAACAGATTGCACAGAGAGGGTGTGGATTCACCCCCACTGGAGATATGGAAAAAACTGTTCCATGTGCTCTGGGATGACCCTGCTTGAGCAGGGAGATTGGACCAGATGACCCACTGTAGTCTCTTCCAACCTGACCCATTCAGTGATTCTGTGAAGACACAAATAATTCACCCAGAGAATCTTTATTTTTACATATATAAAGCAAGCCTTGTCATTTTTTTGTTACTTAAAATTGGCTTTTAATGTATGAAAAATAACTTGAAATAGCAATTTACCTCCAATGAAAAGTTTCACTGGTTTCATGAAAATCCTTTTTTGCCTTCAATTTCCAATTGCCGTAAGACAAATAGAACACACATGGATGTTGGAATTTTCAAGCAAAAATCAGTAAAATTTTGAGTTCATGAGTTCTCAGTTGAGAGAACATTTAAGCATAAAATGTTCAGCTCCTTCCAAAACATCATGGATGGTGAGGGCTCAAGAGTACTAAGAAGTTACTAAGGCTAGCAACCTTCACAGAAGTATCTACTCTGTTCTTTGTGTTCTCCTCACCTACAGCAAATTCAGGTACAGGTGAGAAAACTGTAGTTCAACATAGGTTTTAAGCTGCCACATTACTCAAAGAAGAAATGCTACTCTTCCTCTTTTCTGAGGTTGATCCAAAACCTCATCCAAACCTCACATGAGCTTAGAGGAAAATAGACCTGAAAACTAACCAGTGTTCAGGATAACAACAACAACAATAATAACAATGATGAAAATTAGTTTTTCAATTGGATCAATTACTTAATTTATTTTACCACACAGCTGTATAGATGTTTCAAGAAATAAAAGGGAGTCTAAGGACCAAACAGCAGCGGGAAGAGTGAAAGTCAGTTTCTTTCAATGTCACTTGATGTTGTACTGCAGCAACAACCCAACTACAATGTAGTGAACATAATTTTACTACAAGCTACATGAAGCCAAATTATCAGCCTGTTGCTATGGGAGAAGAGTACACATAAGGGCAGCTACTGCAGCTCTACTAATGCTTGGTAACTCCTCAAATGGAACTAATTTAACAGTGGGCCTAAGCCTTGAGAAAAGAATTTGAAAAGAATTGGTCTTAATTATCACAATAGCACCAAGGATAAAGAACTTCACATTTCCATAGTGCTTTACCTTCACTAGCCAATGAATCAATTCAGCTCCCAATGGCTAACAGAGATTATTAGTAATTTCAATGTCTTTTGCTTAAGGCTGGGAGAAAATGCTGATAAATCTTCACCCAACTCATGGAAACCTTTCTGTAAGCACAACTATGAAAGTACCTGAATGCTCACCGCCTCTTAGTGTGCTGCTGGCTGGAAAGGCAGGCTGTGCCCATCCCAGGGGAAGATGTCAAGGTGCTCTAAAGGTCAAAGACTGCAGAAATGTGGAGAGGTATGGTAAGTTAACATTTCCAGGAATCTAAGGGCTATGAAAAATAGACATATGAAATACATTTTGGATTGTTTCTGAACCACTTTTTTGATTGCTAAATGTACATGTGGTTAGTACATGAAGAGATAGATGCATTAGGACAGGAGAGAAGCACTGAAACACCAGGAAGAATGAGTAAAGCAATGCTGTAATTATAAAATCTTCAGAAACATTTCTCTACGCAATAGGAGAAGATGTTACAGAAGGCACATATTGTGTTTTCTTGGAGTCAGGGAGTCCAGAAACAGCTGAACATGGTCCAGTTGTTCCCATATTTAATCTTTAGAGACTAATTTACAATTGTATATATATACATTGCAGAAAAAAATGGCATAGGGATCTATGCTACTGTATTAATTTCCAATCAGAGGAAGGAATTGTGCTTTGAATTACTCTGGTGTGGAACAAGAAGAGCCCAGTAGATCTACAGGGACAGGTTTAAACTGGTGAAACTTCGATTTTCATAGGTGGTGTTAAGAGTTGGGCCTTCTGTCAAGATCTGAGAAATGTTTTTTCTCTGTTTTACAACTGAATTATATTAGCAAACAGATTGTAATGGAAATGAGAACAAACTCTTTCTCTGCAGTAGTGTCATTATGTTACACTGAAAAATAAATTATGTTCTATATGAGCTTTTGTTATTCTCTAATATTTCATCCTATCCCTTCATTAGTGCAGTAATCTCCTCCTCCATTAAATCTCCCTTGTTTTTACTTGCATATAGATATGGGAATGTGCAAAGAGAAAATGTGGTGAGGGTTTATTGGTTTATTTTTCCTGAATACATTTGTTATTAGTATCAGATATTGCATTAAAGGAACTCAAAGGCTTTTTTGTAACGTTGTCCATAAGTATTCTATTTCTCTGCTCTTTTGTGTTGATGTTCCCCTTCCCAGTACACTGCTATAGGGAAACTTCCTTTAGTCTGGTATGCGCAATGTAGTTAAATTAACTTTCCAGGGTAAGCAGACTTTGATGGTAAGGATTTTCACCAGAGACAGGACCATCAACCAAATTGTGGTGTAAAATACCTCATTGAACTGAGGCAGAGGAAAAGGGGAAAGACTGCTCAATACTTTCTCTATGGTAACATTTTAATATGTGTAAAACATGGAAAAAGGCATCTGTAAAAGTACTGAACTTTCAAGCAACCTGCACATTATCAGCTAAGCAAAAATTTAGCTAGAAAACTCAAGGAAGAGGTTTTCAGAACTGGGTCCAGACTAGATGTGTCACTCTCTTCTTCAGATACTCTAATTCTGCACTGGAACAACTACAGTGACTGTCCACCAACTTTAACAAAGTTACTCTTGATTTAATAGTTCTGGACATAAGGGGCAACTCAAGCTCTTGGGATAAATTATGGATCAAAGCTTTGTTGGAGATGGAATAAACCTACATGTTAAAGCCAAAAGCTTAACAATCACAGCCTGGATGACACATAAGGAAATGAAACTATAACTCTGGCTTGTCAGTTCCAAGAACAAAGGCCTTTATCTCCTGGATGAAAGGAGTAATCTTGTAAGTATTTGTGGCAACTAGTTGCTTCTCATCGTTACAGGTCAGTTACTGGAAGGTGGACACTCATACCTCCAGAGCTACTATTTTACAGCAATTAATTCAGCTAGGGATCAGTTTGAAAAATTGCAAAGTTTCCTCATCTCTTCATGAGTCATTTTCATATGGAAGAGAGGAATGGTGTGTGATTATGAAAGTCAGAGGGAGGACAGAAAGCTTGAGAGAAAAAAATGACCTTGGAATACCAGGTGAAAACTTGTGCAAAGAAGCTAATTCTGTGAGCTTTCAGTAGAATCCAGATAAAACAAGGGCAGAACATGTGATTTATGCCACCGTATTAATGTGGCCCAGCTCTAATGAGATGGTGGAGTTGCTCTTGCAGCTGACTGACCAATTGTTGCCCTTGGTCTCGAGACACTCAGGAAATCACAGAATGTTTGAGGTTGGAAGGGACCTTAAAGATCATCTAATTCCAACCCTCCTGCCTAAGGCAGGGACACCCCCCACTATCACAGAAACAGAATCGAAGAATCACAGAATCCTTTTTTGCAGACCTGCTGGACCAGCTTTCCCACCCAACCTGATCCTTGGGCTTTCTTCTTCTGTTTGAGATTGTCCATGAGCTACTTGTTCATCCACACAGGCCTCCTGGTGTCTTTGCCCAGCTTCCTCTTTGTTGGGATGTGTTGCTCCAGGGCTCGATGCCATTGGTTTCTACTAAGGAGATCCTTGAAGAGGCCAAAGTCTGCTATCCTGAAGTCCAGAGCTTGTTGTGTGCCCTCCTTGTGTGGTATGCTACCCTTAAGAATCCTGAATGCCACCATCTCAGGGTCACTGCAGCCAAGGCTGACTGTCAGCCACTCCTTTTTAGTGAGAACAAGGTCCAGCATAGCACTTCTCCTCACTGGATTTCTATCATGTGGAGAAAACACTTGTCATCCACATTTCGCAGGCACATCCTGGATTGCTTATGCCCTGCTGTGTTGTCCCTCCAACAGACACCCTGCAGGATATCTGAAATTCCCTATGAAGACCAGGTCTTGTGAATGTGGGGCTGCTGCCGTGTGTCTGGAGAGGCCCTCAACCATTCAGTCTTTCTGTCTGGGTGACCCATAGCAGACCCCCATTATAATGTCACCTGTGCCTCCCCACCCTTCCATCCTGATCCATGAGCTCCTTGTCCATCCCCAGGTGAAGCTCTGGGCACTCCAGCTTGTTATTATTAGAGACGGTGTTGTCCCCTCCTTGTCCCACTCCCTGTCCTTCCTAGAGCTTATAGTCTTCCCTGCCATAGTCTTCCACAGTTCAGCCACAGCAGCCATTGCATCACATCTCCATAATATCCATAAAGTCCCAGTCCTGCAGGCATGTAACTCTAACTCCCCTTGTTTATTTCCCCTGCTCCATGTGTGTGATAAAGGCATTTAATTTGGGCCCCCAATGACACCAACTCACTGGCTGGAGTGGCTGGAATTCCTTTGTGTGCCTGTGGTGATCTGTTTACCCTCTGCTTTTCCGATCCCATATTGTTCCCCCCACTTTCCCCTGCCCTGGCCACTCCCTTGGGTCCTCCCTATTGTTTCCTGTACCCCAACTCTGCCCAGGTACCGCCCCTGAGCCCCTGAGAAAAAGCCCCTGCGCCCAGATCACGAGGTCTCTCTGCCTCTGGGGGTTGCTGGGCCAAGATGTAACCATTAAAGGTCCTCTGAAACCCTCATGGAGAGACCCTTCACACCTCCTCTGCTGGTTCACTGTGTTGTAGAGCTGATAGCTGCTGGAGCAAGAGTGTGGAGCCTTCTGAAAAGGACTACGGGGGGACAGAATGGCTGCCCTGCCCTAAGAAGCCCCACGGAGCTCCCTGGGAAAGCTGCAGCTTGCTAAACTAAACTTGTGCCCTCCAGGTGCTCTTCTGCTGACCTGCAGTCCATCTCTAGGCTCTCACCATCCCTTGCTGGCCCATGTGTCAAGCTGGGAGAAGTGAGAATGACTGAGATTCCCCTCCCTAAATGTGCTATAAATAACAAAACAAACCCAGAGGTCTTGGCATTATTCTTAAGAAAGAAGGCATCAATACTGATCTGGGATAGTTAACATAATGAGACTTATGCCCTTAAAAACTAGAACTACTCCTTTAAAGGTTATAATTTGGAACTATTTTTTGTTTTCATTAATTAACATCTTACTTTTCAGGAGAAAGTATTTAATCAGATTATATTTATTTACTGTTTTCTAGTGAAAATGACTGCTTTGTCTTGTAGAAAAGGTTAACCTTTGGAAAGATTAATTTATTCTTTTCCAGAAAAAAACATTGTAATTAAGTTCTTAGTGAAACAGATGGACAGTCCTACCCACAAAATATAGGTATTTATGCAAATATCACTGAACTAATTGATGCTCAGTTACATTAAAAAGAAGCACGTAAGATGCTTTCATGGTGTCAACATTTCTGACTATGATTTACTACGTTAATGATGTTTTACAGTGAGCAATTTTCCTAAGGGAGAACAAAACCTGTAACTCTTGGACCCAATTTATTTTCCTGATCAATGCAGTTGCATGAAAAGAAAATACGTTACATTAGCCGAGTAAATAACATGTCCATAGGAAAGTGTAAATCAAATGTGCTTGGACATTGTTTCATAAAGAAGTCACGTAAAAAATCCAGATTAATTCAGGATTTTCTGTATTGTATAATTTTAATTTTAGAAATAATATGCATTTAAAAATTATTTATTCATAATTACCATTCAGTTAATTTATAGCCCCTGAGGAAAGAACCAGACATGAACACCTCATTAATTTCAGTTAATCAACAGTAAAACATTCATAAGGTTCACATGCTTTAATTGCTTCTTTATTAGAGACCATTACCAGACTACAGAGTACAAACCCCTCTCAAACTGTAGGACAGTTCACATTTTCCACAACCCCTAAGGCCAGAACCCTTAGAAACAACTGTAAAAGGGAACATGCACGTTTTGCAAAATGCTGGTGGGATCCAAATCAGTCTTCCTCTGATATGTGTAGTTCCCCTATAGGTATAGAGATCCTATATGTAAAAGCCTCAGATTATAAAGCAACATGGGGCTAATCCATAAATCTGTAACTTGAAATTAACTTTGTTCCCTTAACTGCTCACCTGGAGTCAAGAAATTCATGGCTTGGAGATATGTCTGATGATTCCACCAAGAGTTTGTGAAGTAGGGAGGGAAGACAACATCTGTGTCTGAACGTTCGCCTGTATGTAGGAAAATTATGAACATGGCTCTATACCTCCCGGGAAAGGTTTACAGTAAATAAATCTAATTCCTTTACATCCAGCAGAATCATTGTAACATCCATCACTACTGAAACAGATGGACAATTGCACCAAATAAATAAAATATAAGTGTAAATATCACTGAGCTAATTGACATTCATCTAAACCAAAAGAGGGAAAACAAGATACTTACATGTTGCTAACAGCTGTGAGTATAATTTACATCATTAATGACTCCTTATACTAAGCCATTATCATGGGCCTGAAGACTCTGGAATCTAATTTATTTTCTTGATCAGTGCGATGAATGCAAAGATGTGACACAGGGATTGTTATGTAGTAAATCATATATCTATAGCAATATAATGTATCCACACCCAATTTTTTTTTTTTCCTGAGGAGGTCTTATTTTTAGTTATGTAAGAGAGAATATTTTTCTTTAAAGGTTGTTTTGTTTTTTTTTTTTGTCAGATATTTCCTCTCTAGAGAAAAGTACAAGATTCTATCTGTTACCCATCCATAAAACCTGGCAAGTCTGTGAAATTTCTCAGATTTACCTCATTACCACTGAGAATAGGTTTTATTATTTTTGGTGAAAATAAGCCATAATTTCACTGATTCCACAATTATGAGGACAAATTTCTTGCTTGAAGCTGAATAACAAGTATGTAATATTATACTTCTAGAGATAAAGCACAAAATCTGGATGTTCTCCTTATACCCTGGTTTTATATGTGGGTAAACTCAATACCTTTTGGGATGAGACCAGTAAAAAAACCTAAAGAATTCTGCCACTCTATATCTGCAAAGCCTTTGCAACATCTCCCAGCACAGGGAAATGTCCAGGCTCACTAAATCAAAAGTGAGCAAGGTGGGTTCTAGGAATTGTCCTAAGTAATTAATATTTCCCATGAGATTTGCTCTTGTACTTGATCCTGAAATTCTGTAGAAAAGTACTTTTATTTTGAAGATAAGGCAATTTTGTTGGTTTTTATCTCATTAGTTTAAGGGCTTGAAAAGATACACGTGTCAAATTTTAAGAGCCTGAAAAAATCCATCCAGTAGGATTTTTTTTCCCCTTAAACACCTCCAGAAATCTAAATCTTTGGCCACTGTATAAACAGTTTACATATAAGCATTATATTTCAAATGCACAGTGACTGCTACATTTCCTTTCACAATACAAACATCAAAACTCTTTTCTCCTCATTTTTCGTAACATGTTGGGTTTTTAAAAAAATCAATGTCAGAAACAAAGAACAGCTGGTGGATGCAGTGCTGACTCAAGTAGTCTGTGATAGCTCTCTAACAGATAACACATCTTGCTATGCTGCATAGGCACATTCAGACAGATAATGTGCAATTCTAATTCAAAAAGTGTTTGGACATAATGTTTCTGTCTTGCTGCCTGATCTTTCAGCTTCTGTTTCTTAGCAGTGTTAATTCTATTATATTCCATTGATTCTCACAAAATTAGTTTTTCTCAGGCTGTGTTAGAGAACTTTTAGTCATAAGGTTTTTGGTTTTATATTTTGTGGTTTTTTTTCCTCTTCCAACCTTACCCATTCTCTGACTCAGACTTCCCTTGAACATATTGCAGAAATTTTACAGAAAATCTTCTAACAGAAACTGACTGTGGAACATGATCTGACTGATCATTTACTGAAAATGCTATAGAGAAAGAATATATGATGCCAGGTGAGATACTTCTATTAGAGATAAGGAATTAATAATTTGGCAGTCCAAGGCACTGATGAAACCTTGTCTGCAATATTGTGCAACATTCAGATTCCTGGGTTATCAGGGGAATGGAAAAACTACCTAAGGACAGGACATTGATCAACTTGAGCATTTCAGAAATTAAGGCTGTGAGAAGATCTGATTGCTGAGTACAAATGCATCAGAAATTAAGCATTAGGGAAGGAGATGAGCCACTTACGCTGAAGGCCAACGCTAGTACTGTAACAAACACTCACATGAATACTTTGTGAGTAGAGTTTTTCGCTCATCAGAATGGAGTTCTGGAAAAAAAGTCCTAAAGTAATAGTAGAACAAAAACCAATCTGTATTTTTAAGCAGGTGTTTATTCATTTTGTGCCAAGGAGTTGCATCTGGAGTCTCCCCTCACTAGAGATGAGAGAGATGGAACAAGAAAATACAGGACACTGGAGTCCAACCACAAACTCACCAGTGCCCATTCCAGAAATTCTTTCACCAAAAAGGATTGGAACAACAAAATGTTGTGCTGTGTCCCATTGACCCCATTGATCCCATTGACCTCACTTGCCCATCAGAGTTGTGTAAAAAACCTGGCTCTTACCAGTCTGAAGAATTAAGCTCATGGATCTTCAGTGCCCAGTTTTAGTGGCTTCTATTGCCTCTGACTCACTAAGACAAATACTATGTCATTTTAGAAATCACACCCTCTCTTCTTGTCTTGAAAGTATTTCATTTATTTCCCAAAATCACTGAAAATCATTAATTATCTTGAAAAGCTTAGCTAGGAGGTCTTGTTAGGAAGTCTGAGGAAAACTTCTTTACTCTCATTCTAAATGACAGTGAGGGAAAAGTGCTGAGACACTTATTCATGCCTCCATGGCTTGGAAAATACCAATTTTCTAAGTGTGGTAGTTCAATTAGGGATATTAAAGGTGGTCCAGCATACGGCAGAAGAGAAAATGCAACCAAATCATTGCTAAAAGGAATGTAAATTTCCATGAATGAAGGAGAGATTGAATTCTCTACGGTAAATTTATTTTGTAGAACATAAGGATGTGGCTGCTTGTTTAATTTTAGGATGGGAAGAAGAACAAGACAGCACATTTCATATTCAAGGAGGAAAAAAAAATTAGGCAAAAGTAACACCGATGTTTCCTAGTTGCTGAAGACTAATAAATAAAAGCAGACAGTATATTTTTCCAGGCTGCATCCCCTCCTTTCTGCTAACTACAGAAACACTTCAAGCCTTTCATCCTATTTTATTTGTTTTTCAGCATATACTGTCTTCACAATTCATTTCCATGAATCTGATTATTTCCATTTTGTGCTTCATATAATGAATCACATCTTTGTTTCAAGAGCTCCTTATCTCCTGATCCCCTTTGGGATCAAAAGCATGACATTTGATACATTAGCCATTCTATCCCATTACACTAATTAGGAATGAAGATCATGTTTTGACAAATTGCTTGAACTTTATGAAGAATTTATTGAAATCACTGCCTTTTAAATACATACAATTTCAGAGCTTCTTAGACAAAAAAATAAACACATGGGAAAAGCAGAGAAAGCTAGAAATCAGACATGACGGGAGCACACATAATTACTCTTAAAATTATTTTCTCAAATTGCCTCACAGGCAAAAACACCAAAGGTAAATACCAAAATGCTCCTCTTTTCAACTTGAAAGAGTAGATACAATTTTCTGTAGTTAGGAGGTAGGGTTTGTTATGTTTTTATTAGGAGCAGTGTGAAATACAGAGTAGAAATTGACAAACATCACATTTGGGAGTAAATTTTTGATCAAGTTTCTTCTGGGAGATGTTTTTATCATACCTCTGCAAATGCAAGATAGGGCAGGTCTTCTTCCTCTGCACCTTTAAATGTTTTAGCTTTTTGTCCTTTCAATTGCTACATACTACAGCACCTTGATTAAGAGGAGGAGTTTACAAAAAGCCAAGGTAACAGCTCTGAGAGACAAATGAACCCACTCTCACTCTTCTTCTGCTCCTGACTGTGTCAGTGCAGAGGTGCCTTGGTGTTGGCTCAGATGGGATATTATGGCAGTGAAGTGGAGCTGGATGTCCAGAGGACAAATCCAGGTCCACCCTCATGGCACAGACACTGCTGTGCAGGACTTTGAAAGAGAACAGGATGGAGAGGAGGGGAGAGGAGCATGGAGAGGAGAAGGCAGCTCACCTTCTCTCCTTCCTCTTGGACAGCAGATCCATCTGTTGGATTCAGCAGTTTCAGAAAGGAAAGTTGTGTGAAATTCCCACTGTCTGCCTGCTCCAACAACACAATCAAGACCTTGGAGTCTGGATCTCGTGGTAGTTCCATGATGACTGAAGTCCATCTAGAAGTCCATCCAGCCCACAGCAGCGTAACTTTCTACACGCGAGTTAAATACAGTTGAAATTAATGTGATTTGGTAGGTTGAAATAGCTTATGGACGAGCCTTAATTCAAAGATAGGAATGCCGGCTTCTCTGGGTCTAAATTTCAGAACATTTTTTGGGATTGTGGGATTACATATCCAGCTATGAATGATCAGGTATGTACCTTCAGCTTTTTTCCCTGCTGTGAAAGGGTTTCTGTGCTTTTGGCATTATTTCTAAAGAGAGAGAATAATGCCTCTCTTCAGCCAAGGGATTTCTGAAAGCCTGTAAAGATTATTCATGTTCCCTAGAGACTCAGGGGAGAGAAATTTGTCCGAAAGTCCTCTCTAAACTCTTTTGTTCTATGGCTTCTGGAGAGGCATGTTCTCCCTCTAAATAGCTCAGCGAGGCAAAGCCTAGGAGCCAAAGCAGACACAAAGAAGTTTAAAAAAAAACATAGCTGAGTCCAGCACAGGCCAATCCACTCGGCTGGCTCAGAGAAGTTTTGGCAGAGCAGCTAAACTCTTTGAGTGTTCAATAGCACAAAATACCAAAAATATATCTCCTACCTCTGACTTCATATCATTTTCTTTATGTCTTTATGTCTCTACTTTTACTGTCCTTTTGTTTCCATTCTTTCCTTTGGTTTTTTGTCTTCCTAAATAGCAGTGATAAGCATATTTATGCAGATCTCTTAGTAGGCAAATGTATTTCTGTATGTGCTCTAATGTGCTTCCTGTCATGTTGTTCATTATTCCTTTAGACTTTAATAATGTTCTCAGCTTGATATGGTTAAGAATAATGAGGCATTTATTCCTATTCAAGAAGCTAATTAAAAGATTCAGTTTTGTTTCTCTTAGGTGGGCTGATAGTTTAATTATAGATGTAACACTCACAAAAAAAACCCCTTTCTATGATGGGGGCCCTGTATAACTACACCATGTCTCTCTTTCCATTTTCTTCATGACATTGTATAGTACAGTTCCATGGAAAAAGAACAATACAATGAAGTTTGAAGCAAAATGCTTCTGCTAACGAGCTGCAGAGTTATGATGAGCAATTACTATGTGAAAGCTAAAGTGAGCATTATTCGGAGCTGGAACTGAGGTTTCCATTGTATGTCTGAAAAGAAAATAGGGCCTGGTTATTGTCTTCACTTGTCACCTCCAACTCAGATCGTAAGTAATGGTGCATGAGTGATACATGGCTGTGTGCCCGTACCGGGCTTAATTCTGTGAAATGGAGAAGTCTGTGCAAAGCCAGAGACATGCAGAGTTTTCTGGGGTTTTGCCTTTGTTACACTATATGCCAGGAATGATTTAGAGCTACACTGTGGTGCCTTCCCAATAGTTTTCCAGACTTATATTTTACTTGTATTGTCTTCTTGTTATAGCTTGCTTTGTTAAATACCATAAATTGTGAAATAAAGAACAAAGACCTAAAGGAAGTCTCTGAGTCAGCCCATCAGAACCACAGTGCAAAGAGAAATAATGGTAGATCCTCAAGTCCATAAAATCCCCAGTCCTGCAGACCATCAGGGTCTACAAGAGAAGCAGAGGAACCCTTACAGACTAACTCGCACTGGAAGCAGAGGCAGAACTCTGTGGGGTACTCCAGCCAGTAAATGGAGGCTGTGGAACAAGACAAAAATCTGGGGAAAGAAACAGCCTCTACCAGGGCCCCAGTAGGATTGTATGGGAATGGCTGTCCTGAGAAACTCTGGAAGGGATCTTCTGGCTTACAGTAGGGTCTGTCTAGGCATCTGCCTGCAGTGCTGCTGCAAACTGGACCCTGCCAAGTGGTTTATTTGAGTGGACAACTGGTGGATAGCTTGCTGTATTCAACAGTTTTTATCACATAGGTTCCAAACTCGAGAGGATCATAAAGGAGCACTATGTAAGGAGCCCTGTGTTTCCACTCTCTGGGGGAAATTGGAAACAAGGAGGAGGTCAAAAGCATTCATGTCTGCCCTGAGTGATAACTGCCTTGTTAAAGAAATTCAAGACACAGGTTAGCCCAAAGTGACATTTCTACTGAGTTTTATTGAAACTTGATGGGATACGGATAGCTGCAGATCCTGGGAGTCACACCATGGCCTAGCCCAAGGTTTGGATGCTCCTGAGCTCACTTACTTGAAGGGGTTTTGTCTTTAAAAAATAAACACTCACAGAATTTTTCATCTTGCTCTGAGGCGATGCCATTCCTGCCTATCATGGATAGCAGAGAATCATTTCATGATGGAAACTTTTCCAGTCAGGATCTCCCACATGTACTTCCTGGAGCTACAGAGAGGGAAGGAGTTTTTCCTCCTGCTGAGCATGGCAAAAACATCTGACCATACTGACCTCTCCCTCTCCCTCTCCCTCTCCCTCTCCCTCTCCCTCTCCCTCTCCCTCTCCCTCTCCCTCTCCTCTCCTTCCCTTCCCCTCCCCTCCCCTCCCCTCCCCTGCCTGCCCTGCCCTCCCCTCCCCTCTCTCCTCTGATATTAGACTACAGCTTTGAAAGCTTGTAATAAAAACTGCTAAGAAAAGATTTAAATGCATATTTACAGTAATGCACCGGCACTAATATGTTGGCTCCTTTCCTGGAAAGCTATAGGAGCCCATGATATCTTTTAGACAGTCAGAAAATCTTAGAAGAGAGAGAAATGAAAAGCCATAGAAATAGGAAGCAAATAGTTTACCAATGGAGGCAGAAGGAACGTCTTCTTACCATTGAAGATTGAGTATTAAAAGCCCAATGAGGGAAAGGAATTCAGTGTGTATGAACACAGGCTTCAGGGAAAGAGTAGGACTTGAAGGAAAGGTATTGAAAAAGAACATCTGGTGGTTTTGAATTGGTGGGTACTTTCTTGTGCTGGTCTTATTTAATAAACAAAAATGATGGGTTTAGACTATCAGTGATAAGTTTGAAGATGTTGGGTCTTTTAGACCAAACACAGTGATCCAAGTTACCTAATGATGGAGAGTTCAAACACATATACCGCTAAATAAACCTAAACTACGGGCTATAAATAATGATTTTGATTCTAGATAAACTGTTCTGCAATGCGTCTATCAGATTTGGCTGTAATCTGAAGCCATTATGTGACAAAAATATATACTAAGTAAACTGAGATATATCACACTTAATGGAAAAATCCACAACTCAATTTCATGGTCATTTCCATAGCAACATAACTGCAAGGCAGAATCCAGGATTACTCCTTAAATATGTGTGACCAGTATGTCCTGGATTAAATATTTGTCTCCCTCTATGCTGGCAAATACAAATGTTCTCTGCTAACATATAAGAAGTGGAACTGTCTAAGTTGGAACAACCAACATCTAAATGGCAACCTGATGGCTATTTAGCAAAACTTAGAATCATAGAATCATAAAATGGTTTGGGTTGGAAGGGACCTTAAAGATCACCTATTTCCAACCCCCTGCCATGGGCAGGGACACCTGCCACTAGACCAGGTCGCTCATAGCCCATCCAGCCTGGCCTTGAACACTTTTCCAGGCAGCCTGTACCAAGTGTCTCACCATCCTCACAGTAAAGAATTTCTTCCTACCTAAACCTGCCCTCTTTCAGTTTAAAGCCATTGCTCCTTGTCCTGTCACTACATGCTCTTGTAAAAACTCCATCTTCAGCTCTCTTGTAGTCCCTTCAGGTATTGAAAGGCCACCATAAGGTCTCCCTGGTGCCTTTTCTTCTCCAGGCTGATGACCTCCAAATCTCTCAGCCTTTGCTCATAGGAGAGGTGCTCCATCCCTTGCTGCAAGTTTCATAAGGACTCTGAACTGGAATCATCAAAGCGTCTAAGGTTTAAACTGTGATACTTAATGAAACAACATTTCCTAATTATATCTAGGGAATGAATGTCATTAAGAATTGTGAATGTATGTGAAGGAACTGGAGGCACAGGGGCTCCTTAAAGAAAGCTTGAAATTCCAATTTAGAGCTTTTGTTAGAACAGCTATTTGGAACCCATTTTAACAGATGTTAAATACAACAATGCTTCCTGTAAAGGCTGGTCTAAGGAGGAGCAAATTGTAGTTCCATGATCACATTCTTTGATCTTTCAGACTTTGAAAAGGGCCAGACAGTTCAAGGAAGACTCCTTAGGTACCCGAAAGCCTCCTGTCCTTGTATATGCCATGCCCTTGCAGTTGCAAAAACACAGATAAAGGTGATCCACTCCATAAAAAGCTTTCTCAGGAAAAGTAGGGCTAATTTCACCAGTTTAATGTAGTGTTTAAGTGTTGGCCTTTGCACAGTCAACAAAAAACTGAGATTTTTCCTTTCAGCCAAGAACTGAATTTGAGCCCCTTTGTTTTCATGGATACCAGATTTCTCATGTAAGGCTGAGATTTATGATGATCCATTGCAATTAAATCTATTAAACCTGTCAGCCCAATGACTCTGCTATCCTATAACACCTTGAAACCAACACAGATCACTGTGTTGCCTGCTCACTTTCTGAATATGAGGTCGCCTTGAAGAAAACAAGGAAGCTTCCTGGGCACTGTGGCTGAATGATGTTAATGGCACTGTGTGCCAGGATCTGCATTCTCTAAGGGCACCATCAGCTCCAGCTGACACTTCTTGAAGTCTAAAAATAGCCAAATCTAGCCCTTATGTCCTGAGGAATAACAAAGATGAGGGTCAGTCTCCCCCATATCTGGGGGATGTTGTTCACTTTTGCACACAGCAGTCTGGTCATAGAGAGATGCTGTGTCTGATTGTCTTCATTATCCAGAGCTGAATGAAATTTTTCATGATCAAAGAAAACTAAAATGGTGCCAGCCTAGAGATGATACACCAGAGAATTTCAAATAGCTTCAGTGAGTGGGAGATAAAATTCAGGTTTTTCCTGAAACCCAGCACCCAGCTAATCCACATGGGAAGATTCCCCACAGGAGTTC